>NC_091118.1:43881825-44200039 GCF_040183065.1 Periplaneta americana | reverse complement strand
ACAACACATTACAACTAGTAAACATCAGGCCAACAAACAACTAAATTCCAAGCAGAGACAATTGTTTTTAACACAACCAACAACATCGAATGTAAGATCTGAGTTTAACATCGACCTGTGCCGTTCTCTCATCTCTGCTGATATTCCTCTCTACAAACTAAAGAATAAGGTCTTCAGGGAATTCCTTGAAAAATATACTCAACATACAATCCCGGATGAGTCAACACTTAGGAAGACGTATGCTCCATCCATCTACGATGAGACAATACAGAAGATAAGAGATGAAATTAAAGATAGTTCAATTTGGGTTTCCATTGATGAGACTCCCGACAAAGAAGGTAGACTTGTTGGTAATGTAGTTATCGGTTTGTTAAGTGAACAGTATTCTGAACGAATTCTTTTACATTGTGATGTTCTAGAAAAGTGCAATAACAAAACTATAGTTAAACTGTTCAACGAAGCTATGGGTATCCTGTGGCCAAAGGGTATTATGTACGATAATGTGTTATTCTTTATTAGCGATGCTGCCCCTTATATGGTCAAAGCTGGACAAGCATTATCTGTTGTATATCCTAAATTGACTCATTTTACTTGTGTGGCGCATGCATTTCATCGTGTGGCAGAAGTGGTCAGAGACAATTTCCCTAAAGTAGATTTGTTGATTTCATCAGTGAAAAAAGTATTTCTCAAAGCTCCCAGTAGAGTTAACGTGTTGAAAGAAATGTACCCTGAAATTCCATTGCCACCAAAGCCAATTTTAACTAGATGGGGTACATGGCTAGAAGCAGTTGAATATTATGCCGAACATATAGACTCTATTAACAATGTTCTCCTTGCATTGGACTCTGAAGATGCAGTCTCAATTGATACTGCGAAAACAGTTACCTGTGACATAAGTGTGAAGAATGACTTAGCTCACATTCAGCATACATTTTCATGCATCATAAAAACGCTCAAAAGTCTCCAAAATAGGCACCTTTCACTATCTGAAAGTTTTGAAATTATAAATAGTACTGTGGAACAACTGAATCGTGGTAGAGGTAAAGTTGCAGATGCAGTAAGAGCTAAGGTGGACACTGTACTTTCAAAAAACCCTGGATATGAAGAACTACAAAAGGTTGTTGCTGTGATGAGTGGTGAATCAACAGTGAAGATTAACTTGGACTTATCCCCAGCAGACATTGTGAAATTGAATTATGTACCAGTTACTTCTTGTGACGTCGAACGCTCTTTTAGTCAGTATAAATCTATCCTCAGAGACAATAGAAGAAGATTCACTTTTCAGCACTTGAAAGAAATGTTTGTAACCTATTGTTATGGTAACAGACAATAAAAATTGTGTTTTGTTGAAACTACATTGGAAGATAAGGTACGTCCATTATATTTTTTGTTTAGTTTGATTAAAATGTACCAATATTTAACGTACATAGTCATTTTTTTTATAATTTTAAGTCCATATTTAATTCCATATTTTGGTAAAAATCCATATTTAATTCCATATTTTGGTAAAAATAACTACATATATATTTACATATTTCATATATTTTTAGTCCATATAAATCCGTTCCCTGATTAATAACAAATACCAAAGACAAATACAAGAAACACAGTAACATTTCTTACCAAACATCCAATTTAAATTAACTTAATTACTTAACGGCGACTCTCGATCTGCGGCTTTCCTCCGCCAAAGAATTAGTATGCCATTCAATGAGGGAACGCTATAATTGTTATGGGGACTTTTCCACAATATAAATCATTGGAAAAAATATTTTATTTCGTGTAGAGCTGGAGACAGTTTTTTCGCATCTTTAGTTTTATTGTAAATTTCTACTTTGTCCCTTTTTCAATTGTTTAATTGAAATTTCCAATTTAAATGTTATATAAGACAGTTTGCTATGTTTTTAGATAATATTGTTCTAAATTAAAACATTAGGTAAAATTGCTAAGTAAGATCATATACTTATTTAAGATATTTCAATTAGGAATATATATATATATGTATATATATATATATATATATATATATATATATATATATATTTGATAACGTTCTTCAGATTATAATGGGAAAATGTGGTAAATGCACAAAATGTTAATTTATATTTACGCAATGTAAATAAATAAATGCGATATTGTTAAAAAATTAAATTAACTTATAAAGCAATTAAATTTAAATATCAAGATACATATGTTAAAAATGAGAATTATAGCTTATAATCAAAATTAACAATTACCTCCAACGTGGCGCAGAACAAAATGATCAGAAACAGACATATGTGCACTCGTTCACAAAATATACAGAGTGAACAGTAAGTAATGTCCATAATTTCAGGGAATTATTCTTTGAGATATTTCAAACAAAAAAAGTTTAATACAGTTTTCCTCGTTTTTGCTTACTTTTAGAGATAAAAATTGTTTTATATGAAACATTAATTCATAGCATGTTTTGGGAAAGCCATTGATTTAATTCTCAATATGCTCAGTCAATATAAGAGAGCAGTGTATTATGATACTAAATGATTGGAAGACTTTTATTTTTGTCCTTAAGATGTGCAGAAATTTGATCCCAATATATGTAACATTTTAAAAGTTCTTTTCAGAAAGAAAATTGTCATCATTCGATCTTGTTCTCCCTAACAAGTATTAAAGGGACATTGAACAAAAAAATATATATATTTTTTTTTCATATAACGTAGACGTAGACAACACGGAACTGAAGACAGCACTGAAAACCCCAACTCAAAATATCAAAGGGTTCTCAATATACGAGCAAAAGAATTTTGTTCGCCACTGCTGCTGACGTCATACTGCCGCATTCGTGGCTTGCGTTGTGTAAGCTCGCAGTTGCTTAACGCTTTGTTGTGAAAAGAATAACTATATATATTTTTTTATTTGGACATGAATTATAGTGAAGGTAACATGATAACTAAACCAAGAATGAACTCACAGGCATCGCCGGTATTTCACATTTAGAAGTATGTTACTTGGAAACCATTGGTCGTAGGAAGGTGTAGTTCGCGCCATTGTATGTATAATGAAATGCATGTTGTTTAGAATATATCATCACAGAATGTGGATTTTAGTTCAGTACTCCTCAAGGTAAGTTTCATACGACTTTTATGCTCGACCACATTTCTAACATGAAATTATTCATAAGTATTCATGTTATTGTTATCTAAGTGAGGAGCGGAACTGACCTAAATTGTGAGATGTGCGCAGACGCGAAAGTATTGATTTTTTCCGAGGGACGAATGTCATTGACCTTGATATAATCTAGAGACTAACATAACATTAATCTTGATATAAGCTGGAAATTGATTTATAATTGAAAAACGAGATGACAAATTGAATTTATTTGAATATTATTTTCAATTAACGCTAATTATTATAGTAACAGAACTGACTTTATTTCAAATGTAGGTTATTTATTGTGCAATTGGTGAAATCGATACTTGCGCTTTCATATGGTGCTTTCTGATTGGCGGAACACCTGAACTTTAATGAATAGGTGTACTTTAATGAGGTCATTAAAGGACTGCTACCAGGTGTATAATTACTACATTTCGGCATGGTCGAGCATAAAAATAATTTATATAATTATTTTTTTCAAAATTCAAAATAATGACAGTTCACTGTGCAGTGATGAAGCGTTTTCGTCATAACTCAAACTTTTTTAAATTTTTTTTATGTTCTCTCTCTTTTATTTTATTGCTGAAACTCATGTTTACAATATCCTGCTCTTTCAACTACATTCCTTAATAAATAATATATTTTTTTAAATTTTGTGTTAGAAGAAAATATTGATATCAGACGATTTATCAAAGGCAGAGACGTGATAATTTATCATATTGTAGATATGACATGCATAAATACACACAGAAAATTTCATAACAGAATGTTTGATAGTTTTTAGTTATGAGAGAAACACCGCATCACTGCACAGTGTACTGCCACCATTTTGAATTTTGAAAACTGTATATAAGTATTGTTTTTAAATCGTATTTTTTTCATATAGCAGAAGGACAGTGTTTTACACATACTAATTTTCATTATTGTACAGGATACAAAAAATGTTGAATATTTCCAAAATTTTACTGCTGTAAGTTGTACCTTGCTTGCGCTCGTTTCATAAACATACTCGCGTCTTAATTACTATCATCATAGGCTCGTTGCATAATGTGCCATTTTAAAATCGTAAACATATTTTTTTCACATAGCAGAAGGACAATGTTTTACACATACCAATTTTCATTATTGTACAAGATACAGTAATGGAGGAAAAAAATGTTGAATATTTCCAAAAATTTTAATGCTGTAAATTGTGCCTAACCCCTTAAGAAGATCCTTAGCACAAGGAATGCAAGTTGCCTTATCTTCCAAAGAGGCGATAATGCTTGCCACTTTGTCGAGATGAAGTGAATTGATTTTCATCGTTAGAAAGAAAACAGAAAAAAAAATACGATTAATATTTCAAGCTGAAATAGGCTAAAATAGATCATTCTAACGCCAAATTAATATTTTTTAGAATCTATGAAATTAGTGTTATTGGGCTATAACAAACCATGAAACGTGTTAATAACAATTAACCCCTTTCCGCATACTGGGTCAGATATGGCACATACCGGTTTTATATTCATATAACTTATAAGCATATAATATTTCAAACTGGATATTTGAGCAGATATGGCACACTGTCAATAACTGGATGTGACCATATGTGACATCATTTGAGAAAGAGAGAACTACTTAAGTCATTTGAATATTAAACCAGTGTGTGCAAAACTGTCCTATGCATTAAGGGGTTAATATGATTTATTATTATTATTATTATTATTATTATTATTATTATTATTATTATTATTATTATTATTATTATTGAATTTCCAAGTTTATAGAATCCTATTTTACCCGAAGGTATATTAGGGCTGTAATTAAATCATGCATATTATAGCCTTGTACAAATAGTTACATAAAATATATTAGTACATTATGCAACGAGCCTATAATGGTAGTAATTAAGACGCAAGTATGATTGTTTATGAAACGAGCGCAAGCGAGTTTCATAATTTTCATACGAGCGTCTCAATTACCATTATAGGCAAGTTTCATACAATTTTTTATGCTCGACCATATTTCTACCTTGAAAGTATTCAAAATTATGGTTATGTGCGAACTGACCTGAATTGTGAGATGTGCGCAGACGCGAAAGTATTGATTTTTTTCCGAGGCCGAATTTCATTGACCTTGGCACAGAATAAGATGAACATTACTCTGGTATAACCTGAAAATTGATTTAGAATTGAAAAACGAGATGACAAATTGAATTTATTTGAATATTATTTACAATTAACTCTAATTATTATAGTAACAGAACATACCCTTCTGCGACAGTATTGGATTTCCAGCCTCCGTGACTTTTCGCTAATTCTCTTTCGATTGCATATCCGAGAATAATCGATACTTGCGGTTTTATAACGGTACAAAGCTGACTTGTCATTGGCTGAACACCTGTACTTTAATGAGTAGGTGTACTTTAATGACATGCATTAAAGGACTGCTACCAGGTGTATAATTACTACATTTCGGCATGGTCGAGCATAAACATAATTATGACATAAAATACACATATTACATTAAATGTGTATGACAATGAAAATCATATTTATATTATACAAATACAAAGATATATTCGTAAGTTAAAATAGATATAATGTATAGAAATAGATACACAATGTATGAAATGCAGACATATTGCATACAGTACTTTCCCAGGACATATCACACACTGACTTGTTACTTACAAAAAAAAAAGTAATAATAATAATAATAATAATAATAATAATAATAATAATAGTAAGAATTTCGTAGAAATATACATATTATTTTAAGGACGTATATGACATAAAAATGACATGAAATAGACATGACATACAAGTGCACGTTCAACCAATAAGACATAGACATTATATACAATACACAGAAAATACAAATAAAAAGGAAAATTACATAAAAACATAAGATATGAAACAGTGATAGGGGTTAATATGATATAGTAAGGAGGGAAAAATGTTGAATATTTCCAAAAATATTACTGTTGTAAGCTGTACCTAATCCCTTAAAGTCAACGCCAAGGAGAGTAGTTATTTTAGTTGGTAAAAATTTAAGTCCACTGTAGACTGGTAATAATAATTCGATCGTATTCAAAATCAGACATTCCTGAATATCGCTTACAGTTCAGTAATTATTCTCCTCGACACTCGTACAGTCAATCGAAGTTAGTAAAATCATTTCTGAACACCCTGTATATAAGTATATTGCACATATTATTCTTGTCGTCCATGATATCATGGCATTTATTCTATAAGGAGATGGGGGTAATTACACAATCGGAAACAAACGCGTTTGCTATTCTACATTAAAAAGAACATCTGATTTCTTTATTTTGTATTTGAAATCGTTAACGCAGTCTGGTTTCAAATTGCGGACTCGAACTTCAAAGGCAGCTCGTTATCCCATATTGCTGGCAGGGGACAGGACGGCAGATGTTTATTGGTAAAACGTAATTTATGCCGTGTTATTACCCGTGCTAACAAACTCGGAGACCACCAACGTCGTTCCTGGACAAGTGACAACTACACAAACATAATTTACGAATATCATCCCATTTATAGCTTTAACGCTTGGAAATTGAGCACTCGCATGCATTCTTTAATTAGAATATTTCTCCCCCTAAGGAAATCCTCTTTATCTGTCGTCATAATTCTTAAACATATTCGCTTACTGTTGCCAAATTTGGTATAGACTTAGTGTCAAAACCTACCAAAAAATTTATGATGATTCGTCATTTATTTTTTAAAACGAGCCAAGAACCAATAAACATTTTTGGAGTGAAGCATTGTAAGTGACTTGCAACCTACGGCATTCTTGTGGACCACACCTTTGCAGTAATTTCTTAGGATATAGTCACAGTCTAGTATATACAGTCGCGAAGCTCAATACGTAGTAAATATGCAAACATTAGATAGTTGCTCACCACTAGGATCGCTAATAACGCCTTATTACAGGCAATGCAAAATAGTACTGTCACAGTCTATTGTTTCTAGCACTCTAAAAACTCAAGCTTCGTGACTGTATGTAGTAGACTGTGATATAGTTAGGCCTTCACTTACTGATATTAAAAAAAGGCTACAACGCAATGTCTATGAATTGGCGTTACATATCTGGATTCATATTGTTATAGTAGGCCTAATTATCTCTGTCTGATTTCATTACAACGTAATCAAATTGTTATAATAATACATTATTAAATGTTCGATTCTCAATGACTTCGTTTCTGTAACATTTATGAAAGCGTAGAAATTTATGTGAGTTCAAGTATTTTTATATTATCTGCAATTATAGACTGTTAGGTCTACTTGACTTCAAAATAACTATAACTACCATTACAGTACTTCAATATTTGTTAGTTTGAATTCGCTTTTTCATGCAATGTCAATTTTAATTGTAGTATCACGTTTTATAGACAGATAACTAGTATTTACATTTTTTTTTTTCACTTTTACTGCTATTTTAATGTCTACTAATATTTATTACAACAGAAAATTAATTTTTTTCTGCTCTAACTTTACTTCTACTTTATATTTTATTTAATTTTATTATATTCTAACTTTTGTGTTTCAACTCCACTTTAGATTTAACTTTCAATCCTGCCTTAACTTTACATCCATTTAACTTTTTTAAGTTGTAAACTAATATTTCATGTTTAAGTTAAACTTCCGATATAAGTTTAACTTCCGCTTGAGGTTTAACTTCCAGCTGCGGCCTAACTTATTGTTTCAATTCAGAATGAAATGAACTTCCGCCTGAGATTTATTCAGCTTGAGGTTTAACTTCCGCCTGAGGTTTAAATTCAGCTTGAGGTTTAACTTCTGCCCGAGGTTTAATTCCACTTTAGGTTTAATTTCAACTCGAGGCCTAACTTCCGCCTGAGATTTAAATTCTGCTTGAGGCTAAACTTCTGCTTGATGTTTAAAATCAGCTTGAGAGTGAACTTCCGTCTGAGGTTTAAATTCCGCTTGAGTTTAAATTCCGCTTGCAGTTTAAATTCCGCTTGAGGTTTATATTCAGCTTGAGGTTTAACTTCCGCTTGAAGTTTAAATTCCGCTTGAAGTTTAAATTCCGCTTGAGGTTTACATTCAGTTTGAGGTTTAACTTCCGCCTGAGGTTTAACTTCCGCCTGAGGTTTAAATTCCACTTGAGGTTTAAATTCCGATTGAGGTTTAAATTCCGATTGAGGTTTAAATTCCGCTTGAGGTTTAAATTCCGCTTGAGGCTTAACTTTCGCTTGAGGTATAAATTTCGCTTGAAACTTAACTTCCAATTCATGTTCAAATTCCACTTGAGGTTTAAATTCCGCTTGAGGCTTAAATTCCGCTGGAGGCTTAACTTCCGCTTGAGGTTTATATTCAGCTTGAGGTTTAACTTTCGCTTGAAGTTTAAATTCCGCTTGAGGTTTATATTCAGCTTGAGGTTTAACTTTCGCTTGAAGTTTGAATTCCGCTTGAGGTTTATATTCAGCTTGAGGTTTAACTTTCGCTTGATGTTTAAATTCCGCTTGAGGTTTATATTCAGCTTGAGGTTTAACTTTCGCTTAAAGTTTGAATTCCGCTTGAGGTTTATATTCAGCTTGAGGTTTAACTTTCGCTTGAAGTTTGAATTCCGCTTGAGGTTTACATTTAGTTTGAGGTTTAACTTCCGCCTGAGGTTTAAATTCCGCTTGAGTTTAAATTCCGCTTGCAGTTTAAATTCCGCTTGAGGTTTATATTCAGCTTGAGGTTTAACTTCCGCTTGAAGTTTAAATTCCGCTTGAAGTTTAAATTCCGCTTGAGTTTAAATTCCGCTTGCAGTTTAAATTCCGCTTGAGGTTTATATTCAGCTTGAGGTTTAACTTCCGCTTGAAGTTTAAATTCCGCTTGAAGTTTAAATTCCGCTTGAGGTTTACATTCAGTTTGAGGTTTAACTTCCGCCTGAGGTTTAACTTCCGCCTGAGATTTAAATTCCACTTGAGGTTTAAATTCCGATTGAGGTTTAAATTCCGCTTGAGGTTTAAATTCCGCTTGAGGTTTAAATTCCGCTTGAGGCTTAACTTTCGCTTGAGGTATAAATTTCGCTTGAAACTTAACTTCCAATTCATGTTCAAATTCCACTTGAGGTTTAAATTCCGCTTGAGGCTTAAATTCCGCTGGAGGCTTAACTTCCGCTTTAGGCTTAACTTCCGCTCGAGTTTAACTTCCGCGTGAGGATTAAATTCCGCTTGAGGCTTGACTTCCGCCGGAGTTTTAAATTACGCTTGAGGTTTAACTTTCGCTGAGATTTAACTAGGTTGGGTTTTTCCGAGGTTTTCCCCAACCGCAAGGCTAATGTCAGGTAAGTTATGGCGAATTCTCGACCTCATCTCGCCAAAAATCGTCTCGCTATCACCGTTCCATCGACGCTAAATAACCTAATAGTGATACAGCGTCGTTAAATAACCAAAAAAATCAGCTAGATGTTTATATTTAGCTTGATGTTTAAATTTAAGATTGTTGTGTAAATTTAACTTCATGTTTAAATTCGGCTTGATGTTTGAATTGGGCTAGGTGTTTAAATTGGGCTCGATGTTTAAATTCGGCTTGATATTAGCATTCCAGTTGAGGTTTCACTTCTGTCAATATGTTTCACTCCTGGTTTCAGTTTCATTTTTGTTTTAGCTCAGCTTTGGCTTTAAGTTTAACTTCCGCGTTAACTGTGACTTCCCCTTTAACTATAACTTTCGCTGTAACTGTGACTTGCGCTGTAACTGTGACTTGCACTGTAACTGTGTCTTGCGCAGTAACTGTGACTTGCTCTGTAACTGTGTCTTGCGCTGTAACTGTGACTTGTAACTTCGATTTGTGCTGTAACTGTGACTTGAGCTGTAACTGTGACCTTACTTAACTGTGGCTGCTGCATTGATTGCGACTTCTGCGTTGACTGTGACTTCTATCTTACCTTTAACTTATTTCATTCTGGTGTTTCCTCTTATCTCCTGATGTTCTATCTTGTCTCCTGGTGTATTTTCTTACCTTTCTGGTGTTTGTTCTTACCTCCCTGTTGTTTGCTCTTGCCTCCTGGTATTTGGTCTTTCGCTCTTAGCTCCTGGGCGTTTGCTCTTGGCTCCTGGGCGTTTGCTCTTGGTTCCTGGGCTTTTGCTCTTGGTTCCTAGGGGTTTGTTCTCAGCTCTTGACTTTTATTTCTGTTGTACTCTTCAGTTGTAGTCAGTATTTTGACTTTAATATTTTTGTTTTTAGTTGAACATGAATTTTGTTTCAGTTTAAATGTAATTATTTCTTTCTTTGAATAATCCTACTTCTAAATTTCCCTTCACATCCGCTCTGCATTCTGTATACTTACGCTACATGCCATTTTACAATTAGCCTACGTATCTTTTTTTTTTTTACTGTATTTTGTATTTAGTTGCTGTGGCCAGTATTCACAAATGACAACCATTTAACGTTGCTAATGTCAAGTCGTTTAACAAATTAGTATACGTGTATAGTCGTCGCTATTTTAGCGGCTTGAAACTTTTATATCGCGAACCTCGTTAACGTGGCATCATAACTCTGTCACAGTTTCCCCGCATTTAGTTTCTGGGAATATGTTGCATCTGCCGTCGTGTCTTGGTCTCCCACTATCTTCATCCTGCACACAATTAATAAGCTGGTCTGTTAGACTGGCGGGAAGTACGTATTTAGATTTAGTTGAAATTTGTTATGTTGCAATGTCTACCGTTTTTAGTACGGCAATATTTCTACTTGTAGAGCCTCACTACTTGACTTGAGTGCTAGAGTGGCCGAACACACAAGACGAAAGATTTACGATGACAAAAGTTAACTTCAACATGCAAATCAGTTCATTGTTTTCAGGCTTAAAAGGGCAGTCAAGAATTGATCTGTTGGTTACTGAAATTTTTACCATAGCTATCTACCTCAGTCAACTGTGTTCCCAGTAAAATGAACTATTTGTCATAGAAGATAATGATAGCCTCTTCGTTTTACCCTAGATCATATATATCTAGATTGCTCGGCCTTATAGGGTTTGACGGTAACAACTTTTGTCAGGTTTACTATGCTGCCATCTAGTTTTTACATAAGGAATCACGTCATAACTCCCATTTGAATTGCATTAGCGACTGTACTGCCATCTCGTGTTCGTTTACGACGGACGGGTGGCGATTCTGGCGGTTGTTCTCTTCAAAGTGCTACCGATTTTAATATAGGGATGAGTAATGTGTTATATATATATATATATATATATATATATATATATATGATCTATGGTTTTACGAAGCCGAAGTTCAAGAGTCTCTATCTGTAGGGTGTGATAGACGATTGTACTTTTATTTTCTTCATCCTTATTTCTCATATTATTCCTTTTTCTCACTTTATCCTTTTTTCTCACTTTGTCTTTCTTTTCCATTTCATCCCTTTTTTCCCACAGCAGTTTCCTTCTTACTTCGCCTACTTTCTCACTTCGAATTTCTTCCCAACTTAATCTTTATTTCCCGCTTAATTTTATTTCCAATTTCGTCTTTTTTTTTATCCAAGTAGTCATTCGTTTCTCACATCGTCTTTCCTTTGTTTCCACCTCAATGTTTCCTCTCATTTTATTTCATTTCCCACTTACAACCAACATTCTCATGGGAGCAGATGAAAATGTTATTTTTTTTCTCCCACCATGTTAATAATGTCAAAGCAAGTGCTTACACAAAATTTTGGACACTCGAGCGCAATTACGAGGAATGTCCAGAAAGTAAGCTTCCGTGAGGGCGTTTACAGAAAGAAGACATAATTTCATGAAAAGATTTATTGGAACAGATATAGCAATTGTTGAAGTATTTTTCAACATATTCCCCACCGGAATTCACATATTTGTCATGCCATGGAATCAACTTTTGTATCCCTGTATCGTAGAAGTCTGGCGCCTGGGATCGGAACCAGTGTGTGACAGCCGTCTGCACCTCTCTGTTGATCCAACAGTATGACAAATGTCTCAATTCCTGTGTGGAATTTGTTGAAAGATAGCTCAATAATTGCTGTATCTGATGAAGAAAAAGAATTAACTTTATCTGCCCCCATGAGAATGTTTGCTTGTTATTGTTTGCCTTTCCTGCCCCACCTCGTCATTTCTGTCGCACTTTGCCGTTCCTACCCCACCTCGCAGTTTCTGCCCCACCTCGTCGTTTCTGCCCCACCTCGTCGTTTCTGCCCCACCTCGTCGTTTCTGCCCCACCTCGCAGTTTCTGCCCCACCTCGTCGTTTCTACCCCACTTTGCCGTTTCTGCCACACTTTGCCGTTTCTGCCACACTTTGCCGTTTCTGCCAAACTTTGCCGTTTCTGTCACACTTTGCCGTTTCTGCCACACTTTGCCGTTTCTGCCACACTTTGCCGTTTCTGTCACACTTTGCCGTTTCTGTCACACTTTGCCGTTTCTGTCACACTTTGCCGTTTCTGTCACACTTTGCCGTTTCTGCCACACTTTGCCGTTTCTGTCACACTTTGCCGTTTCTGCCACACTTTGCCGTTTCTGCCATACTTTGCCGTTTCTGCCACACTTTGCCGTTTCTGTCACACTTTGCCGTTTCTGTCACACTTTGCCGTTTCTGTCACACTTTGCCGTTTCTGTCACACTTTGCCGTTTCTGTCACACTTTGCCGTTTCTGTCACACTTTGCCGTTTCTGTCACACTTTGCCGTTTCTGTCACACTTTGCCGTTTCTGTCACACTTTGCCGTTCCTGTCCCACTTCATCGTTCCTGTCCCATTTTGCCGTTCCTGTCCCATTTTGCCGTTCCTGTCGCACTTTGCCGTTCCTTTCTCACTTCGCCATTCCTTCTCCACTTCGCCTTTCTTCCCTCATTTCGCCTTTCCTCTCCCACTTCGTCTTTCTCCTCCCGCTTCGCCTTTCCTCCCTTCCATTTTTCTTTCCCTCTCCCACTTCGCCTTTCTTCTCCCACTTCGCCTTTCCTCCCCTCCATTTCGCCTTTCCCCTCCCACTTCTCCTTTCCTCCCCACTTCACCTTTTTTCGCCACTTCGCATTTCCTCTCCAACTTGTCTTTCCTTCCAACTTGATAATTCAGTCCTACTTCACTCCTTTTCCCCCATTTATTATTTTCTTCTCATACTTATTTCAGCATCCATTACATTCTTAGAATTTTCGTTAATTTCCTGCTTTTCTTTTCTTCCCTATTTCTTTTCTTTCCTACGTATTTTTTCTCTCCCAATTTGTTCCTCCCTACTCCTCCTTTCCTCTCCTACACATTTTGTACATCGTTCTTCCTCTCCTTTCATTTTCTTGCTTGTCTTACTTTTTTTCGTTTGCTGAGTCTTACATTTCTTCTTCTTTCTCTCCCTATGTATTTCATTTAACATCTGTTACTTACTTACTTACTGGCTTTTAAGGAACCCGGAGGATCATTGCCGCCCTCACATAAGCCCGCCATTGGTCCCTATCCTGAGCAAGATTAATCCAGTCTCTATCATCATATCCCACCTTCCTCAAATCCATTTTAATATTATCTTCCCATCTACGTCTCCGCTTCCCCAAAGGTCTTTTCCCCTCTGGCCTCCCAACTAACACTCTATATGCATTTCTGGATTAGCCCATACGTGCTACATGCCCTGCCCATCTCAAACGTCTGGATTTAATATTCCTAATTATGTCAGGTGAAGGATACAATGCGTGCAGCTCTACGTTGTGTAACCTTCTCCATTCTCCTGCAACTTCATCCCTCTTAGCCCCAAATATTTTCCTAAGAACCTTATTCTCAAAAACTCTCAATCTCTGTTCCTCTCTAAAAGTGAGAGTCCAAGTTTCACAACCATACAGAACAACCGGTAATATAACTGTTTTATAAATTCTAACTTTCAGATTTTTTGACAGCAGAATAGATGACAAAAGCTTCTCAACCGAATAAAACTGGCATATCCCATATTTCCTTTAATTCAGAATATTTATTTTTCTTCCTTTTACTACATATTCTTCCTTTTACTAATTATTTTCTCTTAAACTGTTCTCTAATTTATTAATTAATATTTATTATACGACTTCTATTTTTTACTTGTCTACTTTTGTTTACTCTGACACTTTTCTTTTTCTTCTTCAAAAGCAAGCTTATTAAGCATTTTCTTACTGCGTAGAGTAGGTTTAACTTGTACTTAATCAATAAAAGAAATGCTTCTCCCTTAACTTTTACAATAAACTGTCTAGCTTTTATTAATCAGTTAATCTTTTAGTACTTTGATTTTTATTGTATCTGTAAATTTAATATTAATTGTAATTATAATTGTATTTGTATTCTTAATATTGTAGTTGTAATCCCCTGGTAGAGAAGGCCTGATGGCCTTATCTTTACCAGGTTAAATAAATAAATAAGTAAATAAGAAAATAAATAAGTAAATAAGTAAATAAGTAAATAAATAAATAAATAAATAAATAAATAAACAAATAAAGAAAGAAATAAAGAAATAAATAAATAAATAAATAAATAAAGAAAGAAAGAAAGAAAGAAAGAAAGAAGTAAGTAAGTAAATAAGTAAATAAGTAAATAAGTAAATAAGTAAATAAGTAAATAAGTAAATAAGTAAATAAGTAAATAAGTAAATAAGTAAATAAGTAAATAAATAAATAAATAAATAAATAAATAAATAAATAAAGAAATAAAGAAATAAAGAAATAAAGAAATAAAGAAATAAATAAATAAATAAATAAATAAATAAATAAATAAATAAATAAATAAATAAATAAATAAATTCTCTTTCTTAATTTCATTAATACTTCATATTTTCTTCATTGCTGCACTTTCTGATTTTCTTCACTGTTGCTGGATCTTCATATTTTCTTTACTGGTTTCTATTTCCTTCCTATAGGCGTAACAACTATTTTTCAATGTAAGAGATAGTTGACGTTTTCAACGTATTTTAAAATGAGAAAATACAGTGTGTTTGGGTGTATCTTTCTCTACGTGCATGTCTTTTGCGTGTTAACTAACATATAGACTTTACCCACCTCTGTGTACATTAAATTTTGTTAATTATGAAGAAAATACAGTTACAAGAATTGTCTGAATCTCGAATGAAATTTTGTTTACCGGTATTCCTGGCAAGTCACTTGTTGGGATGGGATGTTCTGAAGGAAAACCACTGAGAGAATCTGAAAGGAAAGGGGCAGTACGAAGAAGCACAGAGCACTGTACGTAGTCGTAAACTTTAATTCTCAGCACATTCCAATCCAATTGGTAATCTCTCTTTGAACAAAACACTGCGCAATCAAAACTAGCAATTAACTTACAATCGTATTTACTCAACTCTCAGCGCAATTGTCTTATTTTTTAATCGAAGGCGGAATAATTAACATTTATACCTTGCACGGAATTAAATTGATCAACTATCGTGACGAATTTATGTCTACGGTTAATTGAAGTTGAACAAAGGCAGTGCTGTTTATTTACATAATGGAAAGGAAAGTCAATTCTGAGGAATTAAATGGCAGTAACTTGGAAGTATGTGGATTTAAATGCAAGTTAGACTGATTGAATACAACAGTTATAGACGTACAGACGCTCCCAACATATCCTTTTGAGTCTAACAGAGGAGTAACTGATTCGGAGGCCGTTAGAAGCATTTATGCCGTTTACGGGTGAACGTCATCGGGGAAAGTACGGCACGAAAATGGTTTTCTCGTTTAAAAGAGGGTCATTTTGATAGGAATTTTTTTATTTATTTTTTTTATTTTATTAGGTTATTTTACGACCCTTTATCAACATCTTTGGTTATTTACCGTCTGAATGAGATGAAGGTGATAATGCCGGTGAAATGAGTCCGGGATCCAGCACCGAAAGTTACCCAGCATTTGCTCATATTGGGTTGAGGGAAAACCCCGGATAAAACCTCAACCAGGTGACTTGCCCCGACCGGGAATCGAACCCGGGCCACCTGGTTTCGCAGCCAGACGCGCTGACCGTTACTCCACAGGTGTGGACTTTTGATATGAATGATCCTCCAAAGTCAGGAAGACCGTCGGAATTGGTAACTGTTTAAACGCTTGAATCCACAATGATCCATGTGAGTTAACTCGGGAAATGGCGAAAATGATACATTGTGATCAAGTGATCAATCAACCATCGTACGATATTTGCATTACAAGAGAAAATTAAAAAAAAAAAAAAAAATTGATGTAAGGGTACCGTACATTTTGAGAGAAAATAACAAAAATCAGCCTGTTACCATTTGTGCTTCTTAGTTTTCGTATCAGATTGTTACTGATAACGAAAAATGATTTCTTATGTCAACATTAAGAATAAAAAGGAATGGTTGAATCTTAAGAAAAACCAATTTTCCGGGAAAACACTAGTCTCCATCCATCTAAACTGTACATCTCGTGGAACAAAGAAAAGTCATATATTACTCTTAACGAATATAGCCATCACTGCTAAGATTTGTCAACACCTCAGTCGCCTTGACGCCGCAGTTCAAGAAAAACGACCGGGAAGAATGCATCAAATGATTCTACAGGTGTTACTGCCCGTTCGCATATTGCTAACATCACAATTGACGTTATCCATGAGCTTTTTTGGGAATTTATTCCATATCTACCTTTATTTTTGTTTGATCTTATTGTATCAGATTTGCATATCTTCCGTTCTCTACCCATCAATCTCCGAAGCAACTCATCAAAATTGGCTTGACGATTTCTTCAACTCAAAAACAACCGGATTTCTCCAGGCGTGGACTCGAAAAACTGCCAAAACGATAGCATAATGTCTTCAAGAAGGTTGGTG
Organism: Periplaneta americana; assembly: GCF_040183065.1. NCBI lineage: Eukaryota > Metazoa > Arthropoda > Insecta > Blattodea > Blattidae > Periplaneta > Periplaneta americana. The sequence goes on along the minus strand of NC_091118.1, from coordinate 44,183,180 downwards.
GACATCTGAACTCGCTCGAGGGCATGCGCTGATTGGTGACTTTGATCAAGCTCACTAAAAATCTTTACATCGCAAGAGAAGATTGCATGTGTTGTGACTAAACGCGTTATAGGTACAGGGTGTAAGGGATATAAGTTTTCACAGTCTTCGAGGACGGTCTTCAGGATCAAAAAATGGACATACAACATAGGGTCAAAACTTTATAGTTTTATCAGAAAAAAATTCTTTCCTTATTCTATTTGCGTTATACTGATTATATCGTTAGTAAAAATACGAAAGCAATTGCATCAGTAGTTATATCTAGCAAAGAGTTAATATTAGTTTAAATAAATATTTGTGTGTTCTACTAGTTTCGTGAAATTAAATTGTAATGCATGCTTAAATTTGTTAATATTCTGCCGTGAGAGACATGGCAATATATTCAGCAAATTTCATGCTGATGACAGTAGTTTGCACAGACGTACAGATCAGCTGAGTTCAAGTTTCCTATCCATAGGTCCCCTGCCGAGCGGATGGCAGTTCAGTACATGTATTCGATAAACAACTTACAATGTCATTCACAGTTTAGGAATATCATATGTTATTAATTTATGGAGAAAGTCGTCGTAATTCAAGTGCGGCAAGAAGGTTGTACCGTCAATGTTTTCCGCAGAGAAGGTTATCTAATCGGCAAACTTTTATAGCAGTTTGTCAACAATTATTAGAAACTAGAAGTCTCTTACCCCGTTTCGAAAATCACACAAGCAGAAATTTCTTTTAAAATGATACTGCTTTACGGAAGCGGGGGAGATTAAAATGTTGCATTAGACAAAAAGTTGGTGTGATTTTGTGCAGTAAACCATTATTGTTTATTTTTTAGCCGTACATTAAAAAATAGACCAATATTGTTAAATAAAATGGAAATTTACCATAATGTTTTATTAATGAGATTGAAAGTTTGTATTTGCTGCTCGTTTTATGTAAACAACAGTTGTCCTGTTTACGTAAAGATTATTATTTTTTGGTCGTACAGAATATATCTGTTATGGAAACAATTAATATTATAGGAGAAAAATTCGCTCCGGCTCCTCTAATATTGTTACCAAAATAGGACCAAAATTAATAATCTTTACGTAGATTGTTCTAGCAACAGTGCATATTTCTGTATATATTATTGTGCATACTACTGTGGGATCCAGGCCACTAAGTCACTCAACTGAGTGCGCTCTCTATATAATGGCAGTTGACTTCATATAAAATAACACATATGCCCAACTTGGATTCAGGCCACAAAGGGGGAAAAACACTGGAGGAGGGGAGTTCGATCCGGTGCTGTGTATTGGACTTCGGCGTAGCTCAATTGTGAGAGCGCTTGGTACGTAGAATCAAGGACCCTGGTTCGATTCCCGGCACCGGAGCGAATTTTTCTCCTTTAATATTAACAGTTGTCCTGGTTCGCCCCTGCATTAGAACAGGTAGGCCTACCTGTTTTGTACCGGTACCTGCTTGAGCTGTACCGTGTACTTGTAAACTCCCTTCTCCCCATGCAGCAACGTTGCCAAACGTCTAATATTGTAAACTTTAATAATTAATTAAATATTGCAATTATGAACAAAAATGTAAGACATTTTTTCTTCCTTATGACATGAATAATCATCAGTTAAAATAATGGCACTTATATCCTTTACACCCTGTATGTTACGGATCTACAGCATCGTTTTAGAAAGCAATATGGACGTGAACCTCCAAAATAAAAGAGCATTAAAAAAGTCTCATTTCATTTTGGATGCCGTTCATCAAGACATTCTGAATTTCCTAGTTAGCCCCCTCTTTTTTCTCCTTTCCTTACTTCTTCCTTACATTTCTTCTTTTTTTTTTCTTTTCATTGTTCTCTATTTTTCTATTGTGTCCGCTGTTTTACATGAGTTCTCATTTTCTTCATTCTCTCCTACTCTTCAATTCACTGTATTATTTTTGTTCGTTTGTCTCTTTTTTTTTCATTTCCATTTTTCTTCCTCTCGCATTCAGTGTTAAAGGTATTCGTTCATTTTATTGAGGTCCTTATATAGTCTCCTAATCGACCATAGAAATCGAAACGCACATAAAACTGCATGTGCAATTTCGACATACCATTATTCCACGTGCCTAATTTCACAGAATGTTTGAATGCGAGATGTGAGGTACCAGGAAAGACAAGGAACTGACTTTCCGCACAGCATCTCAGAGCGCCATTAAACACAATACCTGAACCGAAGTGAAAATAAACAGGAAACATAAAGTGTCCGCCAAGTGCCCACCAACGCGCCTTCGGCGAAAACTGCGTTTCGTTGCATCCGCTCTCTGCAGTGATTTCACGTTACGTGCTGCCGATTCTTATTACTTCCCTGGTCACGCTTGCAGACAAAAGGTTTTTAAGATCTAGTGGAGTAAGCGTATCCCAAAAATTACATGAGTAATTCAAGTTTAATGGATTAATGCTTCAGCATAAATAAAGCTGGACGTTCTATATGATGAAAGATGGGTGGAGCGGAGAAAAATTCTCTCCGGTACCGGACCCGACCCGGACTCGAATCCGGGTTTTCAGCTCTATGTGCTGACGCTTTATCATTAAACCACACCGGATTCCAGTTCCGATGCCGGATTGAATCCTCTCAGTTTAAGTTCCACCTCTTAGTTTCCCTTTATTGGCCAACCCTCATGCACTGTCACAGATGTGTAACAGTAGCACAATGTCCAACACACTATGTGCAGAGGTGCACTCATTACGAGTGACTAAGTGGCCGGGATCCGACGGAATGAGCGCCATCTTAAATTACTGATTATTTACGCATATCATATTATTATGATATAGTACATATGATATTTCCGTGCAGGAATTTTACGTTATTGTATGATGAAAGATGGATGGAGCGGAGAAAAATTCTCTCCGGCACCGGAAGCTCTGTATGCTGAAGCTTTTTCCACAAAACCACACCAGATTCCAGTGATGATGCCGGATTGAATCCTCTCAATTTAAGTTTCACCTCTCAGTTTCCCTTTAGTGACCAATCATCATGCACTGTGTCATAGATGTGTGACAGTGGCACAATACTATCCAAACACATTATGTGCAGAGGTGCATTCATTACGAGTGACTAAGTGGCCGGGATCCGACGGAATTAGTGCCGTCTTAAATCACTACGCGTATCATACTATTATAATGTACTAAAGTACACATATTTCCGTATGGAATTTCTGTATGATGAAAGAATTCTGTATGATGAAAGATGGGTGAAGAGGAGGAAAATTCTCTCCGGCACCGGGACCCGAACCCGGGTTTTCAGTTCTACGTGCTGACGCTTTATCCACTAAGCCACACCGGATTCCAGCTCCGATTCCGGATTGAATCCTCTCAGTTTAAGTTCAACCTCTCAGTTTCCCTTTATTGACCAACCCTCATACACTGTATACGCATGTGTGACAGTGGCACAATGTCCAACACACTATGTGCAGAGGCGCACTCATTACGAGTGACTAAGTGGCCGGAATCCAACGGAATTAGTGCCGTCTTAAATCACTACGCGTATCATACTATTATAATGTACTAAAGTACATATATTTCCGTATGGAAATTCTGTATGATGAAAGATGGGTGAAGAGGAGGAAAATTCTCTCCGGCACCGGGATCCGAACCCGGGTTTTCAGTTCTACGTGCTGACGCTTTATCCACTAAGCCACACCGGATTCCAGTTCCGATGCCGGATTGAATCCTCTCAGTTTAAGTTCAACCTCTCAGTTTCCCTTAATTGGCCAACCCTCATACATTGTATACACATGTGTGACAGTGGCACAATGTCCAACACACTATGTGCAGAGGTGCACTCATTACAAGTTACTGAGTGACCGAGATCCGACAGAATGAGCGCTGTCTTAAATCAGTAAGTGATTATTTTCGCATATCATATTGTTGTGGTGTACCGAAGTACATAATATATTTCAGTGCAGGAATTCTGCGTTATCATACGGTGAAAGATGAGTGGAGCGGACAAAAATTTTATAATTATACATACTATACGTATAACATTGTTGAACGAAGTACTCATATCTCCGAAGATATTAATAATTTTAGAGCATATTTATTAGACTTGTTTAGATGAATATTACTAACTCTCATATGAGACGTTCAGAGCTGAAGTGGATCAAGTCACAAATGTTCATAAATTGAGTTAAATTCATTTTCCTGATTACCTGAAGTTGGATCTTTTCCGAGCAGTAATGGATCAAGTCTTAATTCCAAGCATTCGCCGGTAGGTGACACCAGTCACTTTTTGGCTCAAATTATTTGTGCACGATGTTCTGAGCCATAGTGGATCGAATTACCAAAGCGTTGCATAAGTTAACATCACAATTATTTATATTTTATAAATCTAGAATCAGAGAATGGAGTAATAAAATTATTGCTAGTCAAATTAGATAATCCACTAGAGCAAGTTAACTTTAAGTCCTATTATCTCAAAACTACGTCTCATGGACTTGATCCACTTTAGCTCTGAACGCCTCAAATATTGAATGATCTTTAACATTCTGTATTTATTTAAAACGAGCCAAACTCAGTAAAGGTCAGGAAATGTTAGAGGGAAGTGGAATAGGAGAGGAGAATGACAGGGATGCCCTTTATCATTACACTGTTCAACATCTACTTGGAGGATTTAGTGAAGAACTGTTTTCAGAACATGGGAGGAGTAATAGTAGGACAGAGAAGAATAAATTACATAAGATTTGCTGATCATTTGGCGTTATTAGCAGAAGAGGAGACGATACTAAGGGACATGCTACTGGAGCTAAATGACAGCTACAGCTGTGAGCAGTGTGGACTGAAGATAAATGCAAACAAGACGAAGGCCATGGTTATCAGAAGAAGAATAAAGAAGGTAAACGTGCGAATTCGAAATGAGGCAGTAGATCAAGTGGACAGCTTAAAATACTTAGGGTGTACTATAAGCAGTGCCTTAACGGCACTTAAAGCCACCTGATTTCGCCCGGCCACTCGCAGACGGGTATTGAAGTCCTGTCTCCAAAACATGAGCTGCTTTCAAAAGGACAGCAACGGCGAAAGAAGCCTTTAAAAAAGGAGCATCTTCTGTGAATCTTTGGAAAAAGAACTAAGGAAGAGTGCGTCGTGTGGAGTGTGGCACTGTATGGACATTACGACGAAGTGAAGAGAAGTTACTAGAAGAATTTGAAATGTTGATATGGAGAAGAATGGACCGTGTGAAATGGACAGGCAGAATAAGAAACGAAGCTGTGCTAGAAAGAGTTGATGAGGAAAGAATGATGCTGAAACTGATCAGGAAGAGGGAAAGGAATTCGTTGGTTCACTGGTTGAGAAGAAATTGTCTGCTGAAGGATGAACTGGAAGGAATGGCGAAAGAAAAAAGTTCTGGACAGCAAAAGATATCAGATGATAGACGACATTAAGACAGTGGTTCCCAACCTTTTTTGACTGACGACACACTTTGCTGAACGCCCACGATATCGCGACATACTTATTTGTTCTTCTTCTTCTTTCCCTTAGTTTAACCTCTCCCTTTTAGGTTCTAATTACACGACCCACGCCACCCGGACCTTACAGGGCCGCGACCTGTTGGGAGAGGAATTAATCTATGGATCACAGACATACTTTTTTGACCACACAAGGACATGGAGGGCCTCCCCGGATGAGGGATCAGCTCAATGCCAGGGCCACCTCCGACACAACACAAACATTTAAGACATTACACAGCATGCACTCACACATATGAAAGGATTAAGGGAAGGATCGCCGTCCATGGCCGGAGTTTCAAGAGGTACAATCCCGGCATTTGCCTGGAAATAACTGAGGAAACCATGAAAAATCTCAGTTAGGATTGCCGGCCCCTAGGATCGAACCCCGGACCTACCGAAATGCAAGGCCAGCCCTCTACCAATAATAACAACCAGTACTTTTCTACTGGAAAAAAAGGTGGTGGAACTCTCTGTAGAATATTTTATAGCGGATGGAGAGGTAATTACTATTCACTGCACGAGAAATTTGTTGTTTTTAACCTCCTTTTTGTTCAACTAAGACTTTCGATGTCTATGCGGATTACAAAGAAAAATAATATTAAAAACATAGTTATTCACACATATTTCGGTTCCACGATGAAAATGTAACGAAACGGTACCAGAACTTAATTCAGATTAAGTTTTTTGAATTAAAAATTTGTCTATAAAAATCTAAATAAAACACTTTTGATAAAATAATCGCACTATCACCCACTCACACGTATACACTGAAACTGACCAATCTGTTCTAACGAAACATTCTAAACTCTGTTTATTACTAAGTGGGAATAGTAAACGAATTACTAAGCATTGTTGGAGGTGTTCACTTTCATTCGAATTATCACCAGGCCACAGTATAAGAAGAATCAGTAGGGACAACTCTTGTCGGCACCTTTGATGTTGTTGGTACTAAATTCAAGCTCAGTAAGGTCTAGTGCTCAATGAATCCAACTATGTCGCTAGTATCAAACCACTATCCAAATATTAGTAAAATATTTATTTATTTATTTTATTGGTCAGTAAGACGAATAGTCTTGTATGTATATTATCTATCATTAATATTATGTCGCTAGGAAGTCAAAATACTTTTATCCATTGTTGACGTTTATGTTCGCACTTCACCGCAACGGACGCCATGATGTATTATGTTGTACTTGGATCAGTTTTACCAACATAAGCCTCAAACAGTGACTTGAACGTCAGCGTCAATTAGTGAATATTTTCATGATGACTGCATACGGAAGTAATTATTATTATGGTTAAATTACCATTCCTTTGCCTCATGTATTTAAAATTATTAAAAGATGAGTAATGAATGTTTTCAGTTAATATGAAATTATGCCAGACCTGTCGTAGATGGAGAACCATCTGGTGGAGGTTCCAGATAATACACCCGGTTTCGTGAATGCGCACTCAGAATTTGTCCCCACGAAATGGCTTAGGTGTCTCTACTGTATGTTCTCTATACTGTGACCAGGCAGAAAAATTAAACTGAGTATTGTTGCAGATGTTAAAGTTTCATTGGTAAAGTCTGTCTCAAAATAAAATGTACCATATCAAAAACTTTGTTGTAAATGAAAAAATGCGTTGTAAAGAGACTTCATGGATGGTATAAAATTTATTTTCCAATTCCAAAATTTCGTGACACACTCCATGGGGTTGCGCGACACACCGGTTGGGAACCACTGCATTAAGATATAGGTCTCTGGTTCATATGCGCAGACTAAGAGAACGGCAGAGAATAGGAAAGATTTGAGAAAGCTGGGTTTGCGGTGAAAGACCTGGTCTTGGGCAGAAAATAATTAATGAACGAACAGCCGTGACAAATCATTGTAAATCTTTAATGATGACAGAGTATGCAGACTTTTCGCCCACTCTGTAGACCGCCTGTGGTGCACTCTGGACAGTCTTTGACGAACTAAGTGGTCTACGCTTCTCGGCACTAGCGACATCTATGAGCCAAGCTTGTAGAGTCAGGCGAATAATGACAAGTTAAGGACCCTGCCATTAAAAAAATAATTCTTACACGCAGACAATATGAATTGAGACCATTCTATTGCAAATTAACGCATTGTTAAGCGAGGATCTTTACTGGTCCGTGTTTTCTGTGAATGGTTCATAAGCAGCATTCCCTTCAAGTGCCTGTGTGTCGCTGTTGCAGGAACGCCTCCACATGGCTAAGGTAAAGCGCCGAGCTCTGTTTTTATATCGTCTTAATAGATGCATTATTCCACTGCGTTATTTTTGTTACTTCTACTAGAGCATTTGATGACCATGTTACAGACCCATATTCTCGGCCTTTACATCTAAATAAACTCTTATGAAGAGACGGTTGCACCAACCACGCTCGTCTCCTAACTTATAGTTTACGAGCAAGCACAAGTATTTTCCATCCCTTGGACCGGCTTCGTGTTCCGTTAAAGAGCGTGCGAAACATTGTCGTGTGCTGATAAGAAAGCTTAATTTGGTTTTGTTTTTTTTTCGTCGTTGTTAACACTATAGAATCTATATAACGCTATACATCATTGAAATAAATAACATTGTAAATGTTTAATTGAGACAAAAGGACAAAACAGAACAGTATCTTAGTTATCAAAATGTTCTGGTTCTATTATATGCTGTGGCCGGGAAGAAAAAGGTCTTAAGTCAATAATTTTTTGTTAAAATGAGATTTTTATACAGGGTGATTTCGTTCAAAGTATACAAACTGCAGGAGATGATTCCTGAAAGGATAAGGAACAACAATTGTATAATGAACATAGGTCGGGGAATGCATGCTTTCCTCACTAGAGAGCGGTACTGTTCCCCATGACGGTAGCGAGCATTTGTATCGGTAACATTACGTAGACATCCGCTTCGATGGTAATGCCTACTAAACCTAACGTGGACGTGTTTGTGTAGGTAGTGCAGCGCTAAGTTACGAAGGTCAGATACACCAATCGCGAACAGGCTCACATGGTATTTACATAGGGACAAGCACATGGCAATGGGCTGGCGGCTGCACGGCTGTATCGGGAAAAGTACCCCCATCGACAGCACCGCAACATACAACATTTGCAAGAATTTTTCGTCATTTGGGTGAGACAGGCTCGTTACGGGGCTGAGTCACCATGAAGGGCGCCAGATACGTACCCCAGCCTTGGAGGAAGATGTGATAAACGCTGTAGAACAAGATTGCCGTATCAGGACCAGGCAGGTGGCTCGCCAATGTGGGGTAAGCCAGACGACCGTGTGGAACATTCTCCACGAGAACTGTTACTACTCTTATCACATGCAACGTGTGCAGGACTTGTTACCGAGGGACCTTCCTCTGCTAGAATGGTTTTGTCGCTGGTTCCTTGGACAGGTCACCCGTAATCGGAACTGCCTGTCATCCATCCTACTCACAGATGAGGCTACGTTTACGAGGGGCGGCATCATCAACCTCCACAACAATCATATATGGGATATGCATAATTCCCGTGCTATGATTGAAATGAACCATCAGCACCGTTTCAGCGACCGTCTCGTTGGACCAGTTGTCCTTCCAGGACGCCTCACAGGCGAGGCATATCTCAACTTCTTGCGGGTGACCCTCCCTGCTGGAAGATGTTACTTGTGCAGTAGGAATGGTTATGTGGCTGTTACATGATGGTGCTCCAGCCCATTTCGGTATTACCGTGCGAAAGCATCTCAACAACATCTTCCCCGGTCAATGGATCGGACGAGAAGGTTCAATTCCATGGCCTCCTTGGTCACTTGACCTCAACCCGTTAAATGTCTACCTGTGGGGACATCTCAAAGCAGTCGTGTAAGCTGAACCCATCCCGGACGTGCAGACACTGAAACAACACATTAACCCTGTCTGTAACGCCATATGATTGCAGCCTGGAATATTTGAACGTGTGCGGCAGTCTCTGCTACGGCGCGTACACGCAAGCCTCGAGGTCCGTGGGAGTCACTTCGAGCACCTCCTCTAACTGTGGTCTCATGACTCTGCGTCGTGCATTGCATTGTAGTATTGTTGAAGGAATGGATAAATAAACGCGTATAGCACAGAACTATGCATTTCCGGATGTATGTTCATTATACCAAGTTTGTTACTTATCCTTTCAGGAATGAACTCCTGCAGTTTGTACACTTTGAACGAAATCACTCTGTATATTCTGAAAGCAGAAACAATTCTCTACAATCTGGTAAAACGGTTAAAGTCAAATAAGACTCCTGACTGGATTTATAGAGCGTTACCAAATGTCCTAAGTACTTTTTGAATCGAGCACACACAGAATGAAGGACTTAAGAATTTATTTAATACTTTATTCCTTTCAAACCATGACATGTTTACTTCCCATGCTTCCCTATTAAAATGGTCTAACTTGTATTTTAGCCATTTTATCACATACCGATGCCCTTTCCTTTTAAAACTTTAAGCACCAGGATAAACAGTCTTATAATTGTTTAAGACCCATTTTGCATTCCTAATAATTTACATTTCTCATTTATTTTGACATGAAAAAGGTCTTATGTTTAAATAGTCCCTTCTACTCAGTTTGGGTTCTAGTCTTAAAGGGCTAAGTGCGGCTATTTTAGGAAATAATCAAGAAAATTGTTAAATGAGCAACATTACCTATTTTAGAAGAAATATAAACAAATAATAACCAGCAAAAACCTCTTAGTTAAAAAACTCTATAATTGAAACCAATTTCAATCTTTCTACTGCTCCCCTGAGAAGTATAAAATTTATACTTAAGACTTTTTTCTTCCCAGCCACAGTATCTATGGTTATATAAATAGAAAAAAAATTCTCAAATAAATTTGCATTTCTAAGAAACATAAAACTTAACATTAAATAAAGCGTTAATATTTTTTTTTACTTGATTGTACACTTGATCTCAAACATACGAAAAGAAAATTCCTAGCCTCTTAATAAGGGCCTAGTAATTAAATAAAGATTAGGGAACGGATTATTATACGCTAAAAGGTAGAGATGATGTTTCAAATAGGCTACTTGATTGTTTATACATATATAACAGTTGCCAAAGTAGATAAAAGTTCAGTCTGGTATAAACAACTGTGACGATTCAAGGCTGCTTGACGTTCGAGAGTTGATTACTCCCGAAGTCCCGAAACACTCACAAGCAATTTTTACGTCAACGACGCGACGTATAGTGAGGGTCAAATAGGAAAAGTTCCTAAACAACAAATAGTGCCGTCTTGTCAGTGTTGCCAACTGTTACCAGATAGCACACGATCCTACGTACTAAATGACTTATTTACTTACCATACTTTATGTTGGAAGATTATTCTAAATAATTCAATAATTTGTAACATATTTTCGTAGGCAAACTATACGAGAAAGGGATCAACATGTCAAGTATTTTGTCTGGTAATACGAAATTCACTCACGAGACCTAACCTAAAAATGTATTTTGTTTGACCACATGAAATTATTAGTACTAACTCTGAAAACTTACCTGACCATGGTCTTGAATTATAACCACAATGCAACATATAAAATAACTATTATGTATTAATACTGATATTAATTAATTATTAGTATGTTCAAATTTCATTAGTTTCCAGTAACCGGCTCAGATATCTAGTACAATTTTAATTTCATGGAACTCCAGTACCGACAAATGATGTTGATATTTGTCTCAGCTTCCAACATACCAGTTACAAAATCATACCATTTGTAGTATTTGTCAGTATCGAAATTCGAAACGAAGTTGGCAAAAGAAAATTCAACCTGCAAACTAGAAAATCACCACAATCCACTTGCATATGTAGTAATGGGGGAAAAATGGTTAGGTTTCACCCTTAAGGTATGAAGTAAGCTGACCTGTACTATATACAACATTGTCGTGCGGGTTTTCGGCTTTGCTGGCGCTGTTAGTCTTGCTTTCTCGATCGTTGTTCAACTCTACTTCACTTGTTCAGTTTTGAAGTTACCAGTACCAATTAAGTTTGCCATGGTTTATTCATATGTTAATGATACTGGCGTCCCTTTTGTGAATATTACAGTATATTGTACTGTAATGTTCTGTTTGTCGACCATTTTATAAAACTATAGGCTAAAGTAGTGAAATAAGACATAGTATGAAATAAATAAACTCGTAGGCCCAATGTTCGGTTTACTAAGGACATATTGAATACAATAGACCAGCGTGTCTCAAACTTTTTTGAAGTGGGGGGCCACTTTTTTAAATCGGAACAGTTCCGCGGACCACCTTACTCTTGTTCCCTTCGAAAGCAAATTTATCATTTTTGTAGTAAATTTTCATATCAATATACTTCTATTTTAAAAAGCACCATTGTACAGTTCACTGTATTCTCTTTTCACTTGTGATGCAGTCCAGAAATTAACCATACCTTCCGCTTGGAATTTCATTTTAAGTCCGGTCTCATTCGAGAGTCCAATTAACTGTTCTCTTTCACTCAATGCAAGTTTGTTAGTTTCAATATCGCAATTAAAGTGATTACGAAGCCATGAAAATTCGTCATGTTTACCCGGAAAATAAGTTTCAAATTGTGACCTCAGAGTTGTATTATTGGTGTACGACGTACAGTACGTGACCATTTCAATGTGCAGACTGGGTGTCGGCAAAACTATTAAGAAAGTCATAAATAAATGGAAAGGTTCGGTCCTCTGTTATGAATTCGGGTGGTCCCTGGATGGGTTACAGGGGCGGCGCCAGATGTGCAGGGAAAAGATGGCGAGAAACACCACGTTCATAGTGCTTTAAATCCCTCTTTTGTTGTTGAGAGTAGAGTGGGAAGTCAGTAGACGGATAGGGTAATAAATTTTATAAAATGTCAGTACTGAGAGAGAAAGTGAAAGGCGATTGTCATGCGTCATTTCCAAACTCTGAGATTTTTAGCTATAAAGTGATATGCAATTCGTTTGAATTTTATTTTTTCTTCTGCATTTTTTGAAGGGCCACAAGGGCAGATCTCGAGGACCACAGGTGGTCCGCGGACCTAGTTTGAGAAACGCTGCAATAGACCCTTTGGGATTGAATCCAGAGTCTATTGTTTTAATGCAGCACTGTACGATATCGCATCTTATTAACCGCATATGACCCCGAACACGCACGATGGGAGTTTAGTTTCGCTGACTGTACACGTCTCTGTGCTGTATTAATTTCACATTGTTAAAACTGGAATTGCTCGGGCTGCTACTGCCATGTTATCTGTACGGATCGTAAACTTGGCGATTTGGGTTACGCTCGGAGAAAGGCCACCCAAGATGCTGTGCACTTTACAGAGAAATAATTAGTGCCTGATACTGGAGCAATTAAACTTTCTTTGCCCCACATACTCGCTCTTCTGTCGTCACTTGTTTTCAAGCGTTGAATCGATTCAATAAAACCGGAACGCATGACGATTGTAATATCGAGGTATGCCTATACGATGAATTGTTGCCTAGAATATTATAGATGTTCGAAGTTATTGCTTTGAATATTTTGTTATTTATTTGTTAATACTTTACATCGTTTTTTTAAGAAAATCTCTAAAACAGCGGTCGGCAAATGTAGTACATTTTGTACTCGTAGAACGCGACTTCTCAATCCCCAGCCTCCAGTACACCTGTACCGGCAGTGCTTGTTGACATGCTCAAGGATGGGCAACTCGTTCTCACGAAATGCTAAAAAAAACCGAGAAAGAAAGAAAGACAGACGGACCAGCCGCAGCAGTTACAAGTTTTTTGTAGTTACGCTACAGAAGCAGTTCACTGCCACGGTGCGCTCTGGCGGCTCATGCAGATGGTTGTGATATCTTCTCCAAGATTTGAATTTCAGAATGACGCATGGTACAATAATTATAGTAATTTTAGACACACTGCACCTAAACACACACAACACAATTATATTATTTCCTAGCTTTGTAAATTAGTTTAGTACAGGAAACACAAGATACAACAAACTTAACTGCAACACTTATTTATTATTACACGTTTTGTTAATATTTCTTATTATATGTCTTATTTGAAACATAGAACGCGGGAATTTATGTATTTTTATATTATAGAGTATTCCTCTATTCTCAGAAAGGTAATAGTCTGTATTTGCAAACAATCACAAATGCAAGGAACTAATTTTTACATGTCAGGGCAGATGAAATAAACTTACCTCTAAGATCTTTCTGTACATTGAGAGCTTTTATTAGTGATGTAAAGCCCACATTACTTAATCAAAATGAATTGACCTGTGTATTAGATTGTCAAGAGTAATCTATTTATTTAGGAGACTTAGATACTAGTACCTAAATAATTTCTTAAAACCTAGTATTTTGCTTTTTTTTTTTTTTTTTTTTTAATAGTATTATTACTTATGGCATTCATTTTTGGGGACATTGTCAGAAAATTGATCAAGTACTTCTTTTGAGAGAAAAAAACAAGGGAATACGCATTTTGACTGATTCCGACTTTGATGCTCACTGCAAACCTTTGTTTATTTCTGAAAGAATTTTAACTGTTGTGAATTTGTATATTTTCCATTGCTTGATTAAAATTAAGTCAAATTTAGACAATTATTATCCACATAGTGAGATTCATTATTATGGTACAAGACATAATTACCACCTTGTGACCCCTAGGGTTAGATTAGCCAATTCTAAACAATGGTTTACATCAATTGCATTGTCTGTGTTTAATAAACTTGCTTATAGTGCACATATTGTTAATTTTAATAGATTTAGGTGTGTTATTCGTGACTGGCAAATAAAAACCCTTTTTATGATATTATAAATGAATTTATGGAAACTAGTGTTGATATAGTATTTTAGTTTGTTTATCTTGTTTTTCTTTTGACTTTGTGTGTCTGTCAGAGGTCTGCATCGGACGTTTTCGCTTTAGCACCAAGTAGTTCATAGCATAATCCGATAGGTAGCGCACGTGCATGATGGGTAAAATTGTCACGAGCGATAAATCCTCGAACGGTATAAACCGAGCGTTAGTCATTCGTTCTTGTTACAGTGATGAACTATGTAGTAACATCATAGATTTTTATCATTTCAAAACTTTACAGTTTTTAACTAACCTCTCCATAGTACAACTACAAAATTTTCTTTAAAATGTAATTTAAATGTTATAGGTAAATGTTTTTTTTTCTTTTTTTTTCTCCCCACACAGGAGTGATTTTGTTTTTGCCACATCTGATAGATGTTATTGGATGTAAATGTAATTATTATAAACGGGGAACACAATCACGGTAATGCAAGAACTGTATCAAGTTTCCTAGTAATAATAATAATGATAATAATAATAATAATAATAATAATAATAATAATAATAATAATCTCTAATAATTAGTGTATCAATCTTTGAGTCTGTAACAGTTGTGCAACATGATTATTCGTTTTATTATATTTTCTGTGACGTTATCTCTGTACTAATATTGTTATTAATCTACTGCTATATCAATAATATTTTGTAAAACGTTTCTACATTGTCGCAGTATATAGGCGGAACACTATGTATGGACCTATCATATTATATATGTGGTAAATCAAATATTGAATAATTATTAATTAGCAATAATAACTGTACATCGAAGTTTTTCATACTATTTTATTTATAACTTCATGTTACTGTTTTGGTACGTTCCATTAAACGTTTGTCATAAACGCAGAAAATAAAGCCTTATTTTTACCGTGTGAGCAAAACATATATGTATCTTATCTGTCGCCTTCCATACAAGATAAGACAAGTCGGTTAGATGACCTTGTACTGTGCTTCTATTTATTACGAGCGTATCACGACCGATCGTATCTCACTCGAGGGTGCGACACTCGACCGAGTTCAAGCGAGCGATTTAACTCCAATGCAGCACTCTGGTGTCTGTGATACCACTACTGTTTTTATCAATAAATCAATATTACCGTGAAACTATGGAAATAAATTTTTGCACAACAGATAACATATAATTATTACGCATTCGTGATCTGTGAGTATATGTGCATATGCGTATATGTTTGTGTGTGTGTGTAAACTGTGTAACATCATGGTCGGCAAAAGTACAAATTTTATGAAGCTAAAAGTCATGAGTTAAATAAATTCAAGTGGTCCAATAGGAAAATTGGAGAAGATGTATTGTGTCACGGATCACGGTTTGCATACCGATGTCCTAAATTATAGAGCTAAGCACAGTGCCTGGTGGGCAAGTGCCGCCATGCGAGGATGTCTACCGTAATGAGGGGCAGAAATCATCCTTGAGTTGTAATTAAAACCTGTGTGTAAATCAAGTCATGCTTAAACTTCCGCAGTGGCGGCAGCTTGTGCTGCAGATTGTCTAAAATGTGGCCCCACATCAAACAAGTCCTGGCAAATACCCGCGGATTGGTCGCCTTCATTTTTCTTGGCCTGAATTCAGGCATGGCTCCAGTTCCAGTTTTCAAACTGGCATTTCAATCCTCGATTGTAGTTTAGGCCTACATTCTAAATATGAGTAAATACAACTACAGTTAGGGGATCAGTATTTCATTTCTGGAGCGAAATTCGTGGGTTATCACTTCTCATAAGAGATTGGCTGTGAATGTGTGTGTTCCTCGTGAGTGTTAAAAAAATGAAAAAAAAAAAAAATAGAAGAAAAATGAGAAAGAGAAGATGGTCGATGAAGAGAGAAAGAATAAGAAAAGAATGAAGTGGGGCAGCGAAGAAAGAGAAAAGTGGCAAAAAAAACTATACAGAGTGCCGTTATTTTAACTGATTATTGTTCATGTCATAAGGAAGAAAAATGTCCTTACAATTTTTTTTAATTGCAGTATTAAACTAATTATTAAAGTTTACAATATTAGGCGTTTGACAACGTTGCTGAATGAGGAGGAGGGTGTTTACAAGTACACAGTACAGCTCAAGCGGGCACAGACATACCAGTACGAAATGGATGTTCTGTTCTAATGCAGGGGCGGACCGTTGTTTACATAAACGGACAGTAAAGACAAACTTTCAGTCTCATTAATAGAACTTTATAGTAAATTTCCATTTTATTTAACAATATTGGCAATATTGCCCCATTTCTTTATTTACGCCAAGTCAAAAAATAAATAGTAATGGTTTACTGCACAAAATCACACGAACTTTTTTTTTAAATGCTACATTTTAATCTCTCCCACTTCCATAAAGCAGTACCATTTTAAAATATGTTTCTGTTTGTGTGATTTTCGAACGGGGTAAGAGACTCCTAGTTTCTAATAATCGTTGAGAAACTTCTACAAAAGTTCGCCGATTAGGTAACCTTCATTGCGGAAAACATTGACGGTAAATCTTCTTACCTCACTTGAATTACGACGACTTTCTCTATAAATTAATAACATATGATATTCCTAAACTGTGAATGACATTGTAAGTTGTTTATCGAATACCTGGTACCGAACTGTCATCCGCTCGGCAGTAGACCTATGGACAGGGAGCTTGAACTCAGCTGACTCGTACGTACGTCTGTGCAGAGTACTGCCTGCTGAACACGTTGCCACGTCTCTCACGCCAGAATATTAACAAATTTAAGCATGCAGTTTTATTTAATTTCACGAAAAGTCATAGTACACACAAACATGTATTTAAACTAATATTAACTCTTTGCCAGATATACCTACTGATGTAATTGTTTTCGTAATTTTACTAACGATATAAGCAGTATAACACGAATAAAATAAGAGAAGAAATATTTTCTTCTGGGTAAACTATCAAGTTTTTGATTCTGTAGACCGCCCCCGACGACTATGAAAAGGACGGCACTTATACCACTTACACTCTGTGTATAGGCTATACACATAGGATTAACTGTAAGCAATATAATTAATTTCAGGGGGTTATAAGAAAAGCTAAGAAATAAGAAATGAAACTGTGCTGGAAAGAGTGAGTGAAGAAAGAATGATGCTGAAACTGTTCAGGAAGAGGAAAAGGAATTAGTTGGGTCACTGGCTGAGAAGAAACTGCCTACTGAAGGATGCACTGGAAAGAATGGTGAACGGGAGAAGAGTTCAGGGCAGAAGAAGGTATCAGATGACAGACGATATTAAGATATATAGATCATATGAGGAGACAAAGACGAAGGCAGAGAATAGGAAAGATTGGAGGAAGTTGAGTTTGCAGTGAAAGACCTGCCCTTGGGAAGATGAATGAATGAATTCTTTGAGATATTTCAAACCAAAGAGTTTAACGCAGTTTTGCTCGTTTTTCGAGATAAAAACTGTTTCATATGAAACATTTCATTGCGTGTTTCTGGAAAGCCATTGATTCAATTCCCAATATGCCCAGTCAATTTAAGAGAGCAGTGTATTATGATAATAAATTAATGATTGAATAATTTTAGTTTTTTCCCCTTAAATGTGCACAAATTTGATGTGAAAATATGTAATTTTATATTCTGCGCAAGTTTGGCACTAGTGACGCTAAACCGTCAGTCGTATTCATCCTGATGTTTCATCAGTTGAAGAATGAGTTAAAGGACGAACAGGAAGCCGCTCTTTTTGATGAAACACCAGATTTGGAGTTGGAAGATGGGCAGCAAGTTTATGGTGACATAGAAGACGAACTAATGACGAGACGCCAAAATGATGGCCAGAAAGCGGAGGACGCTGAAGAGCCGGAGACGTCGTGTCGTCGCACATCAGCACATCTTCTTATATCCCTCTCCTAAAAGAATTAGAACGTAGTCGACGACGATTACAAGCAGAAATCGCTCGGCTATACGAACGATACAGTCAGCGGAAAGAGACGATCCTTCACCTCTGTAAAAAAGAATTATTCCTTCTCATCACACGGAAGATGCTTTACGATTACGATGCAAAAGTGAAGAAGAAGAAGAAGAAGAAGAAGAAACCTGGAATGGCTGACATTAATGCCATGGTTCTGCAACATTTCAAAGAAATGTCAAGTACGAACGCTGTCATTCATGACAGAACTATCAGGCTTTGGGGCATACAAGTGAAGGCTCAAATTGATCCTGACGACCGTCTTAACTTCCGAGCTTCTGACTCGTGGGTATGGAGATTTAAGCAGCGGAATCGTATCGTTTCTCGTTCTGTGATGCATAAAGTGAGTAGAAACTTCGCATCAAAGAAACAGAGGTGAAGCAGAAATCAGATAGCTTCGTGTCGAAGTTGAAGCAGTTTTTCATCGATCGTGGCGTCACTCCTCGCTAGATCCTCAACACTGTTCAAAGTCGATTTGAAAAAAGATATTCACTCCGGACGAACCCTGCTTTTCAAAGGAGGGAAGAAATTTTACCCTACAGTAGGATCAGAGGCTGCCACGATGCATTCCTACATGATTATGCCAGTCATTTCCATGGACGGACAAATCTCCTCCCCAATGTATCTTCTGTCAGCCGATTCACAGAAAATGTTCCCTAAAAATAAACCTGCTGACACATATAACATCAAATCATATGCTTCTGATTCAGCGAATATGAGGAATGCAGATGTGATGGATATACTTTCTCAAGTATTTTCGCCCAGAATTTCTTCATTGTATGAAGATCGATATCCATAATGTTTGCAATTAAGATGCACGACAGCTGAATATTTCGTTTGCAATGCAGTGACTTAAAAAGCAACTTCATTTTAACCTTTAAGTGTGCACATTGAGTCACTTCCCACAGACTGTCATGTTAAATTTAAAGTCCCATAACTTTTGTCCCTATGGAGCTCAGGCGGAAAAATTTCACCTGCTGACTTACTTTTGCTTCCTCTTTCCAAAAATATACTGCATTACCGCCTTTTCAATTCACCATGATAGAAGGTTCCTTTGTAAGAGGTGGAGCTTAAACTGAGAGGATTCAATCCGGCATCGGAATTGGTATTCGGTGTGGCTTAGTGGATAGAGCGTCAGCACGTAGAGCTGAAAACCCGGGTTCGAATCCTGGTGCCGGAGAGAATTTTTCTCCGCTCCACCGATCCTTCATCATATTATAACGCAGAAATCCTGCGTGGAAATATCATATGTACTTCGGTGCATTGCTTGTTATAATTGAAAAAGACTTTTTGTACTCCAATCCAATCTATATTATAATAAATATTATTTGTACGGTTTTCAGTGTGTTTCTTGTAAGTTCAATTTCTTTAAATATAGGATAGGCCTACTTAACTAGCCGCCACTGAAAACTCATACAGTTCATGTCATTTTTGCATCGGATTAATCGCATGATTAGCGTAACGATTTTCATAGGCCTATTTTAATGCAACTTTACTCCCAGTATAATCTTTTACGAGCCATCACTGATCACCATTTAAGCACCTGGAATCGCAGTAGTTGGAAGATCTTTCTGAATTACGGGTAACTTATCTATATTTCACTAGCCGCCACTATATTATAATAAACATTATTTGTACGGTGTATCTTGCAAGTTCGATCTCCTTAAATATAGAATTCTTAACTAGCCAATGTCGTTTTCGCATTGGAATAATTACATCATTAGCGTAAATATTTTGATAGGCCTATTTTAATGCAAGGTTACTCCCAGTACAATCCTTCACGAGCCATCACTGATTGCCATTTATGCGCCTAGGATCACAGTATTTGGAAGATCTATCTGAATTAAGATTAAACTGTCTATATTCCACTAACCGCCACTGTGTTTTATTAAACTTTGTTTTCATCTTCCTACATTTTGAAAATTCAATCTCTCTGTAATGTTACACGAGCCGCCACTGTAAAACGATAAAAATCGTTCGCATCGTATTCATATCCAAGAAACCGCATCATCTTTCG
This sequence comes from Periplaneta americana, assembly GCF_040183065.1. NCBI lineage: Eukaryota > Metazoa > Arthropoda > Insecta > Blattodea > Blattidae > Periplaneta > Periplaneta americana. The sequence goes on along the minus strand of NC_091118.1, from coordinate 44,162,947 downwards.
TAAAGATCTTCTTAACTGGCATTCTAAGAACACAAAGAAGTATGAAGTTGTCTCTGGAATGGCGCGATATCTAAAAAAAAAATCAGTAGGATTGTATTGTTGAAGTAACGGGCGTTTAATATTAACAAACCGAGTGTTGCGTGGATGGGCTAGGTATCCTTCACGCTCGCCCAACTTGAAACATAAACATCAGGTTTATATGGTTGGCACTGCGTCCTGTTATGTTATGCCTTCACCTGGCCCTGCGCTGTAATGTGAGGCCATCTGCAGACCTACAGCAGAGTTTCCTAAGCACAGCTCCACCCGGAATTTTCTCCAAATTGACAATAATGGCGACGATTAATTGTCGGCGCATATCTCGATTCTATTGTTTCTCAAATATGTTTCGTCTTTCATCTCTTGTCTCCACGCTTCTGTAATTAACAACCATAAATGTATTGCCTTGAAGAGAGTTGTCACTGTGGGCTGGTCATGAGTAGGATACATGTAGTAGTATTTTAAGGAGACATTCAATTATTATTTTTCAATACAGTCGAAACTATTTCGTCCGTTTAAAGACAGTCATTTTCTTTGAATACGTTGTACGCGATAAATTGATTTTTAATTTTTTCTAGCATGTTTAATTTAAGTGGCGGCCGGGTAGCTCAGTTGGTAGAGCAGCTGGCTACGGACTGGAAGGTCCGGGGTTCGATCCCAGGTGATGACAGGATTTTTTTCTCGTTGCCAAACTTTCAGAACGGCCCCGATGTTCACTCAGCCTCCTATAAAATTGAGTACCGGGTCTTTCCCGGGGGTAAAAGGCGGTCAGAGCGTGGTGCCGACCACACCACCTCATTCTAGTGCCGAGGTCATGGAAAGCATGGGGCTCTACCTCCATGCCCCCAAGCGCCCTCATGGCATGTTACGGGGTTATCTTTACCTTTACCTTTTTATGTTTAATTTAAGTTTCACTAAACATAATGTACCGGTATAATGCCACAGTGTCATAATTTGTATCTTCCTGTCCTTTATTCCTTCCTTTCGTTTCTTTTTATGTTCCTACATTTCAATTTTTCGTATCTTCTTTTTGTTACTTTTGTCTGTTATATATTGCTTTAATTTTTCCTCTCTTATTCCATCACCTTCCTTCCTATATAAATTTGTACCTCCATGCCTTTCCGTGTTCATTTTCATTCCGTTTTCATTTCCTTTCTCTCTTCACTTCTTTTCCTAGATTATTCTTTTATTTGTTGACACTTCATCGTCTCGCCTCGTCCTAGATCTTATCTTTAGACCTTCCCATTCTTCCTTCTTCTTTGTTATAAGACAGTAGTCGTCAGCACTCGCTGAAATGGATAGAGTGCATGGAGGGTAAGGAAATATGCTCCATCGTGCACAAGGGAGAGGGAGACAGCATACCCGCTAGCAGCCACGAATGCACGCTAGGGCAGTGTCTTGTCCGCGGGTAAGAGACGCTAGCCCGAGGGTGCAGTGTTCTGATGACCGCTGTTATAAAAAATCTCATGTAATTTTCTACTTTTACGATAATTCACAATATATCACAAGATGTCATATTTCAAATTATTTTACTAGTGGCTTGCTGCTTGATAGAGATTGAAAACCACAATAAAATGCTGCTACTTATGATTCAGCTACATTTCTAAAAGTTCTACGATGTTTTCTTGGTCGACCAGCTATACTCATAATAATGAACTAATAAAGAAGAACATGACGTAACAACACTGTTACTTTTTAAGTAACATCATATAAAAAACACACATATACCTATTAAAACACGAAAAAAAGTGGCAGTTGAAAGATGAACAAACCATTATTATCGAGGTCTCGAAAAGCATGTTATTGTGATGTCATAATCTCGCATGTACAGAAGGCTTCGATAAATACATTTCTAATCGTTTTAAGGAAACTAGATATTTTGTTTGAAATTTAATTATTTGAACCATAACACATAAAGCCCCACATTACTGACACCATTTATGACCTTCAAAAAACCTAACACAGCTGTATTAATAAATCAAATGAAGATAAAGTAGGCTACATTTATAGCCAATATTTTTTTAGTAGGCTAGGTTATTTTACGACGCTTTATCAACAGCTTAGGTTATTTAGCGTCTGAATGAGATGAAGGTGATAATGCTGGTGAAATGAGTCAGGGGTCCAGCACCGATAGTTACCCAGCATTTGCTCGTAATGGGTTGAGGGAAAACCCCGGAAAAAGCCTCAACCAGGTAACTTGCCCCGACCGGGAATCGAACCCGGGCTATAGCCAATATGTGACGTGAACCACGGCCCTCTGTACTGCACTACGAAATGAACTGCAAGATATCTTCTACGGTATACGCTTTGCTGCGACGGACGCACATATTTTTTAAATTTTTTTAAATTCAAACCTTTTTATGAACTTCGCTACAAACAATTTAGCTTTTCCCGCAATATTAATATTATTAGCTTTCGATTGAGACATCACACAACCTCACAGGATATACATGTAAACATGATCTTAGGGCGCTCGCACTATCCCTATCAAAGTCAACGTTCTACACACTGCAGTAGATTGACAGAGTACTGTCGCCGCTGGCTACACTAACTCATCTAACAGTCCTTGTTCATGTCCATACAGCTGGAAATTCTCGAACGCACCATCGTTACGTGACAGCAGTGTTGCCATTACTTTTTATCCAACCTATGTATATAGTTTTCATAAAATTTTCCGCCACAGTTCAGATTAAATATATAGATATTAGTTATCACTACTTGTAAATTGAAAACAATAATTGTAATTTTTAACATATTTTAAATTCAAACAAAAGATATCAAGCAATTATTGTAGTTAGTAATTTTAAATATCACTGATGATGGGGATGCAATCCCCGAAACATGTCTGATTTTAATAATTAAAGTAGCTCGACAAGTACTGTACATGTGTTGTGATTGTTATTGTATTTTATTGCATTTTACGAATTTTAATGAACACTGTTGAATATTGACCGAATTGTCTAGCTATTTTATTGTCAGCATTTTGAAAATTAATGAAAGACAATAATAAAAATTTTAGTTTCGTAAGTAAAACAAATGATAGGATTAGATCATCCTATTATATTTTAATTCACGGAAATAGTAAGTTGAAAACACATGAGAAGTAATTATTTCTGTTTTATGTTTGAAATTATTTTGGTCTGCTGCTTTCTTGCCCTCATCCGAGCAGAACTTTGTTTCATAGTTAGCGGCTCATATATACTTCTGAACGTGGCCATTACCATGACAGTAATTGTAGCTTTCCTCAGTTTACACCACATAACTTCTGTCCATTGCGTCCGATCTGAAAGGATACCAGATGTTAGTAATAAGATTAAAAGGAGATACCGAATAACTAAGTCGTTATCCTCGACATATTAGTAAAATGTCGTGTGGTAATTATTCTATGACTTGAGTTATTTTGAACCACGAGTTTATTAAATTTGTATTCTGAACATGCAACTGTTTACCATTCAATTACATGTCATTATTATTTAGCTTCATCTATAAAGCGAAAGATGTTTGTCTTGCTTTTTTTTTGAGAGGGAAGAAAGCTAATTTCAGTTGTTATTGTTGTGAACTATGGATCAGAAAATAGTGCAACGAGTGTGCTAAAGTAATTATTCTTACTTACTGTTCATAAAGCACTGAGTAAGGGGAGAGAAACATACACACACAAGAGTGAACAGTGCTTTGCTACACCGCCACGCGGCATATTTGTCCCGTCAACTGTCGACCTCATACGCGGATAGTGTCCGCATAGTAATATTATTAAACAAAAAAGAAATGCAATTGTACGTTTCTCGTATTATTGTGCCTGTCGATCGAAAAATTGCAACTGCTAAGTGTTGTTTAGCCATTTTTCTGTCTATCATTCAATATGGTATTATTGTTTGATGTGGAAGTACAAAAATTGATCTTAGTCCGTTAAATTTACTACAATAACGAATAATTAAAATTTGTTTGAAGAAACGTTTTGATTATCCAACTAAATTAATTTATTCTGAATTTAAAGTATTTAATATTGAACAAATTTATAAATAATATACTCTGTTAAAATTTTATCATAAAATCGTAAGTTTATATTACAGGCACACAATTATGACACAAGACGAAATAATAATTCAACATTAGTAGAGCCTAAATATTTCACATCTGCTAGTATAAAGCATAGCATTAATTTTGGCCCTCAGTTGTATTATTCTTTAGCTAAATTACACCTAGAACTTCTAACATGTAACCCACTAAAATATAACAAGAAAAATAGAAATGTGTTAATGTCTTCAATTTGATTAAATAAATTTATAGCCTGTGTGTATGAATTAATCAGCCTATATTATATTTGTATTCTATAATTTTGGAATTTATAATTTAATATAAATTGTCCTACTTTATTCACGAACGATATTATTCTTCTCTATGTTAATATTATATTAAATAAATTCATTGCGGCTATTATTTTAATTTTTATTTCCTATTTTATTTTATTTCATTTTCTATATTCCTCTTATATTAATATAGGCCTATTATATTGTATAATTTCACTGTAGCTGTAATTTTAATTTTAGTTCCTATTTTATTTTGTATATTCTCTTATAGGCCTATTAATACTATATCTGAACTGCGACCGAACACGAGCGCTGCTCATTCGGTCCTCAAATTTTGTTAATATTACTGTAGGCTATCTCCTTTCTTATATTGATTGTATTATTTTATTTCTATTTCTATAGTTGTAATTATATTCTGTATTCTGTATATTTCATGGCGAATAAATAATTTGAAATTTGAAATATCTACACATACATGTCTTCTTAAAAACTTTTAACTTTCGACACATTGCGAAGTTAATGTTATACCACTGAAAATTGCAACAATATAATTCAATATTTTACTTCAATAAAGTATTCATATCATGAAATAATTAAATATGAAGTAGGTGTTACAGCTGGATTACCGTTATCATAAGATGTTACAATTGGATTATTATTATTATTATTATTATTATTATTATTATTATTATTATTATTATTATTATTAAATATGGGTTAGATATTATTGCACATACTTTACTCATACCATTGGCATAAAATATGAATTGGATGTTATATCTGCATTGTAATTATAATAAAATGTAGATTAGGTATATCAGCATTATCATTATCATAAGATATAAATTAGTGTTGCATCTGGATTATAATAAGATAAGGATTAGAGGTTGGACCTGCATTACCATTATCATCTTATATAGATTAGATTTCGCATTACGTATTACTCCCTCCGTTCCAAAATATGATATAGTAACAAAATAAGTTTGATTATTGCGCATGCGCGCACGAAATGTTTCGCGGTGTGTATTCTGTTCAGTAGTGAAGGGACTATCAGACAGTGCAGTTGTGAATGTTTCTAATCTTCTGTAGTGCATCAAACTATAATATTTAAACAGTTCATTAGGTACAGAAATCAAATAGAACATCTAAGGCTTAACAGTCGTACAAAAATGGGTTGTAATTTAGTGCAGCTTTTATGTTAATTTGTCTCTCTCAAAACAATGTTTGTTTTTTTCTTTCATTAATTTGACATCACACAGAATGAAATGTACCTCATTTTTATGTTTTTCTTATGTTAATTTATCAAACAAATAAGTATCTAGAAGATGTATTAAAGTTACATTATATTACTGAGAACTTTAACCCTTTGCAGCACAAATTAATTTTTTATGTTTTTCACATCATGGGTCGTATGAAAGCTTCGATCAATTTTTTTTCAATATTTTAACTTTACACACAATTTCAAAACATAGATGGCACCTTTATGTATACTCAAGAGGTGGTTCCTTGGTGGAATATCTGTGCCATAAAATTTAGAAAGAAAGAAAACTGTGGTTCTTCTGAACAATCACTACGCTCCAAAGCGTTAACAAATGTATACCATATTTTGGAACAGAATTAATTCAATCTTTCTATAACATATTTTGGAACAGAAGGGGTACTATTATCATGAAGTATGCATTACATGTTACATCAGCATCACCGTTATCATCAAATATGGATTGGACGTTTCATATGCATTACTACTGTTATGAAAAAAAAAGATTAGGTGGTACATTTGCATTACCATTATCATCAAATATGGATTAGATATTGCATTTTCACTAACATTGTCATCAAATTTGTGTTATGAGTTACGAATGCATTATCATTATTATAAAGTACGGATTAGGTGTTACATCTGCATTAACATTACCATAAGATATGTGTTAGGAGTTACATTCTACTTACAAATGGCTTTCAAAGAACCCGGAGATTCATTGCCGCACTCACATAAGCCCGCGATCAGTTCCTATCCGGATCAAGATTAAAATCCATTTCCTACCATCATATCCCACCTCCCTCATATTCATTTTAATATTATCCTCTCGTCTACGTTTCGTCCTCCACAAAAGTCTCTTTCTCTCCGGCCTTCCAACTAACACTCTATATGCATTTCTGGATTCGCCCATACGTCATAACTGCCCTGCCCATCTCAAACGTCTGGATTTAATGTTCCTAGTTATGTCAGGTGAAGAGTAAAATGCATGCAGTTTTTCTTTATGTAATTTCTCCATTCTCTTGTAACTTCATTCCTCTTAGCTCCAAATATTTTCCTAAGCACCTTATTCTCGAACACCCTTAACCTCTGTTCCTCTCTCAAAGTGAGAGTCCAAGTTTCACAACCATATAGAACAACCGGTAATATAACTGTTTTATAAATTATATCTTTCAGTTTTTTTGAGAGGAGACAGTGACAAAAGCTTCTCAACCGAATAATAATAGGCATTTCCCGTATTTATTCTGCGTTTAATTTCCTCTCGAATGCTAGTTCTTTTGTTACTGTTACTCCAAGATATTTGAATTTTTCCACTTTTTCAAAGAATAAATCTCCAGTTTTATATTTCCATTTCGTACTATGTTCTGGTCATGAGACATAATCATATATAGTGTGTCTTTTAGGGATTTACTTCCAAACTTGTCTTACTTGTTTCAAGCAAAATTCCCGTGTTTTTCCTAATAGTTTGTGGATTTTTTTCTAACACACTTCACAAACAGCCGATGTATTCTGTCCGATTCCAAACATACTGTTTTCCAGGACTTTCTAATGGCATATTCTAGAGCAAAGTTAAAAAGTAGAGATAGTGTATTTCCTTGCTTTCGCCCGCAGTGAATTGGAAAATCAGACAGAAACTAGCCTATACGGACAATCTGGATTAACATTACAATTAAATGTGGATTATGTGTTACATTTGCATTATCATTTTGAAATCTGGATTATTTTTTCTTGTTCTAAACCTCTCTTCTTATTCTATTTCCCCATCTTCAATCCTCTTTCTTGTCCTTAATTCAGATGTAGAGTTTGTCTTTCCTATATTTTTCACTTCCACGTTCTTGTGCTTTCCTCTTCCATCAACTTATCAAATTCCATATTATTCTTTGTCCTTCCTAACCTTAATAATCGTCTAATAGGCCTCTTCGTCATCTTCCTTTTTGCTGTTTAACTTCTCTCTTTCATTTTCTGTCACAATTATTCATTTTCATTTTTTTTTTTTTTTTTGTATTTGTATACTCATATAGGTACAGTAACAAATATAAATGATACTCGGGAGGAAATTAAACACAGAATAAATATGGGAAATGCCTGTTATTATTCGGTTGAGAATCCTTTATCATCCAGTCTGGTGCCAAAAAATCTGAAAGTTAGAATTTATAAAACAGTTATATTACCTGTTGTTCTGTATGGTTGTGAAACTTGGACTCTCACTTTGAGAGAGGAACATAGGTTAAGGGTGTTTGAGAATAAGGTGCTTAGGAAAATATTTGGGGCTAAGAGGGATGAAGTTAGAGGAGAATGGAGAAAGTTACACAACGCAGAGCTGCACGCATTGTATTCTTCACCTGACATAATTAGGAACATTAAATCTAGACGTTTGAGATGGGCAGGGCATGTAGCACGTATGGGCGAATCCAGAAATACATATAGAGTGTTAGTTGGGAGGCCGGAGGGAAAAAGACCTTTAGGGAGACCGAGACGTAGGTGGGAGGATAATATTAAAATGGATTTGAGGGAGGTGGGATATGGTGATAGAGAATGGATTAATCTTGCTCAGGATAGGGACCAATGCCGGGCTTATGTGAGGGCGGCAATGAACCTCCGGGTTCCTTAAAAGCCACTAAGTAAGTAAGTATTTGTATACTCATATCATAGCTTCTTCACCTCTTTTTCCTCTTCTCTGTTCCTCTTATTGTCCTCCACTTTTTCACATATTCTCTTCTCCTCTGCTTTTTCATTCATTCTGTATCACTTCTCCAGTTCTTTAATTCTACTTCATCATAATCCCCCTTTCTTATTCTTATAGATCTTAATTTTCTTTCAAATTTTCTCCTTTTTTCTCCTCTATCTTCTTTCACGTCATTTTCGTTACGTCTATTCTTTTGTTTTGTTTTCCCGTTCCTTAACTTTCAAGAACATTATTAAAAACCTAAACATTTCTAATTTGTAGTTAACTTTCCTTAAAATAAACTAGTAGCCACACTGATTTTAATCGACATACAACTTAATTTTAATTACATCAATCCGCTATTGCTCACCAAACACAACTTATAATAATGTTTTACTTGTTTGGAGTTCGTGGCATTGCAGTTAAAGAAAATGGCACATTGCAACAAAATGGCTGACAGCCACTACATCTGTAGTTTGTACGTGCGTCATTTGTCGATGCACGTGCGTGATGGATGTATGATGTGTGACATGGCATGCAGTTGGCTCCCATACACAAGTAGCTGCTGATGGCCTTTTGGCGAGACCACACAGCGACTGCAAGGATCCGAATACAAAGTATCAATTAGGATTCCAAACGCGGTACTCCTCATTGTCGAAAATGTGTGTATGTGTCTGTGGGTCACATTTATCTATTCTGAACTCACCACATGATGGAATCTGAAAATAAACCGAAAATATAATTCTCGCTGGCAGCTATACATTATGGCGTACCACAGGGATAGACAAACTACGTAGTACTGGAAAGGAGCCGCGTTATGTGCTGTTGACATGCGAGACCTATTCTTTTTTGTCTTCTTATTTCTATCTCCTAACTCGTTATTTTTCAACTCAAGTTTTCTCCAATTTTCTTCCCCTTTCTCATAGTGTTTCTTTTTCTTTTTCTCATCCTGCATCTCCTCTCATTGTTCGTCATCTTATCTCCTTTTGCTTTTCTCCTCACACATGCTTCCTCTCTTCACCAGTGGCGTAGAATGAAATTTTGAGCAAGGGAAGTTAACTCAAGTTGTCTTTCATGTATGAGGAAACGTATTGCAAAAATATAGTCTTAAAATAAATAGTAGTCGATGTCAAATCAGCAGTCTGAAGATTGGTTGGAACCTCATAAGTAGAGCTAGGATTTTGATGAAATTGCATCTTTTTTCTAGTAAGCCAGAAACATTGCTGCTTTAGTATTTATATGTTATGTGATAAACTGAGTCTTTTAAAACATATTTGTTAGGGCATTTTTTTGCATTTTTTACCTCTTATAATTCATAAGAGCATTTTTTTGTTTTATTTGCTCATTTTTTGGGTATTTTCATTTAATTTTGGCCATAAATCCCCATTATTAATTTAAAATATTATTTATTTCCTTTGATATTTTCTCTACATATTTTTTCACTTAATACCCATTATTTGCATATTATTTTAATCGTTTTTCTACACAAATATTGCCATTTTAATATAGTACACCCCCAAGTAATGGATCAGTCCAACCTCCCCTTCAATATAGACTCCTCTATAACTGCTATAGTCTGGATCAGCTTACTTCATACCCTAAGGGTGAAACATAATCATTTTTCCCCCATTACTACATATGCTAGTGGATTGTGGTGATTTTCTAGTTTGCAAGGTGAATTTTCTTTTGCCAACGTCGTTTCGAATTTCGATACTGGCAAATACTACAAATGGTAGTGATTTTGTAACTGGTATGTTGGCAACTGAGACAAATATCGACAATATTTGTCGGTACTGGAGTACCATGAAATTAAAATTGTACTAGATTTCTGAGCCGGTTACTGGAAGCTAGTGAAATTTGAACATACTAATAATTAATGAATATCACTATTAATATTAATACATAATAGCTATTTTATGTGTTGCGTTGTTGTTATAAATCAAGACTATAGCCAGGTAAGTTTTCGGAGTTAGTACTAATAATTTCATGTGGTCAAATAAAATACATTTTTAGGTTAGGTCTTGTGAGTCAATTGTTTAGTCAAACCAATGAATTTCGTATTGCCAGACATTTTGACATTTTGATCCCTTTCCTGTACAGTTTGCCTACGGAATATGTTACAAATTATTGAATTATTTAGAATAACCTTCCAACATAAAGTACCGTGAGTAAATAAGTCATTTAACACGTAGGATCATGTGATATCTGGTAACAGTTGGCAACACTGACAAGACGGCAATATTTGTTGTTTAGGAACTGTTCTTATGTGACCCTCACTATAGTTCCGGATAAGAGTGGCCTTGTTGTGGACTACATGGAACCATATCAGGTAAAATAATTAATTAAAGTGTACTATTTTGAAAAATTATGTAAAATTAAATAAACTTGAATGTTGGTACTAGAATTTAATTTAATTACTAGTCTAAATATCAGTATTCCTACTAAGCCAATTATGTAAGATCAATTTTTAGGGCAATTCTGAAAGATTTTTAGTTCATAAATGCATTGGTTTTGGGACATTTTTTCATGATTTATAGGTCATCGTACTTATTCGTAAGTAATATCAATAAGGCACCACCTCAAATGGAAGTAAAATATGATTTCATGGTTTACACATATCTCTAACAATGGACAGGTATACGTATAATTGAACATTAGCTCACTCCCTGTCATATTTTGAGAAATCACAATATAAACGGTCAATAGATACAGTGTTAGTAAAATTAAGTCAATCAATATTAAAATCTTTATCAGAAGATTATTTTTGACTACATAAATTAGTGTCAGGAACTGTTATTTCATTCATTTATTATATCATCCACAATGCACACTAACACTTCAACTGAACACAACTCACGTAAGGGATAACTCGAAAGCTAAATTCTTTCCAATGCCAAAGCTATCTTCTTGCGAGCCTTGCGACTAGGGTAGTTTAGTTAGAAAGTGATGGAGTGGGTTACACAGAAGAATGAGTGAAAGAAACTAGTCTGTGGAGGGGATTAGAAGCTGGTGTGTACAGACTTCATGTTTACTGCTGCATCACAAATCATCCTGCGCTGCCGCATCACAACATTTAATACGTAATTGCATTAAAATTAATAAATAATTTTGTTCATAAACTGCAGTTTTATTATGGAGTTATTAACTGGGGAAGCTGAGCTTTTTAGCTTACATTGACGCTACGCCATTGCTCTTCACTATATCTTCATTGTCTTATTTCTCCCTTCGGTTTTTACTCGTTGTCATCCCTTCCTCTTTATTGACCTTCTCTATTTATCTTCGGTGATTCATTGGTTAGGCCTATCATGCTAATCATCGGGTCCCAGATTCCCGAGTTCAATGTCGGTGTAAAGCAATGAATTTTTTTGGATTATTTGGGCAAATGTAATAATTGTTACAACGGGAGGGAAGCAAAGCTATAAGTCCTTGTCAGATAAACGGCCCGGGAACGATCCCTGTCCCTGATACAGGACTGAAGTTAAATTTGTGAGCTACTTTTTCGTCCATATTAAATTTCGATGCTAAATAACTTCTGAAGTTAAAAGGATCGTTAAATAAAACAGTGCTGCTGATACTGCTCCTACTATTACCACAGTCTAGTATATACAGTCACGAAGCTCAATACGTAGTAAATATGCATCTATAGATAGTTGCTAACCACTAGGATCGCTAATATCGCCTCATTACAAACAATGCGAAATAGTACCTGTACAGTCTATTGTTTCTAGCACCCTCACAACTCAAGCTTCTTGACTGTGTATACTAGACTGTGCTATTACTATAGTTGGGTCATTTACTTAGACGTCGACGTGCGAGTGAGAGCGCTGATTTTTCGTCCCCGAGAAGGCTTTGGAACACTACTGTAACTTATAGATCACCTCAAATATTACTTTCATTGCGCTCGATACACTAGAGCTTGAAAACTCTTGCGATGAAGACTTGATTTATTACTATTCATTCATTCATAGTACTCTCTGCCCAAGGGCAGGTCTTTCACTGCAAACCCAGCATTCTCCATTCTTTCCTATTTTCTGCCTTCCCCTTTGTCTCCGCATATGATCCACATATCTTAATGTCGTCTATCATCTGATGTCTTCTTCAATTGCATGTTATATCTCCAAATATTGAATTTCCTAATTTGAATAATTGTATTGTAAATATTTATAATCAGAGCTGAGATTCCTTTAACCTGCGCGGTGCTGTAAACGACGCAGCGACTATGTTTCTAGAGGAAAGAAAGAGACAGAGAATACCTTTACAATCCTATTCGGAAGCAGTGCTCGCGTGTAAACAGGTACAATCGGGTGAAAAATCTTCTAGCAAGTCAATGAAACAAAGTTTCCATGTGTACTAAATTTTTAATTATTGTGCAACATATTTTGCACTGGAATTTAACATAGTAAACTTCATATAACTTTGAAAAGTAATTAAATAAAATGTATAAATACAATACACTTATATGCAAAACAAAAACTAGTAATTACAGTTTGACATAGACGAGACTCGGCTAATTCCGCAATATTAAGAAGTAAATCTATCATATTTTTATCAAAATGTTTACTCAAAAATATTATCAGAGTATGTAGACATGGACGAAACCTTTCATTACCAAATGAGATAAAGAGACCTATTAAAATATAAATATATTTAGTTGTACATACACTACAGTTAAAAAAGAACAACTCGGGTAATTCCGCAACAGTGCGGATAAATCCGCAGTAGGACTTGGCTAATTCCGCAGTAGTAAATAATTATCAAATACATTATGAAAGTAACATAAAAGGAACAATTTATATGTAACAATGCTCACTTTCTTCACAGCTGTGTAGCAAAACACGAAAAACAGCCAACTTTCGATGTTTCGCTGTATTGCCGACAGAGGTCTCTACCAATATCCCTGATTTTTTCTATAGCACTGCAGAGGACATGTCTCCTGTTGACAGCCTCTCAAAACTTTCGTTCACGCTATTGTAAAGCCGCAGTAAAATCATATAGACCTATGCACTACTGCGGAATTACCCGTACTGCGGAATTAGCCGAGTTTCCCCTACATAAATAAAATGTACTTCTGTGCATAACAAATATCAGTATATGGTTTACTGATCTTTATGACAATAAATTACAATACACATTCTGATTGTATCAGAAGAAACAAGAGGTGCAGTCGGGTGAAAAATCTTGTTGGGTACTTGTACTCCGTGAGGTGAGCGGGAGTTCTTCCTGTTGTGTTTTAACCAGTGGCGTAGCATGAAATTTTGAGCAGGGGAAGCTAACTCAAATTGTCTTTCATGCAGTATGAGAAAACGTATTACAAAAATACAGTCTTAAAATAAATAGTAGTCAATTTCAAGTCAGCAGACGAAGATTGGTTAGAACATCGTAACACCAATAAGGCATGACCTCAAATGGTACGTAGTAAAATATGATTTCACGGTTTACACATATCTCTTAACAAATAGACACGTATACGTATAACATTAGCTCACTCCCTGTTATACTTAGAGAAATCACAATATTAGTATCATTACGTAAGTATGCGTCTGTCTTTTGGTTGTGTCCTTCATTGACAGCAAGGGAGTCGGTCATTTGTTTTTTAAATCACACTTTTGTTCGTAAGTCTGTCTTGATAATACAATTGTCCTAAAAAATTCAAGTAAATTAGTGTCAGGAACTGTTATTTCGCTCATTATTTATTATATCAGCCACAATGCACACTAACACTTCAACTGAACACAACTGACGAATAGGGATAACTCGGAAACTACTTATTTTAAATGTTAAAGCTAGCTTCTTTTCGAGCCTTGCGACTAGGGTAGTTTAAAAGGGATGGAAAATCTGCGGGGTGGATTACATAGAAGAAACCGGTCTGCTTGGAAGCTGGTGTGTGCAGGCTTCTTGTTTACTGCTGCATCACAAATAATCCTGAGCTGCCGCATCACAATATTTAACGCGTAAATATAAATTCTATTAAAATTAATAAATAATTTTCTCCATAAACTGCAGGTTTATTATGAAATTATTATTAACTGGGGAAGCTAAGCTTTTTAGCTTACATTGACGCTACGCCACTGGTTTTAACATGAATTTTCGTATGTTCACTATGTCTTCTTAAATTACAATGTGATGAAAGAAATTTATTTATTTTTTCCGCTCTTATTTCCTCAGTGCATACTTTACAAAATATATTACACCCTTTCACATAAAAGTAGTCACAGACAAATTTGTTTACCAATATTTGGTGAATGTTGTGTTTTATTATTTTCGGCATATTTGCGAACAATGTAAGACTGCGTTCTGACTAGCGCTTGTGCTCGTAACAAATTAAATGCTCATGTACCTGAGTACGGAAAACAAATCTTCACGGAACGACTTCCTTTGATATCGTGTTCTCGTTGTCAGTGTACGCTCGTAACTCTATACGTCAGACTACAGCTATATAGTCTAGACACCACTAGCCTATTTTCAGTGTTTTGGTTAAAGGAATCGCAGCTCTGTTTATAATAAATAAATTGTTGAAAAGTCAGTTTCTCGAACATTTTCAGTTTCACCCTAGATCATATAATGTAACAGATAGGTCATCGCTCTGTTAAAATCGTTTGCACTTTAAAGAGAACAACCGCCAGGATCGCCACCCTTCCGCCGTAAACGAACATGAGATGGCAGTACAGTCGCTAATGCAATTCAAATGAGAATTATGACGCGACTACTTATGTAACAACTAGATAGCAGCGTAGTAAACCTGACAAAAGTTGTTAACGTCAAAGCCTATAAGGCCGACCTATCTGGAGTATATATGATCTAGGGTTTCACATACATATGCGTAAAATAATGTAATTTCGGAACTAAAAAAGTCACTACTTTAGAACGGCTACTTACAAAACTTATTACGACTGAGACAATGATAAAAGACGAGAGAATTACAACAGTGCTAGAGATGACGAAAATAAAAATATTAAATATTTTGTATGGGAATTTCGTCATGTGGGTAGAATGCAGAAAAAAGGGGGAAATCTAATAGATACAGTGAGGATCACGTAAGAGTAATTCCTAAAAAACTAATTTGGCCGTCTCTTCAGTGTTGCTAACTAATACTAGAAATCACCAAAATAGGATAAAATCACACAAGACCATGTACTATAATAATAGTAATAATAATAATAATGATGATAATGATAATGATAATAATAATAATGATGATGATGATGATGATATAATATTAACAACAACGATGTCTTGCTTATTTACAACATCTCATCTTTATGTTAGGTAGGTGTTTTCTAAAAGATTCAATAATTTGTGAAAGAGTATATTTTTTTCTGGACCTCTCGCACATTGTTAGTAGTTAGTAGATTAGTGTATGATCTAATATTAAAATGTATTTTGTCTGACAACATGAAATTCATTGCTTTGATTAAACAGTTCACGAATCACGAGACCTAACCTAAAAATGTATTTTGTTTGATCACGTGAAATGATTGGTATATGAATTTCGAAAACGAATGCCACTTTGAAATGTATGCTTTAGAATATTTATTCCATTACACTGTTCTACAAAAAAAAAAATGAAATTCATTTTTCTGAGTATATCATTCTTGATTAACATGGAAATTTATCTCCTGAATTCAAATCTGTAATTAGTTTCTCTGTGTCACGCATAGTTTTCAAGTTATATGCAATTTCATTTTTTAAATAATTTTCGTTTCCACACTATGTATTTATGTAGGCAAAACAGGTAACTATTAATATTTAGTCACTTATAAAATTATTTACAAACATTTTATGCACTATGAAACAAAAAAATATACAAACCTTAATGTAATAATTATATTATTTATGGAAAAACTTATTTAAGATTAGAAAATATGAACAAAACACGCTTTTCGCTAAGTATTTAAAAGTCTTATTTTTTTTCTCTTCTATTCAATTTTGCAGTCTCTAATAATGTTGCAGCAGTAGTCAGCAAGCATCGCAGGCATCCATTTCCCTTCATATCGTTTTCCCAAGGACATTATATCTTTATGGAACATTTCACCATGTTCGTCGGAGACATCACTACAGCTCTCAGGAAATTAATGTAGATGTGAATCTAGGAAATGCACTTTTAAAGACATGTGACATCCTAGATCTCTATATGCATTTATCATTTGTTGAACCAATAGTTCGAAGTCGTTAGCTCTTTTCCTTCCCAGAAAATTTTGCGTTACATTCTTTAAACAAGACCACGCTCTTCTTTCTTTTGGTGCAAGGCATTATTCAAAATTTGAATCCTTCTGTAGGTCTCTAATTTGGGGATGCACAAACACGCTCTCTTTTATTTTGCTGCAAAAAGACGAGGAAACATTTTTGAACGGTACATAAATTCTCTTCCAGATGTGTCCATGGCCTTAACAAATTGTTTAATAAGGCCTAGCTTGATGTGAAGAGGGGGGAGCAGAACATTTCACTGGCTACCAATTTCTCATTCAGTATATTTTTTTCTCCAACTTTCCACTTACGTTCAGGGCAAATCTTTCTTATATAATGGGAATTCCTATCGCGAGTATCCCACCCACACAGAAAAACAGAAAACATCCATATTTGGTGTAGCCTTGTTGCATACCTAATATCATGGCAACTATTTTCAAATCACCACATATTTTCCACTTGTGCTCATTATATTTGATTAATCTCAGCATATTTTTCAAAATATCATATGACTCTTTAGTCATACTTGCATAGGCAACTGAAACAGAAGGCATTATGTTCTCATTGTAGAGGAGAACTCCCTTTAGACTGTATTTTGAGGTATCTATAAAAAGTATCCACTCCTGTGGCTCGTATTTGAAGTTCAGAATATTCATTAGGTCACAAACATCATTGCAGAATGTCATCATGAGTTTAATTGTGCATATGCAGAAACAATATTTCATGTAAACACAAAATACTCACTTCCTCTAATAAGAATTCCAGGTTAAACTCAAGATTTCTCTCTCTCTGTTAGAATATGTCTATTTCACTTCTATGATTTAAGAGATTTGTGTAAAAGAGAAATATGTAACGTTTTACATATTTTATATACCACAGATGTCGGAATATTATGGTTAAAAATGAATATTTGCTCACATGATAAGGAATATCTCCACCATCCAAATAATGCCAGTTTAACGTGCTATAAAACTCAATTTTAAATCCCGTAAAAATGACTTGCTTATTAACATAAAATTTTACTAGCAACAGGAATGCCACAATTTAAAAATGAAAACAAATGAAGAATAAAATTAACTGTTGGCAACTGTTGTTAAGCAAAGTTCACCATCTTTATCACAAACTTAAAATGTCAGTTAAATGAGACGTATATTCTCGTATAACTAAAAAGCTGTGCCTGATAGCGAATTTGTGTTTTCAGATTTGAATTTTCCATATGAAAATCCTTTGGAAAAACATATTTTCATATAAGAAAAATGACCCTTGTAGAACAGTGATTGCAATAAAAGTCTAAACACGAAAGAAATTAATTAAAATGTGAAATGGTATTTCTACCCAAGGGCATGTATCACACGAAATATATTATATATTTTATTTACACTTAGCCTACCTGACTCTAATCTTGAAATTGTAACCACAACACAAAGCAACACATACAATAACTATTATGTATTAATATTAATACTACTATTTATTAATTATTAGTAATGGGCTCAGAAATCTAGAACAATTTGAATTTTCAGAATTTAAACTACTGACAACTTGTGTCACTGCTGCCAACATAAGTTATAAAATCACTACAGATTGTAGTATTTCTCAGTACCGAAATTCGAAACGAAGTTGGCAAAAGAAAATTCAACCTACAAACTATAAAATCAAATAATTGATTAAACGGCGATCTTACTCGTGTTAATTATGTAAGCATGTGCGGCTTACAGCTGTTTCGGTGCTATTCGACACCATCCTCAGAACCTACTAGATCTCGACGCTATCTCAACTTCGCTGCCTGTTGAGTGGGTGTGTTCGTTTAATGAAGAGTTGTGTCAAATAGTGTGTGTGTTCTGAAATTGATCTTTGTGTTGAGAATTTGATTGGGATGTGTTTTAGCGTGTCTGTATATTTCATATTGTTCTAGTGTGTTGAGTTTTTGGTTTTTTGGTTGTATGTGTAGGATTTCCATGTCTGTATTTATGTTATTGTATGTGTGGTTAGCATTAGTTATGTGTTCGGCATATGTATATGTATTGTGTCCTCTGGTTATTGCTTTAATGTGTTCTTTGTATCGAGTTTGGAATGATCTGCCTGTCTGTCCAATGTAGACCCAAAACCAAAAACTCAACACACTAGAACAATATGAAATATACAGACACACTAAAACACACCCCAATCAAATTCTCAACACATAGATCAATTTCAGAACACACATACTATTTGACACAACTCTTCATCAAACGAATACACCCACATAATAGGCAGCGAAGTTGAGATAGCGCCGAGATCTACTGTCGGTGACTCAGGAGAAGACGAGAGCGGACTGAGGAGGAAGGGATGTGAACAGATAACATACGACAACACGTCCAATATTTGTACTGTAGTAAGCGGAAACATTAGGTCTCCTTCTGTTTAACTTAACTTTAATTTCCATACGCATTGTTACTCATGTTTCCTGCACGAGTAATAAGCTGGCTACTGGGATGCTTATCTGAGCGATGTTTATAATAATCAGCAGCGATAGTCAAGAAGGTCACATTCTTTCCGCTCGTCTTCTCCTGAGTAACGGACAGTAGTAGGCTCTGAGGATGGTGTCGAATAGCACCGAAACAGCTGTAAGCCGCACATGCTTACATAATTAACACGAGTAAGATCGCCATTTAATCAATTATTTATATTCAAGTGTTAAAAGTAGTATACGAAAGATTCAACATGGACTAGAAAATCACCACAATCCACAAGCATATGTAATAATGGGGGGAAAAATGGTTAGGTTTCACCGTTAGGGTATGAAGTAAGCTGACCCGGACTATAGACTAATGTCGAGATTATGAGGATTGGTGCTGATGGTCGGAGACAATTTTTCAACTGTAGGCCTATAGGTAGATCAGGTGATTTGCCAAATTATGACACGATATTAAGCCTTCGTATTTTGTTTACAGCCAATGTAAATGCGGCCGAAACGTGAGACTATTTCTTACTCCCAGTGTTGGTATGATGGGCGTGTCTGCAAGCTATACAAACGCCTTCACGCTACGTTGCTTATTACAACGTATTTTAGGCGTAAATAATCCGGGCCCTCCACAGAGTGAGGTCAGTGGGGGGCCAAGAGGGGGCACACGTATTCATTTACAGCTAGCCGGGCCCCATTACTTCGCATCACAATGAAATTAGAGTTGCATTGCAATTGATGAAGATCGGGTCCCCTCCCCACCCCTCCGCCGTAATGTTTAGAAAACTGTTTTGTCCCCGGGGCTCTTAGGGAGGGGGGGCCTCAGGGTTCGTAGCGGGTCTTCTTGGAGGGGAGACCGTAGCGAAATGAGGTGAGGTGTGGCGAGGAAGAGGGAAGATTCTTGTCCTTTGAAGTTTGCCGCCAACATAGAAACTGACCGGCAATTTAACTAATGAATTACTCCATACACCAGACTATGTGAGTGGTACAGGTCTGGACATCGTAAATGCAGCACTCGATGGCGCCATCCCTTCATTATTATTATTATTATTATTATTATTATTATTATTATTATTATTATTAATTGTTTATTATTCCATTGTTTTGTTTTGTATGAACTTAATAGAAAAAAGAACAGAGTTCGGTTTAGAGATTAGTATAGTTTCTGGGCTTATGCAGAGGCATTTGATGACGTTAAAAGAATTATTTAATTTAGTATAAAGAAAAAGAGGAAGGAGTATAATTGGCATGTTGAACCCATTTCTTTGGATTAGGAACATTTTAAACGACACAAAAACCCTCATTTATAAGTCATTTATATAAAGTGTTATGTTATACGGGACAAAATCGTAGATATTAGCCAGAATACATGATAACAAATTACTGGCTACTGAAATTAACTTTTGGCGGCGAAAAAATCAAGAAGGGAAAAAATTAGAAGTCAAAGAATTGAAGAAATTGTGGAGGTAGAAAAGAACGTTGTTATTGTTGTTTAGTCAACTGCCCGAAGACAGATTAAAAAAGAATGGTATTCAATCATATGACTTATTTTAATGTAAATTGTACAATTATGAATTTACATTACACAGAGTGTTTAAAAAAGTGTGGAATATTACTCATAACTAGACTTCGGATTTTAGATAAAAACCTATTTTAATCCTTAAAAGATAAGTTCATAAAAACTTGCAAGTACACGTTTCATATAACACTATGCATAAAATTGGTATTTTAATAGCACCTAAAAATGCCTATTTTAACGACAAAGCCTATTTTGACCTATTAAGTAATAGGTCAAAACATCCGTTCTAATTTCGAAAATTTGTATTTTAATTTCCAAATGTGTTCCTGGTTCTGTTGAAAATAAAGTACGGAATAAACTGGAGCAAGTTCTGCAGAGAAATGTAAGACTGAAGGACCTGCGTACTGCTTCAGATATCCTAACAGGGAAGGACACGGATTTACAATGTAACATTCCTGTCCAACTAGTGTCAAAATTGACATACGCTCCTGTTAGTTCAGTGGATGTGGAGCGTTCATTTTCAGCATACAAATTTGTGTTAAGTGACAGACGGTATTGCTTTTTAGTTGAAAATTTAGAAAAGGTATTATTAATTTATTGTGAAGCTAATTGTGGACATTGATGGACAAGGCTTGGTAAAAATTGATTTTATTTCACTTGTTTGTGTACTGAATTTACCGAAAACATATTTTTCACGTTTAATTGTTTAGTTTATGTATAACTAACTTAGTAAGATATTTGTTGTTCTTGTACTTTTAGTAGTAGTGGTGGCAACGGTGTATAAGCATTTAAAATTATTAAATTCTAGAAGTGATGATTTGAAACATGTTTTTAAAGAAAACATTATTGTTATAGCCTATTTTCAATTCTTTAGAGACTATTTCCTACACTTTTAAGCCTATTTTAGGCACTTAAAATTACATTTTAACGACCTAAAAATCCGTACCCTACTCATAACTTCTTAAATTTTAATTTTACAAAAAAAGTTTTATACAAAAGCTGTTTGAGATAAACTGTACAATATGATACCAATGTTCGAAAAAAAAGTTATTCAGGCATATAGGGTGTGGCCGTAAACTTAATTTTTTTAATGGCATTCTATATTAAAAATTATATATCCCGAATCTTCATTAAATTTTACGTATATGCGTAGAAATTTTACCCATTCTCCCGTTTTGTGTCTTTTAACTAGCCTATTTATTAAACTTGTTTCCTGGACTTCAAACTTCAGACAAGTAAGTACCGGTATGTAAAATCATGTTGAGTAGACATAAAACTAAACAAAACACTGTTACTAACAACACTTTACAAAAGATGCTCAAAATGAAAACCATTCACAGCCAAACAATGTCCCAGTCTATCACGAAAACAGCCCATTGTCTCTCTCACAGTTACATGACTGATCTGTTCCATCCAGGGTTGCCAGATTTTAAATCTACCAAGGAGGGACATCCTTTTTCATCATATAGGCTATAGTACTTATATTTTGTGGTAAAGAAAGAGTGATATGAATATGGGCAGAGTTGACATTTTCATGACTGTATAAAATAATAAAAAATATAAAATAAAAAAATCATCCCGCAGCTGAAGAAAGTAATATGAATCTCAAAAATGCAATTTAAATAAAAGACATATTGTAGATACAGTTTTCCAAATACAAAACATCTGGCCGTAAGTTACATCATGTTTCTCTGGCCTCTTTCTGAAGGGCTTGTGGCAATAATGATATGCCAAATTAACTTAATGACTTAATACAGTAGGCCTAATAGTTCTGTCTGGCATCACATGTGACATATTTAAATTTCAATGTTTATTAATTGATAACATTGACATAAAATTTATTGATACCTAAATTCATATTTCGTTTGTGCCTTAGCATATTGCTGCTCCAAACCCATAATTGTCCACACCTGTGAGGTAACGGTCAGCGCGTCTGGCCGCGAAACCAGGTGGCCCGGGTTCGAATCCCGGTCAGGGCAAGTTACCTGGTTGAGGTTTTTTCCGGGGTTTTCCCTCAACCCAATACGAGCAAATGCTGGGTAACTTTCGGTGCTGGACCCAGAACTCATTTCACCGGCATTATCACCTTCATATCATTCAGACGCTAAATAACCTAGATGTTGATACAGCGTCGTAAAATAACCCAATTAAAGAAAATAATTTAACATACAGTATATATTTTTAGAGCTTCCCACATATTTATTACTGGACTTCAGCATTTTCAACAAGCTTCTTTCCATTCTCTGTGCCATGCATTTTTATGAATGCCTCTTTTTAAATGTTTAGAAATAACATATTCACCACTGAATTCGCTGCTACAAACCTTACACTTGCCAAAATATTTGTTTTTTTTTTTTTTTTTCCAATGTGCAAACCTACATTGTTAAGAAACTTAATTTAAATTTAATGTAATTATTTAGGCCTAGAAGAAAAAGTTACTAAGTAACGATAAAATATTGCAAGTGATGTTAATTTTCTAAAGGCGAGAGTTTTTGTGTCTCGCCTCGAATTGAAGCGGGACTCGGGACTTTTATATGAAAATCGGGAGATCTGGCAATCCTGGTTCCATCTCATATCTACAATGGATGGTTTTCGTTATAGACTGGAACATTGTTTGGCTGTGAATGGTTCTCATTTTGAGCATCTGTGGTAAAGTTGGGTTAGTAATAGTGTTTTGTTTACTTTTATGACCTACTCAACATGATTTTACTTAGGCCTACTCATTTGTCTCAAATATGAAGTTAACGAGTCTACACCTGTGGAGTAACGGTTAATGCGTCTGGCCACGAAATCAGGTGGCCCTGGTTCGATTCTCGGTTGGGGCAAGTTACCTGGTTGGGGTTTTTTCCGGGGTGTTCGCTCAATCCAATATGAGCAAATGCTGGGTAACTATCGGTGCTGGACTCCGGACTCATTTCACCGGCATTATCACCTTATTTATTTATTTATATGTATGTATTTATTTCTTTATTTATATATATATATTTATTTATTTATTCTGGTGTAGTTAAGGCCATCAGGCCTTCTCTTCCACAGCATCAGAAATACAAATACAATAACAGAAATAAAAAGGAAAAAAAAAACACTATAAAAAAGTAAAGTCACACAAAAATATAGACAGATTGCAGTCACACAAATTTTAAATGAGTGATTAAGTATAATTAATTTTATCCTGACTAATTAACTAACATAAACAAGAAACTTGCGATTTTAATCTAAAGTAGGCCTAAAGAATATAAATCAACATTTCTAGCAATACCTAAAAAGCATTAAATAAGGCAAAATTTTCCAATTTAATTTTGAATTGTGATAAAGTCCGGCAGTCCCTGACGTCATTAGGTAACGAATTCCAGAGACGTGGTATTTCTACAGTGTAGGAGGATGAGTATAGAGACGTTCTATGATGAGGGATAGAAAGAAGTGCTTGATGCCGGTTTCGAAGAGTTGTAAGAAATTGAAAGCGCGATAAGAGATAATTCGGAGTAGAAGTATGCATGATTCATCTCATTCAGACGCTAAATAACCTAAGATGTTGATACAGCGTCGTAAAATAACCTACTTAAAATGAAGTTAACGAAACTAGTTTAATAAATAGTTAAAAGAAATGAAACTGGATTTGAACAAAATTGAAACTATGAATTTATAATTAAATTCAACTAAATATCTCAATAGCTATATTTTGCTGAAGGTCTGTTGTTGCATGACTATCCCCAAACACCTACCTGTCCTGAAGTTTTGAATTGCAGCATCAGCGCTGAAAACTTTTATTCCAGGAGATATTTGATATTTCTATAGCATGACAATACTTTCTCTTAATATTTCGTATAATAAGAAGGTAAGACACATGGGGTTATTATTTTATGAGAGAGATGTTGAGAAAATCAGCACGAAGATTCGTATAGACAATGTCGACCGGATTTGATTTAATTTCGCGACCAGGTTTGAACTCCCGGGCCGTGGGCTGCGGTGGCCCATTATAGTGTCGTTAAGGTGGCCTGCCGGCCCCTCCGCATTGTTTATGTAAATGTATGCACATTAATGACCGCTCGCTAGCTCGCTCTTTTCTGTTTCTTTTTGTTACCCGGTCCGGTATTGGTAATTATTACTTGTTCGAATGCCTCTGAGGTCAAGGGGATATGCAACCTACATTACTTATGGATTGGCCTTGGTAGATTTTCTCGCGGTGCTTCCTACAATGTTTCTGCCAATGTCACATCTGTGCTGAGAAGAAACTGGCAGGCGGCCCAAGCAGGCGCCACTTTAAAGCTGAGTGAAAACAACGACTTTGGCTTCGAACACCGCATTCATGTTCGTTGTCAGTGCAATTTTCTGTATTGGTTTAGGATTATGACAATCTGAATATAAATCTCGGATCTCGAAGATTCCATTTATGGATTAAAATTAATTTGATTGGAGAGTTAATAGTACTGTGAAGAGAAATACGCAAATAGAGGAAGAATACTAACAATAAGTAAAGAAGCGAGGTGACGAAAGCTAGAAGACAAGAAGGAAAACATAAAATAGAGACAAGGAAATGCAAGAAGTAAGAAAACGCAATAAAGGGAGGAGAGAGTAAGAAGCTGAAGGTTCTAAGGGGGGGAAGAAACGAGGGAAGAGAGGTAATGTAGAAAATAAAAAGAGAGATGAAATAGAAGATCAAAGGAAAGAGAAGGAGAGAATAAGTGTGAAGGGAATGTAAAGAAAAGAAAAGAAGAAAGATAAAGGAGATGGAAAAGTAAAGGAAGGAAGAGATTGAACTGGAGAGGGAAGGAAGGTGATGAAAATGGAAAAGTGAAGGAACGTGATCAAAATGGAGATGTAAAGGGAAAAAGATGATTGAATTAGAGAAGTGAAGGGAGAAAGATCGAAATGGAGAAGTAAAGGGAGGAAGATGATCAAAATGGAAGAGTGAAGGGAGGAAGATGATCGAAATGGAGAAGTGAAGGGAGGAAGATGATCGAAATGGAGAAGTGAAGGGAGGAAGATGGTCGAAATGGAGAGTGAAGGATGGAAGATGAAGGAAATTGAGGAGTAAAGGATAGAAGGTAAAGGAAATGGAGGAGGAGAGAAATAAAGCTGAAGGGAATAGGAATGGAGAAAGTCAAGAGAAATGAAGTAACTATAAGAGGATGGAAAAAGTGAGACAAAAGAAAAAATAGGTAAATCTACTTTGAGTATGGTACTGTATTTTATTTCTGGACCGTTTTATCGTTATTCTTCTAAAGAATAAGAAACATTCAGCATTTAATGTGTAACGAGACTTCTTTGTGGTGTGGCTTTCATGGCTAACATCGATGTTAGTATCACATCACGGTTTAAAGAACGCATATTCGTCGTTATGGAGCGAACCGAACATGAATTTCTAGTATTTCGGAAATCGAATTTGGGTTCGCAAGATTTGCAGCTATTAATTGTATCGCTGAAGCTACGATTGAGGACTTCAAATGATAGTCGTCTGCAGATTTTAAAGTGTATGTACTCTCGAGTTTGTTACGGTGACGGTTTATAAGTCTTTGTTTTATTTACATGCAGTTTCGCATTGTTTCGTTTGCATGCAGATTCGCATTGCTAATAGTAATTATAATTTTTTCGCATGTAATGTTTAATTATAGTCTTGGATAAAGGCAATTTGTTAGAACGTCTGTGATTTATATGTATGCAGAGTCAAGGAAATCAACTCTAATTTTATATCCATTATGCCAAAGGATTTAAGCTTCTCTACTCGTGATGGTTTAGTCCTGAGTACCTAAGAGTAGTTATTTATAATTTATGAAAGCGGTTTTCCTCTTCTCCTATATAAGACCGTAGTATTCCTTCTAATGTTTTGTTCTATTCTGTCGTCTTCTCTCTCTCTTTTTCTATTTCTGCACAGACAATATGGTTATGGTTTTTGACAAAATTGTGACTTCTCGTAAGAAAGATCAGCGACAGATCAGTAATCTTCGGGAGCGTTATGAAACATGTTTGAGTAATAATGGTGAATTTTTACAACATTTATACATTACTGGATGACACTGTATGTGTCTCAATTAATTTTCATGTTCTTTAATTTCGGTATACTCTTAATTCTGGGCCATTTTAAACTTTTACTTGTGATTTTTAAATTGTTAATTTGTAATTTGTAATATTGTTGTTTATTATAAGCAATTTTTTATTCACCTACAAGTGGATGGAATTTTGGACTGTCAAATAGAAGATGGACACTTAAATTTTATGGCTCTTAGTTTCGAAACTACAGTGCATGAGGGTTAAGTTGGCGTGATTTCTACTATCCTTGTCTGCGGTCCTTGTCTATCGACTGTCAACAGATGTAAGGGGGGAAAGGTTTTCTTTTGTAGAATTCTTGGAATTCCCTTCCCTCCTTCTCCCTTGGCCCTTCTAGAACACACTTTTGCAAATCCAATTAGTGGGTCTCTCAGTGGCGTCTTGGCGTTGTTCGAGTTCATTTATTCAGTAGTGTTTAGTGAATAGTGAAGTAAGTGTGTGTCTCGTTGTGTCAATTTAATATAATATAATATAATATAATATAATATACAATAATTCACAATTTAAACAAAATGTTTTCGGAATTGCATGGTTTCCCTGTTATCTTAAACATTGTAATGTGTGTTGTGCTCTTGTTTTTAATAATCATGGTAGGCAATATGGGAAAACGCGGGAAAGCCTTGAAGTCGGACAGTATGAACATGGTTATTAATGTACACAAATTCTTTACTGAAGAATATGAGGCACTGAAACGCGGAAAGCAAACAATATGTGTCGAGTGTTATCTAAAGAACTGCTGCAGCGACAGGTATATCGTCTCGTAGTGTTAGCAGGATTTAAAAAAAAACAAAGGGAGGCACTAGAAAGTGGAAGTGTTCTGCGAACTCCAGGAAAGAAACGCCCAAACAGGACCCCTCAGAAAACTGCAATTGACTCATTTTCTGCCGCCGCTATAAGACGAGTAATTTATTCTTTGTATCGGACTGATTTTTTGCCTAGTTTGAAGGATATAAATGACGCATTAATTAAGGAAAGCTTATTCACTGGAAGCATATGGAGTTTGAGAGAAATTCTTAAAAAAATTAAATTTAGGTATGTTAAAAATACTCAAGGCAGAAAATTTTTAATGGAAAGGTCAGATGTTATTTTAAAGAGATTTAAATTCTTAAGAAAAATGAAAGAATTACGCGCCACTGGACGCGCCGTTGTTTATCTAGACGAAACTTGGGTTAATGTGAACCATACGAAAAGCAAAGTTTGGAAAAGCGATGATCACGAAATTGACTTCCCACTTCAAACCCCAATAGGAAAAGGTCAACGGTTTATTATTTTACACGCCGGATGTTCGACAGGTCTCATTCCAAACGCGCTTCTAACTTTCAAATCTAAATCAACTAAAGACTACCACGAGGAGATGGACAGCACTGTATTTAAGAACTGGTTCATTAATCAATTATTACCAAACATTCCTCTCAATAGCATCATTGTAATGGACAATGCCCCCTATCATTCAACAGAACTCAATAAGGCACCAATTTCATCAACACCGAAATCTGAAATGCAGTCCTGGCTTCGTAACAATAACATTGAATTTGATTTACGATCCACGAAACCTGTATTATATGAACTTGTAAAAACTAAAAAAGATAATTTCAAAACATACGAAATCGACCAAATTGCGACAATGCACTCCCATACTGTAGTGAGACAGCCACCATACCATTGTGATTTAAACGCGATCGAATTAATATGGGGGCAAGTTAAAAATGACGTTGCGAAGCGTAATATTTCGTTCAAAAGTAAAGATGTGAAATTGTTGTTTGAGAGCGCTCTTGCAAAAGTGACGGAAGATAATTGGAGAAAGGCCTGTGAACACGTGGAAAAAGTCGAACAATTTTATTGGGAGAAGGACGGACTAGTAGACGAAATTAGCGATCGATTCGTAATAAATTTGGATGACACGGACACGGACGAGGAACTTTCTGGCGGAGAGGAGTCAGAATTTGAAGAGGAAGAGAGTGCCGCCGCTGCTAACTCCTGGTCGCTGGAAGGAGTGTCGACCATACCGCCGTCACCATAAATGAGGGTAGAGAGAGATGGTGAGTATTCTTTCTCTTTCTAAAAGGGACTAGACAAGTAAATCCTCATGGACTGTAGATATTACTCAGTCATTGAATGGAAAGAAGAAGAAGAAGAAGAACAACAACAACAACCTTTAAGGGGTTAGGTACAACCCCAGATCACATGTGTAACAAACAGGTCATCGCTATGTTAAAATCGATTGCACTTTGAAGAGAATAACCGCCAGGATCGCCACCCGTCCGTCGTAAACGAACACGAGATGGCAGTACAGTCGCTAATGCAATTCAAATGAGAATTATGACGTGACTCCTTATGTAACAACTAGATGGCAGCGTAGTAAACCTGACAAAAGTTGTTAACGCCAAAGCCAATAAGGCCGACCTATCTGGGGTATATATGATCTAGGGTACAGCTTACAGCAGTAAAATTTTGGAAATATTCAACATTTTTTCCTCCATTACTGTATCCTATACAATAATGAAAATTAATAGGTATGTGTAAAACACTGTCCTGCTATATGGGGGGGAATATTTTTACGATTTAAAAAAATGATTTATATCTTTTTCAATATTCAAAATTGTGGCAGTTCACTGTACAGTGTTGAAGCGTTTCCCTCATAACTCAAAAACTATCCAACTTTCTGTGATGGAATTTTTTGTGTGTATTTATGCATGTCATATGTACAATATGTTGAAAAACCACTTCTCTACCTTTGATAGATTGTCTGATAGAAATAAATTATCAAAAAAAAAGGTAAAATATCAGTATTTTCTACCAACACGAAATAAACAAAAAAATATTATTTATTAGAGAGAAGAATCCGAAAAGGATAGCTGCCCTTGAAAAAGGGGTACCGAGCGGTAACAGCACCTAAATTAATTGTAGATCAACAATATTCTATTTTAAATTTAAATTTTATTTTTATTTTATTTGTAATTTAATTTATTTTTGGGGGGCAGCTATCCTCGATATGAATAATTTATATTTCATATATAGAGCTGTACAGATGGTTATTTACAATTAACAAGGAATGTCTTAAAACATTAATGGCTATATCTTGAAGTTCCAAAAGATCGATATGGAAACGATGAAAGAAATTGATGCAAAATCTTGATATAGTGCCCCTTGCACCAAAGAGCAAGCCAATTACTTCCAAGCGACAAACGGGTATGCGGTAAGAATATGTAGTATGTAAGGTATGTAGTTGAAAGAATATGATATTGCAAACATGAGTTTCAGCAATAAAATAAAAGAAAGGGAACGTGAAAAAGTTAACAATTTTATGAGTTATAAGGGAAAAGCTTCATCACTGCACAGTGAACTGCCACCATTTTGAATTTTACATATACCAATCTTCATTATTGTACAAGACACAGTAATGGAGAAAAAAAATGTTTAATATTTCCAAAAATTTTACTGCTGTAAGCTGTACCTAACTCCTTAAGCAGTTTTCAGTTTCTTTCTGTATTGCATATATTTCATTTGGGAAAGCTACAACATAAATTGGGGAACTTCTGGCGTTATTGTCACCTGTTACATCTGGTTTATTTGCTTCTATTTTTTTGTAAGTTCGTTAGGAGATCCCACAGTGCAATGATATAATTTTTTCCATGGCAACTTTTGGATCATAAAGATATAATTGCTCAGATATTGTTCCTCCGAATTTCTTACATATTTCATGAAGTAATGGTTTGCATTCATCATCATTTTCTTATACGCATAATTATTATCTTGGGAGGCAGCTATAAATGTTTTGTTGCTCTTTGTTTTCACTACGTGACATAATATGCTAGGCAGAAAGAAGCCACCGGTCTGGAAGGCAGAGCATGGTGGAAATTTTCTTCTATTTTATCGGCATTAGTCACACTAAAAGCAATTTTGAGAGGAATCTTGACTGCAGGTGTAGACAAATTAATATGTTATGAAATAACCCAGGGGCTCTTGATGTAACCGACACACTTTCAATATAATTAAAAGCACAAGTATACAAACAGGTAGCTATAGGTGGATTTGGATTGGATAATGCTAATTTCTATGCATTTACATGCATTAAATGGATTGATAATGGGATATATAGAAATTGGCTGAATGGAATAAATTGGATTAGTTTTAATGGATTGATTTGATCATAATGAATGGATTATTAGATTAGTTTGGAGTCCATTAATTTCATTACTATAAATGGATACACTGCATCATATGGATTCTCTCCAATGAATCAATTGTACGAGTTGTACTAATTGAATAATTGTATTCATTGAATTGCATACTCACGTAATTATTTTATTTATATGTACATAATTTTCTAGTTTCTTCAAATTGTGTGGAGAAACGGAATCCATTGCTGAATTAGATAATTAAATTGTATGAATTAAATTCAGTTAGATAGTTTAAACAGGTAATGTACGAGTAAATTGGATTAGATAGACAATATTTAGATTGTATGTGTTATAGTATGTTTCGGATTGAACGCATTAAACGAATTGGACAGGGTGAATTAAACGAACTGAATTGGATGATTTAGACAATTATATTTGGTGACATGGATAAATTTGAGTTGATTGGTCGAATTTCATACGGCCGATTGAACTGATTTTATTGATTGGTTTATAAGAGTTCAACATGATTAAATTGATTAATTTAATAAGGAAATGGACGAATTTGATTGGGAGGGATCCACGAATTTGATTGTGTGGGTTTGACGCATTTGATTGGTTTGGACGAAGTGGACAAGTTGGATTGGATTGGATTGTGTGCTTTGGACGAGTCGGGCTGTGTGGTTTGGGCGAGTTGCTCTAGATGGATTTGGTTTACATGTAAAAAGTAGCCCGTTTGTCATCTTTTCGGATTTGTTGTATTAGACTGGATTCTTAATGAAGTTGGACTTGGAGTCACGATTTACAATACCGACACCGATCTCGATAAAATTCCTTAGGCCTATATGAAAATATCTTATAAACAATTTTCTTCTTGGAAATATCACTCGAGAAATTTAGTAGGCTAATGTGCTAAACATCATTGAATTTGTCTCCTGTACTGTAAGATATGTGCGTTATGTATGTGTAATGTAATGTATGTGTATATATGTCAAGCTTTTGTGAAAGAGCTGGAGTTGGATATTAAGAGTACCGTCTCCTTAAAACTACTAGCTTGATCATACGGATTAAATTTAGAACGAATTGAAATGGACTGATATGACGAGTTGAATTTGACGGGTAGGACGAATTGAATTTGATGTATAGGACGAGTTGAATCGGGTGGATATGATGAGTTGAATGGGGTGCACATGATGGGACGAATTAAATTTGACGAATTCGATCGGATTGGTAGGACGAGCTGAATCGGATGGATGGAATGAATTGAATTGATGAATGAGACAAATTGACTGTATGGATTAGACGAATTTAATTAGATGGATGAGACGGATTGAGTTGGATGGGTGGGACGAAATGGGTGGGTGGATAAAAATTGAGTTGGTTGGATGAGACGGATTTAATTGGATGGGCGGGATGAGTTTAAAGGGCTAAAAATAAGTGAATGGGTGGGGCGAATTTAAATAGGTAGATGAGAGAGATTGAGTTAGATGAGTGGGACGGAAATGAACTAGATCCAATAGGCCAGTTGGATATTCAATTTTGTGATGAGATAGTTGGGATGGATGAGCTCCTTTTACTAGAATTGATCAGGTCTCACTTATAACCCGCTCTTATTCCAATTAAACTTATCAGACTGATGTCGACTGATAGATCATATTGTAAATTATTATACGACTTGGATTCGATGGAACAGACTATTTGGATTCAATTTTGTGATGAAAGAGCTGAGATGGATTAACTTAAGTTTCGCTGGACTAGATCTGTTTTGTTGTTAAGTGTAATCGGAATATGGCCGTGCCATCGGGCTTACGACGCCGACTCGTGGATCTAGATTGCACATGTGATCAACTAATTAGGTGAACACACTGAGCTCGTGACCCCCTGCAGGCTCTCCACCGGGAAACATTAAGTGTGTCTAATTCCTGCGATAGTTGTTGCAGGCGAAATGAACACGTCTTTAGAAGGAATGCCTTGGAAATCTCTCAAGCACACTGATAACGCGCAGTGCCACAGTACTTGAACCAACACGAGCAGGAGAGGACATTTTATATGTATATAAATAAGATGGATGGATAGATGGATGGATGGATAGATGGATAGATAGATATATTGGTGGATGATAGATGGATAGATATATCTATGGATGGATGGGTAGATGGATAGATATATCGATGGACGGATGGGTAGATGGATAGATATACCGATGGATGGATGGATGGATGGATAGATAGATAGATGTATCTATGGATGGATGGATGGGTAGATGGATAGATATATAAATGGATAGATATGTCGATGGATGGATGGATAGATTGATAGATATATCGATGGATGGATGGATAGATGGATAGATATATTGATGGATGGTTAGATAGATAGATAGATAGATAGATAGATAGATAGATAGATAGATAGATAGATAGATAGATAGATAGATAGATAGATAGATAGATAGATAGATAGATAGATAGATAGATAGATAGATAGATAGATAGATAGATAGATAGATAGATAGATAGATAGATAGACATCGGTAGATGGATGGATGGATAGATAGATAGACGAATAGACATCGCTGGATGGATGGATGGATGGATGGATGGATAGGTATATCGATGGATGGATGATTTATCGTTGGTTGGATGGATAGGTATATCGATGGATGGATGATTTATCGTTGGTTGGATGGATAGGTATATCGATGGATGGATGGGTAGATGGATAGATATATCAATGGATGGATAGATGGATAAACATATCGATAGATGGATGGATGGATGGATGGAGAGATATATCGATGGAAGAATGATAGGTATATCGATGAATGGATGATAGGTATATCGATGGCTGGGTGATAGGTATATCGATGGAAGAATAGATGGATAGATATATTGATGGATGGAAGGATGGATAGATATATGGATGGATGGGTAGATAGATGGATAGACATATCGATGGATGGATATATTGATGGATGGAGTCCACACCTGTGGAGTAACAGTCAGCGCGTCTGGCTGCGAAACCAGGTGGCCCGGGTTCGAATCCCGGTCGGGGCAAGTTACCTGGTTGAGGGTTTTTCCGGGGTTTTCCCTCAACCCAATACGAGCAAATGCTGGGTAACTTTCGGTGCTGGACCCCGGACTCATTTCACCGGCATTATCACCTTCATTCCATTCAGACACTAAATAACCTAGATGTTGATACAGCGTCGTAAAATAACCCAATAAAAAAATTGATGGCTGGATAGGTATATCGATGGATGGATGCATGGGTAGACGGATATATCGATGGCTGGATATATATCTATCGATGGATGGATTGATGGATAGATATATCGATGGAGAGGCCACCCCTTTGGAGTAACGACTAGCGCGTCTGGCCGTGAAACCAGGTGGCCCGGGTTCGATTCCCGGTCGGGGCAAGTTACCTGGTTGAGTTTTTTTCCGTAATTTTTCCTCAACCCAATATGAGCAAATGCTGGATAACTTTTGGTGCTGGACCCCGGACTCATTTCACCGGCATTACCACCTTCATCTCATTCAGACTCTAAATAATCTAAGATGTTGATAAAACGTCGTAAAATAACCTACTAAAATAAAAAGAAAATAAAATGGATGAATGGATGGATAGATATGCTGATGGATAGATTGGTGGATGGATAGATATATCGGTGGATCAATAGATAGATAGTCGTTATTGCCGTCGCCTCCCGCTCCATTGTTATTGCATCGTTTTCTACATCTTCGTCGCTGTTTTCCGCATCGTCGTTTTTCTTGCCGTCGCGTCGTTGATATCGTTTTTTGTATTATTATTGTCATATCTGTACCGTCGTTCTTATAATATCCTCGTCTTTGTTTTCGAAACCTCATTTTGTTCATTGTCCTCGCCATGCAAACTTTATTACAGTTACGTCATCTTTGTCAAATTGTTAGCATATTCATACCTCCGTCATTCCTGTGCTCTCATTGTATTTGTCTTCAGTGTTCAAACATCTATCATTTTATATGTATGATGTGACCTGACTATTTCCGAATTCTCACATAAGCTACATTTTTCTGTAACGCGAAACTCTCACGGTATAAAATCCGAATCACGTGTGAAAATGTGTGCCGATATCTCGCTGGCTTGAACATCTATGTCGAAAGCAGACGAGCTGGTTTAATTAGCGCTCGAGCAGGAATTGCCGCCTAAACCCTGTGGAAGAGTTTTAGAGTTTTCTCATAGGAGGCGTCTCGAACGAGATGTTATAAATCATGAAGCGGGCTCCAAAATATGAAGTAATGAAATAAACATTAATTCAAACATGGGACAGATGCGTATGTTTACACCTAATTTGTATTCCATAAAAATCTGTATGACCTGCAGGCATTCCTGAGTTGCCCCCATTACTGGTAATTTTCGTAGCCTGGAACTGGTCGAAGCGTACAGCAGGATGTGGCGAGGAGACGAGAGTTTGCGAAGTTCCTAACCAAATGGTC
Organism: Periplaneta americana; assembly: GCF_040183065.1. Taxonomy (NCBI): domain Eukaryota; kingdom Metazoa; phylum Arthropoda; class Insecta; order Blattodea; family Blattidae; genus Periplaneta; species Periplaneta americana. The sequence continues at coordinate 44,127,894 of NC_091118.1, read as the reverse complement.
AAGAAAATGTGTACTGTAGAGGAGTTTGTGAAATGTGGAATATACAGTGATATAATTATAATGTTAAAATAGCAGTAGGCCTAATAATATCAACAATTTCATTCTTATTACGAATGTGATGACTAGAGCAGGGAACTTCATGCATTAAAAAACCTGAAAATTTATATGCAACTATGTGGCAAAAACTGTTGTAATATGCTCTGAAATTGAAATAAATGCAGTAAAAAATACATTTTAGAAGTTTAATAATTAGATATAAATGAATAGTACATTATGGAACGAACCTATAATGGTAGTAATTAAGACGCGAGTGTGTTTGTTTATGAAACTCGCTTGCGCTCGTTTCATAATTTTCATACGAGCGTCTTAATTACCATTATAGGCAAGTTTCATACTTTTTATGCTCGACCATATTTCTAACTTGAAATTATTCATAAGTATTCATGTTATGGTTATGTAAGTGAGGAGCGGAACTGACCTGAATTGTGAGATGTGCGCAGACGCGAAAGTATTGATTTTTTCCGAGGCACGAATGTCATTGACCTTGATATAATCTAGAGAATAACATGAACATTAGTCTTGATATAACCTGGAAATTGAATTATACATTGGAAAAACGAGATGACAAATTGAATTTATTTGAATATTATTTACAATTAACGCTAATTATTATAGTAACAGAACATAACCTTCTGCGACAGTATTGGATTTCCAGCCTCCGTGACTTTTCGCTAATTGTCTTTCGATTGCATATCCGACAATAATCGATACTTGCGGTGTTATAATGGTACAATGGTGATTTTTCATTGGCTGAACAACTGAATTATAATGAATAGGTGTACTTTAATGAGATGAATTAAAGGGCTACTAGGCCTACCAGGTGTATAATTACTACATTTCGGCATGGTCGAGCATAAAATAACTTAAAGCAATAAGTGTCAAGAAGCCATATTGTACAAAAGTAGATATACCCAACTGTAGAAAAACATTTGTCTTCAAAAACCCATAAATGTTTCCTGCTACAAAACGGCATGTCTGTGGTTAAACTTTTAAGCAGATCGACCGTGTATTAATTTTGTTCGATTGTGCAGTAAAATTGTTGAAATGAAAACTTACACTCCACGTGACTTCATTGTCCAAGTGTTTAATGCATCAAGTTTTGTTTCTGTGCAATCAGAGCGCAGTAGCAGCATTCTTTTAGCAGCAATTTCATGACCTCAACAATACATCACTTTACTGTCACAGGTGTCCAAATACATTCATTTTTGGTTCTATGAAATCAGAGTAAAAGGTGGTAAAAGTCTGAATGACATCTAGGCGCCGCGCGTTCTGGCTTCTGAAAAATTACGCTTACATGGCTAGTACGTAGACCTACACAGACCTAGCCCAATGTTAAAGTGGAAAACGACCCAACTTATACACTAGGGAGAAGTATCCATTGTCGTCGCAACAATTTCATGTCTTCAACAGTCATTAAATAATCCGTTACAGCTTGTGCTTCACTCCAGGCCCTTGGGAATTTCGTATGATCTTCCCTAGTCAGTGATTTATTCAGTGTCATAGCCAAGTCTTTGGGAATTTCTTTAGGTCTTCCTCAATGAGGAATTATTGTCATAGCTTGTGCTTCTCTCCAAGTTCCTGGTAATTTTACGATCTTCCTAAATAAGGAATTTATTCAAGGCCGTAGCTTGTGCTTCACTCGAAGTCCTTGGAAATTTTTTACGGTCTTTCTCAATCAGGAATGTTACAACTTGTGCTTCACTCGAAATGCTTGGGAATATGATCTTTCTCATGCAAATCTAGTCTTTCAGGTGAAGCTCCCTGTAAAGCAGATTTGAATAATTTCAAGGGAAAAATTGTTCCGGGGCCGGGTATCGATCCCGGGACCTCTGGTTGAACGTACCAGCGCTCTACCACTGAGCTACCCGGAAACTCCACCCGACACCTCACCTGAAAGACTAGATTTGCATAATATATACGTTACTGTGTACGTTAACAGAAAACCACAATTCCAAGTCACACAGAGATTGTGTGCACTCGTTGTGGGTCTCTGGCGTTTCGTCAGCCCACGCGAGTTGTGTGGATATAAAGGGAAAAGTTGAGACGGTGTCGGGTGGAGTTCCCGGGTAGCTCAGTAGGTAGAGCGCTGGTACGTTGAACCAGAGGTCCCGGGATCGATATCCGGCCCCGGAACAATTTTTCCCTTGAAATTATTCATGATCTTTCTCATTGAGAAATTTATCGTGTCATAGCTTTGCTTGACTCCAAGTCTTTCGACAAATTTTATTGGAAGTATAGTGGCAACGGCAAAGAAAAAGATGTGAAAGATTGTCAGATGATAGTGGAGATGGAACAGAAAATATTGGTAAAAGAGAAGATCGAAGAATAGTAAAGAAAACAAAAGAAAAAGGTGAGAAGAAGCGGGAAAGGAAGAAAGGTAAAGAGAGAGATTAAGAGAAAAGAATTGAAGTACTGTAAGAGAGGAAAAGAGATGAGAGGGTGCAAGAGAGAAAAGAAAGAAGAAAGGAAGTGTCGAAGAGAGAAAAGAAAGGAAAGAGATAGGGATGGAAGAGAGAAAAGAGGAGAGAGGAGATGAAAGAGAGAAAAGAAAAGACAGGAGATGGAAGATAGAAAAGAGAAGGGAAAGGGGATGGAAAGAGAAAAGAGGGAAGAAAGAGAATGGAAAGAGAAAAGAGAGAAGGAGGGGATGGAAAGAGAGAAGAGGGAAAGGAAATGTAAAGAGAAAAGAGAGGAGAAAGAGAGGTGAAAGAGAGGAAAAAAGCAGAAAGAGAAGGTTAAAGGGAAAAGAAAGGAGAGAGAGGATGGAAGAAAGGAGAAAGAGAGAGGATGAAGGACACAAGGGAGAGGGGTGAAAGGGAGAGGGTGGAAGAGGGGAGAGAGAAGATGTGGAAGAGAGGAGAGAGAAGGTGTGGAAGAGAAGAAAGAGAGGATGTGAAAAAGAAGAGAGAGAAGATGTGAAAGAGAGGAGAGGAGAGAGGGGGTGTGGAAGAGAGGAGAGGGAGAGTGTGGAAGAGAGGAGAGAGAGGAAAATAGATGACAGAATGCAAGAGAGAGAAGGAGAAAGGACAGGTAGAAAAGAGAAAAGAGAGGGAAGAGGGAAATGGGAGGATTGAGTGGGGATTGCAGACAGAAAAGAGAAGAGAAAAAAAGAGAGGATGGAAGAGAGAAAAGACAGGAGAGAGAGAAGGGATGGAAGGAAGAAAAAAAGACGAGAGGAGATGGAAGAGAAAAGAGAGAGGTGAAGCGAGAGAGGGGTGGAAGAGAGGAGAGAGAGGATATGAAAGAGAAGAGAGGAGAGAGATGATATGAAAGACAAGAGAGGAGAGAGAGGATATGAAATAGAAGAGAGGAAAGAGAGGATATGAAATAGAAGAGAGGAGAGAGAGAATATGAAAGAGAAGAGAGGAGAGAGAGGATATGAAAGAGAAGAGAGAAGAGAGGATGTGGAAGAGAGGAGAGAGAGGGTGTGGAAAAGAAAATAGAGAGGGGTGAAGAGAGAGAAGTGGAAGAGAAGAGTGAGAAGGAGTGGAAGAGAGGAGAGAGAGAAAGGTAGAGAGAAGAAAGGGAAAAATTAGGGAAAGGGGTAGAAGAAAGAAACGAGAGGCAGGAAAGAGGGCGGAAGAGAGGAGAGGAGGGGTGAAAGAGACAAAAGAGGGGAGAGGGTGTAAGGTAGAAAAAGAGGAGAGAGCGAGAGAGGGGTGGAAGAAAGAAAAGCAGAGAAAGAAGTTGAAGAGAGAGAAAACTTGAGGGAATGGAAGAGAGAAGAAGAGAGACAGGGTGGAAGAGGGGAAAAGAGAGGTGAGGTAAATGAAGAAAGAGGAAGGGATAAATAATATGAAAGGAAATACTAAGTAAAGCAAAAAAAGGAAACGAGGAGAAATGAGCGATAAATAGAAAATATATTAGAAAGGAATAAAAGGAAGTAGAATCTAAGGGGAAAAGATTTGGCGGAAGATAAGAACTAAGAGATGCAAAGAGTCGAAGGGGACGAAGTAGAGGGATAAGAAATGAATGCAAGAGCGACGAGACTTGAATGAAGGCCGCCTTGCTCCGAGTATGCAAATGCGTCACTAATGATGCGCCTGGTATAATTACATGCGCTTTGGGCCTACATTTAATGATAACATGTTGGCATTAGACGGGACCCCCGGGGCCTGCACGGAGATCCCACGGCTCCCCGGATGTTGCCATCATCATAATCTGCATCTACAGCCATCCACTCCGCAACTACTGTGCATTATTATTATTATTATTATTATTATTATTATTATTATTATTATTATTATTATTATTATTATTATTATTATTATTGGCATGTAGCACGTATGAGCGAATCCAGAAATGCATATAGAGTGTTAGTTAGGAGACCGGAGCGAAAAATATCTTTGGGGAGGCCGAGACATAGATGGGAAGATAATATTAAAATGGATTTGAGGAAGGTGGGATATGATGATAGAGATTGGATTAATCTTGCTCAGGATAGGGACCAATGACGAGCTTATGTGAGGGCGGCAATGAACCTCCGGGTTCCTTAAAAGCCAATAAGTATTATTATTATTATTATTATTATTATTGTTATTATTGTTATTATTATTATTATTATTATTATTATTATTATTATTATTATTGTTATTATTATTATACTTAGTCTAGATCAGTGCCTTCACGAGATGAATCATAACTCATAAGTACAGTAATATGCGTTATTCTGTCTGTGACTTTTGATAGTGTCGTTAAAAAAACAAGTAACAAAATCAGTAGCAGTTATCAGACAACACGGAGGACTTCAGGACTGCAGCCGAATAGCTACAGAGTCTTAGGAAAACCACAGAAAGTCGGATGGATGGATGGATGGATGGATGGATGGATGGGGAGACATTTAAAAGGTCCTTGCGAGGGGAATTTAGGGCTGAGAAAAAGTGAATGTGTGATATCCAACCTGTTAGCCACTCGTCTGACTTTTCACCTTTCCACTGAAGGAACTTTAGAGAATTTTGAAGGAAAAAGCTGAAAATGAACGTAACCAAATAACTACCACATAAGGAATCACAGGAAGTATGAGCGAGTCGCATCAAATAGAGAATGAAGCGAAACGGACCACGTGGAGAACAATATGAGGCACGTACATCCTACACTTCTGTTACCATAGTAACACAAGTGTTGTCAGAGTAAACATTTTATGTCAAACGTTACAATTTTTGTTGCTTGTAGATCGCATATAGGCTTATGTCACGCCAAAAGAATAAAAAACACTTAGGTCTACAGTATATAGGAATGGTGAACGGGAGAACAGTTCGAGGCAGAAGATATCAGATGGTAGACGACATTAAGATATGTGGATCATATGTGGAGACTAAAAGGAAGGCAGAAAATAGGAAAGATTGTAGAATGCAGGGTTTGCAGTGAAAGACCTGTCAATGGGCAGAACGTATGTATGTATGTATGTATGTATGTATGTATGTATGTATGTATGTATGTATGTATGTATGTATAACACCAAAAGAATAAAAAATGCTTAGTTTCCTATGACGCCAAAAAAAATAAAATAAAAAAACGCTTAGGTCCCTAAAACGCCAAAAGAATAACCAACTCTTAGGTCCCTATCACGTCTGAATAATAAAAAATGCTTAGATCCCTATAACGCCAAAAGAATGAAAAACGCCTAGATCCCTATCACGCCAAAAGAAAAAAAAAACTCTTAGGTCCCTACAAAGTCAAGAGAATAAAAATGCTTAGGTCCGTAAAACGCCAAAAGAATAAGAAACGCTTAGGTCCCTATCACGCCTGAATAATAAAAAAATGCCTAGGTCCCTATCACGCCTGAATAATAAAAAATGCTTAGGTCCCTATAACTCCAAAATAATAAAAAACGCTTAGGTCCCTACCACGCCTAAACAGTAAAAATTGTTTATTTCCCTATAACGCCAAAAGAACAGAAAACGCTTAGGTCTCTGTCACGCCAAAAGAATAAAAGCGCTTAGGTCCCTATAACGCCAAAAGATTAAAAAACGCTTAGATCCCTATCACGCCAAAAGAATAAAAAATGCTTAGGTCCCTATAACGCCAAAAGAATAAAAAACGCTTAGATCCCTATCACGCCAAAAGAATAAAAACGCTTAGGTCTCTATAACGCCAAAAGAATAAAATGCTTAGATCCCTATCACGTCAAAAGAATAAAAAACGCTTAGGTCCCTATAACGCCCAAAGAATAAAAAAACGCTTAGATCCCTATCACGCCAAAAGAATAAAAAACGCTTAGATCCCTAAAAAGCCAAGAGAATAAAAACGCTTAGGTCTCTATTTCGCCTGAATAATAAAAAATGCTTAGGTTCCTACAACGCCAAAAGAATAAAAAACGCTTAGGTCCCTATCACGCCTGAATAATAAAAAGTGCTTAGGTCCCTATCACGCCTGAATAATAAAAAGTTCTTAGGTCCCTATAACGTCAAAAGAATAAAAAATGCTTAGGTCCCTATCACGCCTGAATAATAAAAAACGCTTAGGTCCCTATCACGCCTATAAAAAACGTTTAGGTCCCTAACACGGTAAAGGAATAGAAAACGCTTAGGTCTCTATCACGCCAAAAGAATAAAAACGCTTAGGTCCCTATCACGCCTGAATAATAAAAAAACGCTTAGATCCCTAACACGCTAAAGGAATAGAAAACGCTTAGGTCTCTATCACGCCAAAAGAATAAAAAACGCTTAGGTCCTATTGTTTATTTTTTTCTGGATATCGTACATTAGAAATCTATAATATTACTTATAAAAAATATTACCTTCAAATAACGAAAGCTTCACGTTATAGAAATGAATCTGGTTCCATGATTCGTTTTATTTAATAATAAAATGAAAATGAAACGATAAAATAATAGTTAAGAAGGTGTCATGGATTCTGACCGATAGAGTGGGAATTCGTCTATTAAATCTTGATGAACATAGTATACAAGATGTTGAACTGGACTCATCGGAGGAAACTGTAGCCTTGGTTGATCTTTTGTGTAACGTGATAAGCCGACAACGGCATGAAGTAAATCTCACAGCAGTTAGTTAATCCGCTTTGTATAGAGTTGACCACAGAACTGATTTAGGAAACAAGAAACACAATGACTCCCTTGTATCATAGTAACAAGAAGCGTATCTGAAGAATTTCCTGCCTTCACAAGAATGCAGGTGACTGCATTGCCGATCTTGCTGGGCGGTCTCCCTCACAGCTGACCGCCAGTCGCCATGATTGATCTGTCATAGCGTTTCCTCCTATCTGACAATAGACTCCGTTCGGACCCTCTGCCTCGCATTGTGTTTCTTCGGGTGCAAAAACCCCTCAAGTCGATCTTACAGTGTCAATGTATATCTCAATAAGTTTCTTCTTCAAGAGACACTCCAAAGAGGTGAATATTCGTTTTGAAAAATTTATCAAAAGATTTTGGAATGGTGATATCGGAAAAAAATATGGTAGACCAGGGTAATTTTAAACACTTTTCACTGATTTCAAATATATTTCAACATTACACAACCCTCAGTAACGGTAAGCATGACAAAGAAACATTGTGTTATTTTTAGATCTTTCTTTTCCCTGAAAATGGGTTTAAAAAACTAAGGTTGACTTTTTTCCAGCTTTTAATTACATTTACCCCACCTGTTTACATTTACCCCTTTGAGAGGGGTAATTGTAAACACCAATTTTTGCACGGGCTATCAGACACTGAACATTTTTTGTTCTGTTTCAGAAGAAAGAGCTGTACTCCTTCCAACTTCAATTTTGGTCACTGGTACATTTCGTCCCTTTAACCTATGATATATGACGATATAGGAACTCAGTACCTCTCCTGAGCTTCATGATAACTGTAGTTACTATTTTTAATATCTGTAACAACCCTCTCTAAATCCTCTACAGTGTAGTTGGGTGGGAGTCTCTTTCTAATATAATTTCTTGGCATTTTGATTACTGAAACGTACGAAATGTAACAATATTAAACATGTGTACAATTACCCCCAAGCAATTAAAACTTTGGGGCAAATGTAAACACGTCATAATTTAATGAACTGAGGTTATGGGAGATCTCAAAACCACTGTAATAAATGTTAACTACTATACATTACTCATAAAAACAACATATTCTTAAAAAATAGCACTGTACGTTTACTTACAATGCCAAAAATTAAGGTGAAGCAAAATTCTTTCTCAACTTTTTTGTAGACTCTTACAAAATATTCGTTCACAACTAAGCAGTTACTCCTATTTGGCGCCAAACTGCTTTGTAGGTTAGCCAACATATTAATTTAAATATTCCCAGAATTAAAATTTTTATATTGACAGTTTTGTATTTTTCACAGCATTTGTTTACAATTACCCCCTGTTTACAATTACCCTTATCTATCCTATTCAGTTTGTTTAGTCTCTATGTTACGATACAAACTAATTACTAAGTAACCCAGTGAGCAAATGGTCGTTTTCGGGTGCAGCCCAATAAAGCAAAAATTTTGGACTTACCATAAATATTATACAGACTATTACACTGCCACTACGTCATACTACTTTTGACCAATAAAATGGTACGGAACGACGTATTTCAACCTGTCATGGCTGCTTACCCTACAATTTTTATCACCTCCCTAGCATTTATTACTTCTCTAGCATTTGGTTTTTATCACTTCCCTAGCATTTGTTCCTTCGTTTGTCAACATTATATTTTCAGTAGTTTTACCTTTTTAAATGATTCATGTTTATTTCATCATCCTTACTTAAACTTTGTCTATGATTTATCTTGTTTGTGTTATTTAAGGTGTTAGATACAGCTTACGGCAGTAAAATTTTGGAAATATTCAACATTTTTTTCTCCATTACTGTATCTTGTACAATAATGAAAATTAGTATGTATAAAACACTGTCCCTCTTACTTACTTACTTACTTACTTACTTACTTACTCACTTGCTTTTAAGGAACCCGGTTCATTGCCGCCCTCATATAAGCCCGCCATTGGCCCCTATTCTGAGCAAGATTAATCCAGTCTCTATCATCATATCCCACCTCTCTCAAATCCATTTTTATATTATCCTCCCACCTACGTCTAGGCCTCCACAAAGGTCTTTTTCCCTCCGGCCTCACAACTAACACTCTATATGCATTTCTCTATTCGCCCGTACATTCTGTATGTCCTGCCCATCTCAAACGTCTGGATTTAATGTTTCTAATTATGTCACGTGAAGAAAACAGTGCGTGCAATTCTGCGTTGTGTAACTTTCTCCATTCTCCTGTAACTTCATCCCTCTTAACCCCAAATATTTTTCTAAGTACCTTATTCTCAAACACTCTTAGTCTCTGTTCCTCTCTCAAAGTGAGAGTCCAAGTTTCACAACCATACGGTAATATAAGTGTTTTATAACTTCTAACTTTCAAATTTTTTGACAGAAGACTAGATGACAAAAACTTCTCAACCGAATAACAGGTATTTCCCATATTTATTCTGCGTTTAATTTCCTTCCGAGTATTATTTATATTTGTCACTGTTGCTCCAAGATATTTGAATTTTTCCTCCTCTTCGAAGGATAAAAAATCATTACAAAAATTATTATTTTTTAAATCAAGTGAAATGTTCTTAATGTTATATAAAACTAAAGAACATCAACATATTTTATATAAAACATACAATTTATAACATATTATATCACGTAATGACCATAATACTAGCTGGCCACTATAATGGACACTCGGCTCCTAAGGGTTAAATTTGGAGAAGTATTCAATAATTTGTTTATACGTGTCGTTTCACTTATTTTGTTTCCTATCTTTGCACATATTTGGAAGTTCGAAAATGAAGTAAAATTGATTATATAAATACTTTTTAATTTATTTCATGTAGGTATTTTATGCTTGAGTGTTTCGAAGCCCGCTGTGTCCTGCATCTTCTGTCAACGGACTTGTGCGGCTGTTACACTGGCTCCCCCAACTCTGCAGGCGTCGACAAAGACACCAATGTGTGACTGGAGCGATAATCCGATCTTCTCTGACGCGTTCAAAAGTCAAAAAGCAAACAGGTACACTAACGATAATGGCCTCGATACCTGCCGATTTTTCACAACCTGGAACAAGCAGAAGAAGCATTTTTTTCTCTTGAAATATTTCACACAGCTTGGAGACGAAGGAACAGTGCGGTAGGGGGGGAGGTGTTTTGTACTATACATGGCACACAAAGAACCTGTCGCATATTTTTCAGGGTGCAGAATGACACCCTTCCTTTACCTTCCAGGAACGGAGGTGTTCTTTTCTAATGATTCAAATGGTTACGCTCCAGATTTCACAAAGCCTTTCTGCCAAATGAAGCTGAATCCATTATTCACGGCTGCGAAACCCATTCTTTGTGCTTTGTGACTTTGACGCCGAGTAATGGTCTGTTTTGTACTCTAAATCCGAAAGCAGGACCCTAGGTTACAGATTAGGCTGTCAAATTTTGACTTTAAACAAGTCCGAAATAAGTGTGTGGAAGCAGCATGTTCAAACTCTAGTGGTTTAAAATTAACGGTATTTTTTTTGCCACTTTAAATTTTATACTTTATTGTAATTCTGTTGATAGAGTTGAAAAATGTATTAATATACTGTAATACACAATTATTTTTAAATTTAACTTGTGTTCGGTGATAAGCATAAGTATTAAATGTTGTATATCTGTATATATTGCATCGTTATATTACAAAACAACTATTTTAATTACTTACTAACATATTTATTATGAGGCTTATAATTTATTGTGTCAATTTCTCCGGGAATTTCTGAGACAAACATAAATAACAAAAAGTATGAAGACTCACCTAGTTAATACTGCTTCATCCATGATTTTAAACATGCGAGTGCATTCACATGCATCTAATTAAGTGCCGCTCTACGTTTAGTACCAACGTTTCCTGCATCATTAAACATGAAAAACTTTTTTTTTTCTGTCAAGCACTTCTCCACGATCGTTCAATTTAAATCCAAACGTTTCACCGAGTTTACGTCTCAAATTCTCATATGGCATAATGGAGTTTACACTTTTCACAAACCATAGAAAACTGTTTTTCTTTCTTTATCAAACTAAACACATAACAAACTCAGTACAGAAATTGCAACTGCAAAAGTACAGCGGCCGAAACAGAAGACTGGCCCCTATTGTAATCGAATTACCAGATTTTAAAAAGAGAAGAAGGTAGTTACGCTCTCACTTGCACACAGTGTAGACATGGCTATTTTATAAGGGATGAGGGGGACGAATCCCAGAAAAGTATGTATTTCATATGCTATGAAGATGGGCTGACAACAAGGTGGAAGTTTTCTTGGAAAATCCATAAAACTTAATAAGGGTTTCGCATTGTGTTTCAACTTTCAATAGAGGTAGACTAGGCTACTGTCCTCATTTCTCCATCTCTTTCTTAAGTGTTTGTGCAAAGATTTTCCCTACGCTTCCTGGTTTACAGTTAGAAAATAACAGTACTATTGTGCTTTTAAGTAAGCAGTTTCCGGGAGAGAAACATTGTCGGAATTTTTAGCATGAGTTTGTATTAACAAAATAATAATATCAACTACAACCGATTAATTTTAATAGACTCGATTATTGGATTAAATATTTTGATCTATTAATCTTGTAAGAGAAATTGATCGATTAATCGATTAAATCCCACAACACTACTTTATTGCAATCTTTTCCTTTATTAGTTGGTATATTTTATATTTATAATTTTTTAGTTTTATTATATATTTCTTTGTTAGCAAATAATTTGTATATTAATAATTTATTTTATGTGTGTATAATTGTTTGAGAATAAGGTGCTTAGGAAAATATTTGGGGCTAAGCGGGATGAAGTTACAGGAGAATGGAGAAAGTTACACAACACAGAACTGCACGCATTGTATTCTTCACCTGACATAATTAGGAACTTGAAATCCAGACGTTTGAGATGGGCAGGGCATGTAGCACGTATGGGCGAATCCAGAAATGCATATAGAGTGTTAGTTGGGAGACCGGAGGGAAAAAGACCTTTAGGGAGGCCGAGACGTAGATGGGAGGATAATATTAAAATGGATTTGAGGGAGGTGGGGTATGATGATAGAGACTGGCTTAATCTTGCACAGGATAGGGACCGATGGCGGGCTTATGTGAGGGCGGCAATGAACCTTCGGGTTCCTTAAAAGCCATTTGTAAGTAAGTAAGTGTGTATAATTATGTAAATTTTGGTTAAAATACTTCTTTCATTGCTAATTGTCAAAATTAGAACACAACGTTTCGAAGAATGGATTTCTCTTCGTCTTCAGGTCACTGCAAAACCTACTGTGGGGATCGTTATAAACAGCTAGCTTCTCGGACTGGTCAACGACCGTCAGGTCGGTGCGAAATATAAAGACGGAACACACGATTTCGATAGCTGTTTGTAACGATCCCCACAGTAGGTTTTTTCCAAACAGCTCAACCATTGAACAATTCACCGTTGCTCTCCTCCCCTTCATTCAGATCTTCTGCGAGAAATATTGTGCGAAGTTTCATTTAATTATTCGAATTGTAGGTGACCTAAATAATACGGTCTTGCTAATAAACCTTGTATAGTTTTTATACGAGACTTATGTACAGTTGGGACAGAAAGTGTTACTAACAAACCATGCATAAGCGATGAATGTATAAGCAGCCTGTAACTACACACGAAACTCCTTGTTCAAACTTTATATATAGAGCAAAAAATAGCTGCCCTTCAAACAGCTGTTCGTGTCGATTATCATTTTATGATGGTTGCCTAGTAACCACAGAAGAACAAACCAAAGAGCTCAGAATAATTAGATTAATATTGCTGTAGCTGTACTCTTTGACCAAAATATAGCGTGGTAATCGATCAGGCCCAGTTGTACTATCGATAGTTAGTGCAGCACAAGCGCACACTATCGGGTGCAATAGAGAACCTCATTTATTGTATTATCTTTCGTAACGAAGTAATGACGAAACTATGACATAGCTGTGTAACAGTTGTACTGTTATACACGACGTACCTATGTGGTGATTATTAGTCGGGAATTTACACACGATTTATAAACGAGCTACTCATTGTGTAAGTATAAGACAAACGTCTGTAAGAGTTTTTATTATTAAGATCGTAATTCTTTCAAAGGGACGTAATTTAACCTGACAGTGAAGTAATTAACAAAAAATGTAGTTGTCCGGATATGAAATTTGTTTCATTTTTCAATCTATGAAGTGGATTAGTGAGAATGCTTTTTCACAAGTTTTTGCAACTTGAACGTTCCAATTTAAACTTTTATCCATATAAATACCTAGGTCAGCGGCGACCAAAGCGGGTGTCGTGATTACATCGTGTAATCACAGACATTCAAACGGGTACGAGGAGTTTTCTGTACATTGCTGTGTGTTTCATTCACGTACTGAAGGAAAGCAGTGGCGATATCATGTCGCTATACGAACTCTGTCTCTACAAGCAGTAAGAGGTGATTTCGTAAATAATGAGAAGGAGAACTTTTTTGTTGTTCTGTCGGACAAAATGTAATGCGTTTAGGCCTACTTTGCTCAACGGTTCAATTAGGAATATATAGAAACATTAATTGCCACGCTGAATAATTTATTATTATTATTATTATTATTATTATTATTATTATTATTATTATTATTATTATTACTGACCACTAAGTGTGTGGTTCTACAGGGACATCATTTTATTTTTACTTCAATTTTTATTGTACCTGAGTTTTGGAATGTACTTCACTCCCACCCCTTCCACTAGTAAACTTCCAACCGTTCACGACACAGAGCCGAGGGCGCGTAAGCAGTACTGAGTTAGGAGTATAGTACGTTCCAGAAATATGTTCGCGTTTTCCAGTGACGAAAGAGCTTTCAATATTGAATCATATTTTCGCACAGGTACTGTCGTCCGTTTGCCTACGTCGCATCCCGGTTTCCCCCACCTGCTTCTGCTCGACCCTCTGTAAAGTATAGTAGCTGGGCTGTCTTAGCTCTTTTCTGAAAACATTAATTTCTGTTAGGAATTGGACGTCTACGTAATATTATACAACTGTTTAAAATAACTTAAATAAAAGGACCTCGTTAAGTAATTAACTGTCACGTGATTCACACCCCTTTCTACGACCCTGCGACAGAACAACTTGAACGGACAGTAGATAGCATTTCTGAGTAATTTTATCTTTTCGGATCGGGCAGAAGTGAAGATTGAATTTACAGTACGTAAGGTACTCTTTTATAGAGTAGGTACAGAATTATTTCAACATGAGTTACTCGTACGAAGGACGAAACTGGTAATTGGAATTAGGTAGAATAGTCTATAGTGTGATAATATGCACAAAAGAACTGAAGCCTGTATCGAAATGAACGGCCACCATTTTAAAAAATGTGTTTAAATATCCATATTATGATTATTTTTCAATTTAACTTCATTCTCTATATTCTACGCTAATGTGCTGTAACAGTACAATATACACTGCATAATTAATACGTCCGAATGGATAGCTCAGTTCGTGAGTAAAAACACTAAGTGGTAATACAGTACTGTATTTTGATTAAACAAAAACCTAATGAAAATTATCAAACTCAAAATTTCGATATTTCCTAGTTTACATAAATGGATGAACTACTTTTCTTCCCTCCTATACCTAGTAAAGTGATTTGTATTTTACGCCAGTATCGTCGAACTCCAGTCGTGGAAGGGGTAGCAAACGGTGTTTCCTGTTTCAATCGTTAATAGAAAGGTATAGCCAGATTAATATTAAAAATGTTAGTAAAAATAAAATGATGTCCCTGTATAATTCTTCTGTATGTGCATGAATATTGACATTTTTTTAGTTCTTCTTCCTAGAAGGATAAGATTATTAGATTTTATCTCAATTTTAATCTTCTTAATCTTTAGATAAGTGTAATTATTTATTATTAATTTAATAATAATATTGTAGAAAAACTGATTCAGCATTATGTGCCAACGAATTGTTAAACGCCAGGAATTGACATGTCTTAAATCATAGCCAGGAAGAGAAAGATGACATAAATAATTAATGTAAGGAAGTCAGCTACCTAATGGGGTTAGAAAGATCTCGTGCTCTAAAGCCTTTTAAGGGGAGGCAGGGGTGAATATTTCAAAATCCACAAACTTTATCCGATTTGTTTGAAATTGATCATGGATACTAAGTATGTTATTAGTAATGGACATACCAAGTTTCAACTTTCTAAGTACAATAGTTCTGTAAATATTAATAATTTTATAAAACTTTATATCGTTTGATATAAAATGCTCCCTGCACCATATTGTAAGAAATTTTCAATATTTCTTTTTATTTATATGTTCAGAGAAGGTATATAAATAATGATGAGTATTAGTTTATTATGGGAATAATATAGTAATACAGTTATCTTGGTTTTAATTTCATACTTTTAAGGGCACAAAATCAAAAACTAACATCGGAATATGAAAATAAAGATAATAAAAATGGAAAAAACCAAATTTTCAATTTTTCTTCAGTTTTGTTCGAAAATTTCACCTCTGCCTCCCCTTAATAGAACAGAATTCCTCAAAAGAGTAATAATTAAAATAGCCTAAATAACTTGTTAATAAGAAGTTTTTAATTTTGAAAAACTACGAATTTCTCGACCAAGTTTCGAGAGAAGAATTTAGAAAATTCCTGATTATATTCAAGAGGAAGGTTAAAAAAATAAGCAAGAAAAATCTCGTATTATTCACTGGTTCTTGATGACAGCAGTGACATTACTGATACAGCAAAGCTTGAGATTTTTATCCGCGGGATTGATCAAGATGTTAGTACAGGAACCACCACTGGTTGTAGTTTTCATGCCAAGTGCCTTTACCCCGTCTCCTTACTTCATAGGCTGTCTGTCGCATGTAATCACTGCAGCTCGAGTTTTGGTCACCGCTGACCTAAGTTCTTTACTGATTCACTGAATGGAATTTCGGTGCCGTATATTTTAATCGGAAAAATTATTAAATAATGATTGATGAAAAATTCAATCATTAATATTTTTGTTATATTTTTATTTATAGCCTACTTTCTATATTCTCTTTGGAGTTTGAAGAATGCAACTTTGCAGATTGATTTTTTTTATTGATTTTATGCTCGACCATGCCGAAATGTAGTAATTATAAACCTGGTAGCAGCCCTTTAATGGACCTCATTAAAGTACACCTATTCATTAAAGTTCAGGTGTTCCACCAATTAGAAAATACCATTGTAGCAATATGAAAGCGCAAATATCGATTATTCTATTCTATTCTATTCATTGAAACATCACGGAGGCTGGAAATCCAATACTGTCGCAGAAGGTTATGTTGAAGAATCGATCCAAAATAAAATTGAAATCTCAAATACAATATTAAACTCAGTCGAAAAAACAACACACAAATTAACATCAATTCACCGTCATCTCCCAGCCTTTCACAAAGCACATTCCCGCAAATTCATTTCGCAATTGCACAATAAATCACCTATATTCGAAATAAAGTCAGTTCTGTTACTATAATAATTAGCGTTAATTGTAAATAATATTCAAATAAATTCAATTTATCTCGTTTTTCAATGTCTAATTCAGTTTCAAGGTTATATCAAGATTAATGTTAATTAATCTAGATTATATCAAGGTCAATGTCGACATTTGTTTCTCGGAAAAAATCAATACTTTCGCGTCTGCGCACATCTCACAATTTACGAGGTATTGCACAAGGTCAGTTCCGCTCCTCAGTCAGATAAGAATAACATGAATATTTATGAATAATTTCAAGTTTCAGAAATGGTCGAGCATAAAAAGTCGTATGAAAATTGACTATAATGGTAATTAAGTCGCTCGTATGAAAATTATGAAACTCGCTTGCGCTCGTTTCATAAACCTACTCGTGTCTTAATTACTACCATTATAGGCTCGTTGCATAATGTACTATTTTAACACGTACAGTAGGTTTAAGTAAATTATCAAATAATACATTACAAGAATGTTTTTGTGGATTATGGAAAACTATAAAAATTAGATAAGAAGGATTTTGTATTATTTTACACGATATTCCTGCACGGCGTGGTGCCAGGATTTGGTATTTGTGTATTTTCATTTAACAGATGCTCTCTCTTTGCCTCGTCAGCTGTAAAAAGCGAACATAAGCGACGCAGACTTGCTAAGTAATTGACTGTAAACGGCGTTTTTGCAATTTGCAAATGGAATGTTATGTTTCCAGTGTATAGAATATAAATCCCCCGGCTTCCCCCGTTGACACCCTGAGCAAGACGGTAGTAATTGTTTGCGTGAGGAGCGGGAAGCGAGGAGGGGTCGGATCGGGTGTTATCTCCAGGTCTGGCGTGTAATTCGGTGCAGTCAGGCAGTTCTGACGACGTGGGTGGTCGGCGATTCTACCGCCAGAACCAAAACACACTAAAATACACGTATACACATATAACACACACACACTGCTTGTATGCAAATCTTAGGATTAACCTAATCCTGTTTGAAAGTAATTATAATGGGGTTTTGTGAAAGGATACTTATTACATTGGAGAATTTGAATGTGTTTATTCTGAGTATTGTGATACCGATTAAGTCAAGGAGGTTCGCACGGCTTGGACATGCTTCTGTACAGCACTTTTATGAATTACATAACAAGAGTTGCGAATAATAATAATAATAATAATAATAATAATAATAATAATAATAATAATAATAATAATAATAATAATAATAAGAGAAGTTTTATATAACATTTTTATTGAATTTCGTATTACCAAGAAATTAGTTGGATTAATTAAAATGTGTCTGAGTGAAACTTACAGCAGAGCCCGTATAGGCCAGCTTCTGTCTGATGCTTTTCCAATTGAGCCGTTTATAGCAAAAGTGGTGTAAGTCAAAATTGGGTAATGAGGTTCAAAGTAAAAATCCTGTAAAATATAGCGCAAAGTAGCAATTAATATGTCCTTCTTGCTATCCACTGACTACTAATAGTTCAAGTAAATTGAATATTAATTGCTACTTTGCGCTGTATTTTACAGAATGTTTACTTTAACCCACATTACCCATTCTTGACTTACACCACTTTTGCTCTGAACGGCTCAATTCACTGCGGGCTAAAGCAAGAAGATGCACTATCACCTTTACTTTTTAACTTCGCTCTAGAATATGCCATTAGGAAAGTAGGCCTACAGGATAACAGAGATGGTTTAGAATTGAACGGGTTACATCAGCTTCTTGTCTATGCGGATGACGTGAATATCTTAGGAGAAAATCCACAAACTATTAGGGAAAATACGGGAATTTTACTTGAAGCTAGTAAAGGGATAGGTTTGAAAAAGTGAATCCCGAAAAGACAAAGTTTACGATTATGTCTCTTGGCCAGAATATTGTACGAAATGGAAATATAAAAATTGGAGATTTATCCTTCGAAGAGGTGGAAAAATTGAATTATCTTGGAGCAACAGTAACAAATATAAATGATACTCAGGAGGAAATTAAACCCAGAATAAATATGGAAAAAACCTGTTATTATTTGGTTAAGAAGCTTTTGTCATTTAGTCTGCTGTCGAAAAATCTGAAAGTTAGAATTTATAAAACAGTTATACTACCGGTTGTTCTGTATGGTTGTGAAACTTGGACTCTCATTTTGAGAGGGGAACAGAGATTAAATATATTTGAGAATAAGGTTCTTAGGAAAATATTTGGGGATAAGAGGAATGAAGTTACAGGAGAATGGAGAAAGTTACAAAACGTAGAACTGCACGTATTATATTCTTCACGGGGCATTCCATGTCAAATCAACACAAAAAAGTGGACTTTTCAACCCGACCACCTCAGATTTTCATTAAATTTGGTAGGATGGTAAAGAACCTTAAGTTAAGTAATTATGTAAAATTTTAGCCCTAAATAATGCACGATATCCCTACAGCAATTCTGTCAATACGAGAAAAAATGTAAAAATGTCGCATACTATGTCGACAAAAATAATTCATAACTTCTCTTCTAATTGAGGTAGAATCTTAAACTTGGGCTCATTTTAAAGCTAAGGGATCATAGGTTTCAATGAAAATAGGTTTGCATCAAAGTAATGAATTCTTTATTGAATAGTCACGTGAAACACATTTTAACATTGAATATCTATAAATTCGGGACATAAATTATTTCGCGAAAAATGTATGTTATAGAGGTAAGAGTATTCTCCCCTTGCTGTAAGTTTCATTTTGGAAACGTTTCAGGAATATCAGTAAAAAAATATATCAATGTATTGGTTTGTAGCACTTAACCCCGTCTTACACCAACACTGCATGCGCACGAGTTCCTACTTGTCTGATAAGCTGCGTCATCGATCTGTCAGGCCGTCATGAGTGGCAGTTTATACAGTCTTCAATTTATACAAAACGTACAATCTGTTTCAAGTGTAGTGTCGTTAGTTTTCGTAGTATGTGGTAGTTTTGTGCGATGTAATGGAGTCGCGTTTTAAGTTATAGGCCTATGTTTGCTGCAATCCCTTCGAGAAATCAGGGCACTGTAATTAGAGGAAAAATTTAAGAAGTGTTATATCGTGGATGCTTAATGTATTTCCTGATTTAAAACAGGAACAAAAGGTGTGCGCTATGTGTCGCAAAGAAATAAAAATATAATATGATGCTATTACGCAGAATCCTCATAATGACTCTAGTAATGAAGAATACGTCGACTCTACAGCAAATGTAAGTTCATCAAATACAAGTCCTTTCTGATTCTGAAATTTTGTCTCAGTTGCAGGAAAATTTTCAAAATTCAGGTAAAAGTGATAAAATCACCATTTTAACACTACTACCTAAAAGCTGCAGCGTAAATAATATAAAAAAAGAGTTTCTTTCAGCTTTCGAATACATAATTCGGAAAGCAAAAGTCCTGGCAAATGGAAAGGGAATTTTGTGTTCACCAAATCCGAAACCTGGAAAACCCTTGCTCGCGGCTGTTGCCGGTAAAGTTAAAGAATTCTGTTGTTCTGACGAGATAAGCAGAATGATGCCTGGTAAGAAATATTTGTTGTGATTAAAGAATCAGGGAGTAAATCACATGAGCAGAAATTAATTATACACAGTGTTTAAAAATTCTAACCCTGACCAAGAAATTGTATTCTAGCTGGAGTTAGTGGACTATACTGTCTGTGTTTGTGTCCTATCAGAATGTAAAACTTATGCCGGAAGCAGTTTATTAAAGTTTCAGGTCTACGTGGATTTCAAGAAAATTTTTCTTATACTTTCCAACTTAACATTTCTTGGCTACTATGGTGTGCAATCCTCCTCATATAAATTGCTTGTTCAGGAAATGTACAGAATGTCCCTGAACCATTCAAAATAAGAGAAGGTTTAGAGAAATGTTTCGTATAAAACTGCAGTGAATCAGTGACCTACAAGCAGTGGATGACGACTGACCGATCAACGCTTGAGACTATAATGAAACCCACAGACAAATTTTTCGATTGTCTCTTGGAGAAACTTGGTGATTTACTGATTCACTCATTTATATCATCTGAACAAAGTAAGTTTCTACGTGATATGAAATCATTTCTACAGTCATGCCAGCTTGTTGTGTTATGCGACTTCGCTGAAAACTATTATTTCGTAATTCAAGATGAAATTCAGTCATATCTTAGGACTAATGTGCAGACAACCATTCATACTTTCGTAATATATTATAACGAATCGTCATCCGATACAGTCTCTATTAAAAATCTGGTAATAATTTCACACTGCCCGAAATATGACACTACAGCTGTACATCTGTTTCAAAAATATCTAATGGAGTCATTGAAACAAACATCTGTAATTCACCACAAAAATTATGTATTTCTCCGAAGGATTCTCTGCTCAGTATAAAAATAGAAAAAAAAATTCCTGAACCTCACATTGCATGAAGAAGATTTTGGATTTCCAACAGAATTGCATTATTTTTGCATATCGCATGGCAAAAGAGCATGCGACGTTGTAGGTGGGACACTTAAAAGGTTTGCGGCTTGTGCTAGTTTGCAGAGACCATCCGATAAACAAATAACTACACCTAGGGAATTGTACGACTGGACAAGGCATCATCTCCCAAACATTAATACCGTTTATGTAACTAAAAAAGGCTATACTGAAGAGGAAAAAATGCTTGCTCTTCGATTTGCAAAATCCACCGCAGTGCCTGGAACACAAGTTTCATACAGTCCTGCTGTTTAGGATGGGTATTATACTTGCTAAGCAGTTTTAAAATGCAGTTGAAACAACGCAGCATCCTGTCTGGAAAGATGATCAGGCTATTTCATCTCAGCAATGAAAGGTAAGCATTTCTTACAGAACTTCAGGTTTAACTAAATCCATGTGACAATAATTTATTTCAAGTAATAATTTGAAAAATTCGAATTATGTAATACATGTTAAATTACATAGCGAAATTCAAGAATATGCTCAAATATAATGAAATACAACGAATGTGTGGGAAATAATTATCGCGACTTATACGGTTAGCTTACGCTTGCTGTGACATAATAATTTTTATCTTTGTAATCTATGATGATTCCAAGTTGAAACTTATCAGTTCATTATATCACTAATTGATCCGTACTATATATTTTTTTCATTAAAATAGAACCCCCGCATTTTTAAATATGAATATATGAAAATTGTTTCACCATGTTTTTTTTAGTGTAATTGGATACATGCAGAAAACAATATAAGCAATAAAAACTATCACATATTAAGAATGTATCACCCAATTTTTGTAAATTTATCTGGAGACGTTGTTGAGATATATAATTTTAATTGTAGCGGCGTGCTTACAAAAATGTTATTTTTCTTCATGTTTGAAACGCCACTGACAGAAAACGAAAAGCACAGGACATATGAAACTCGGCAATTTTATTTAGCGCGGCAGGTCAAACAAACCCTCAAATTTTGAAAGAAATCTGAGTCGGTCGGGTTGAGTGCCTTGTTGATTTGATATGACCTTCACCTGACATAATTAGGAACATTAAATCTAGACGTTTGAGTTGGGCAGGGCATGTAGCACGTATGGGCGAATCCAGAAATGCATATAAAATGCTAGTTGGGAGGTCGGAGGGGAAAAAAGACCTTTGGAGAATCCGAGACGTAGATGGGAGGACAATATATATATATATATATTTATATATTATATAAATAAAATTTGAACTGGTAATGGAAATTTAGGGAAAACGGCTGGATGGATTTTAATAAATGACCCCTCAGTTTGAAGCTTGGAACTCAAAGTTTTTCGGAAAAATAGCAGTTTTCAGTGAAATGTCAATTTTTAAACATAATTTTCCTATTTTCCAAAATCCATCTGTCGTCAGTTTTGAGAACTAGCTAATAGCATTCACGGCCGACTTGATATTCCCTTCGCTTTTTTGTAAAGAAGTAGCGAAGCGAGCATCAGGTCGGCCGTGATGCATTTCAGAATAAAACAAAACACATACTACAGCAAACAATATTACACGAAGGCCATGATCTGCAAGAATGCTGACATATTTAGAGCTCAAATTAAATTGGTTATTAAAAACTTAACTTACTAAAAATAATTTACAGGTTCGATTCTGTAGTGTGTAATTTTCTGGGTACAGCTGTGTATTGGATACTAAAAACTACAAAACTTGAGATGGTGTTGATGACATTATTACCATTAGAATTATTATTGTAGTTAATGCCATGATGTGACTATTTTTAATTAATTATACATATTAATGCTATATTGATGATATGAAAGTGAAACGTTTTGGGGTTATATAAGTAGGTGTAGAGAATAACTTAAATTAGATTTTGATTTCTATATTTTACTGAGTGGCGGCTATATAGTGTGTGTGTGTGTGTGTGTGTGTGTGCGTGCGTGCGTGCGTGCGTGCGTGCGTGCGCGCGCGCGCGCGTGCGCGTGCGCGTGCGCGTGTGTGTTTTTTACTGAAAGCTGTAAAACTTACGTAAGATAATATTATTAAAAATCAAATATTTTTATAATTATTAATCAAGTGGGGTTGAATCTTTTTCATATATTTAATGGTGGTGTGGTGTAGATATTTGTATGCGTGGTTCTCTTCAGTATTGGCTCGAGAGAGAGTATCTTTCTTTGTTATGGAAGCAAATAACTTTCAGAATGTCTGGTATTCTTCATTGAATGTAAATCTGAAAAATGTTTATTTGAACGTCTAATGAACTTAGTTTGCAGCATTTGCTGCACAAGCCACTAGTTAAAATGGATTTGAGGGAGGTGGGATATGATGATAGGGACTGGATTAATCTTGCAAAGGATAGGGACCGATGGCGGGCTTATGTGATGGCGACAATGAACCTGCGGGTTCCTTAAAAGCCATTTGTAAGTTGTAAGATATTAAATTATTAGTATGTTTAAATTTCACTAACTTCTAGTAACCGGCTTAGAAATCTAGTACAATTTTAATTTGAAGGCACTCCAGTCTGTCTCAGCTGCCAACATACCAGTTACAAATCACTACCATTTGCGGTATTTGTCAGTATCGAAATTCGAAACGAAGTTGGCAAAAGAAAATTCAACCTGCAAACTAGAAAATCACCGCAATCCACTAATGCAGTAATGGGGGAAAAATTGTTAGGTTTCACCCTTAGGGTATGAAGTAAGTAGACCCAAACTATACTATGTATTACGCAAACTTTCATATAACATCCAAAAGTATATTAAAAATCCGTACGTTAGCTTTTTATGATAGAATGTTCAGCAATCGTTTAAAATTCTACAAAATGTTTTAAAATCATTTTAACGTTTAGTCCCCCTAGAAACAGAACTGTAAAATAACTGTAAATATGGTAAAATTTACGACAGTCGTTTTGAAAGACATTTAAGGAGGATTTTCCTTGTACTCCAGACAGAGGGGGGGGGGAGGGCAAATGGATTTGTACTCTTGTAGACGACAAAGCAAATAAGGATGACCCTAAAATGGCAATGAGTGGCTGACTAGACCCTCCAGTGTAACTAAGCCGGAGGACCACCCACTATCGACTGCCCGCAATTGTTTGGTTAATATATTGCAAGTAATTTTTCATACCTGTAGCAAAGCCTCCTGCAATCTTCGGGTATGTAACGCCGGAGACATACCATTTATGGTCTGAAAGAAATGTCTTTGGCGCCTGAATACGATACATCAAAAGAAAAACAAAAGAGAGAAGGAAAATTCAATTGCATACACATAGACAGAAAAATGGTAACTATTCATGGAAATATTAGTCCACAAAAATTCATGATTTGTAGTTTGTACGAAAAAATATCTAAAAGCAACAAACTTCGCACGACAAATAATATGTTCAAAGAATATATTAGTAAATGAAGCTCTTTGGCTTCGGATAATTTTAGGTAAAAAGAAAATAATTTGAAAGTGCAACAGGACTAATGCCCACGTGCATCAACGTCGGTTAGTGTAACCACCGGTTAAAATTGCCACCTAACCCCTGGTTACGTATTTTTACGGTGGATCGACCTCGGTTAGGATTTAAATAGGAGGCTAACCACAGTAATCTCTAACCGGTCATATTCGAGCGGTTAAAGGAGGTAACTAGTGATTAGTAGAGCAAGTAAAACAAAATGGCGGCCAGGTCCACAGGTGATTATTTCAAAGACTATTATTATTGTGCAGTACTTGAATTATGTACTTGGATAGAGATGATGGTGAACGTGAAGTTTTAGTGGAAAGAGAGAATTATTACGAGGAATTAGGTGACAGAAAATTTCAGGAAGGATTTCATTTATAAAAATCTACAGTTTCATTTCTGCTGCAACAAATGGATCACTTGAAATAACACAGAAACAGTCATATTTCTCCTATGGATTGGCTGCTTATATAACGATTATCTGCAACTGTTACTTTCTGTATTTTAAGAGGGAACACTCGAATATCTCTTTCTCTATGTCACTGGCTGAACGAAGAAAGGTTATGGATGAATCGAAGGATAATACACAGTTCCCTGGTATGAATAGGGTCCTGGATCGTACATATATTCCTACTAATCTTCTGCATCCTTTTCCTTTATCGATATTCCATCTTTTTCAAATATAATATATTTAAATCTAACAATTAAATCTATCGATACTTCAACCTCACATTGAGATATCACTTTTACATTCAATTTTCCATTTTGTACGACTTTGACCTAACTATTTAAAAACAAGGAAATGCAACTCGCAAATACAACACCGCCCAAAGGTAAACAAATGCAACGCGAAAATGTAGAACACGTTCATTTCGATGCATAACAGAGTAAGCGCAGTCGTTTTTGAACGTTGACTATTATCTTTACAGAGGTATGGATGCTTTCCTTTAGTCATTTTGCAGAAACAGTGTACCATCATAAACTTTACGCTGGTTATATGAGGTGTCAACTAACCATGTTCAAGTAATCGGTGATTATGAATGGTGTACAAAAATTACATTTTAACCACGGTTACTGTTTAACCGTTGTTTCGTAATCTACGATTACTGCGTTTTTAACCGAGGTTGATACACTTTGTCATAAGGCTACCAATTGGCTGGTCAGCCAATCGGAGTTGCGCTCGGCTGCGGGTTCGATTTCCGCTTGGGATGATTACCTGGTTGGGTTTTTTCCGAGGTTTTCCCCAACCGTAAGACAAATGCCAGATAATCTATGGCGAATCCTCGGCCTCATCTTGCCAGATATCATCTTGCTATCACCGATTTCTTCGACGCTAAATAACCTCGTAGTTGGTACAGCGTCGTTAAGTAACCAAGTAAAAAAATAAAAAAAAAGTATTGTAATTATTATTGTTATTTTTTTTATTTTACGATGTAATAAACCCTATTTCACACTGCGGTATATTAGGGTTATAGTTGATATCAAAATAAGTTACATATTTTATAACCAATAAACAATAGTAAAGTGATAATACAAAATAGTGATCACATTTACAATTCACATGAATTATGTAGAAGCATGCACATTAGTGAAAGAATGGCTCTTATTAAAGATTAATGAGATGTTTGAGGAATAATCAATGCAAAAGATGTACAGCTGTCAAAAAAAAAAAAAAAAGTGGCCGCACTCGTGAACAGCGAATATTTTCAAAGTCCACTTCTGGTCGCGGCGATGTTACACGATGCATGTGCTTGTACAAGCAATTCCGGAACTATGGAAGTGTTCCATATCTGCTCCTCGCAGACCAGCGGTAGAGTGCTTGTCTAATGATTCAAAGGTTGTGGGTTCGCGCCTTCTTCAAGTTTTCATTTTATTTTTTAATCGTTCTTTAGCGATGTAAATGATATTCAAATTATCATTTATATCCAGTTATCGTTCTTGATGGATATCACGTTATTTATATTTTGTTATCGTTCTTTAGGGATATGAATAAAATTCAAGTCATCATTTGTATTCTGTTATCGTTTTATAACGATATGAATAATAATAATAATAATAATAATAATAATAATAATAATAATTATTATTATTATTATTGTATCTCCAGTGGGGGTTAGCCCTATTTTACATATGTATGTTAGGGCTATAGTTTTATACACAAAACAGATAAGCATAAAGAGAAATAGAAAAGAAAATTAAATTAGCTTACGCGATGTAAACAAAACATAAACAATCCGTAAATTAGGCATTGCGATTGCAAAACAAATATCAGTTATCAATTTGAAACATACAAAAACATTAACAATACACATACGTAACACTTCTATAACACAAATATGCAGCTTTCCATACCATACATCATAAATTAATACACAATAGTCACACAAACACAATCAAACTATAATTACGACATTGTGACGACATCAAGCATCCCATAACTGACTCACATACATAACAAATCAAGCATCTGTTGCAACACATACACTTCAACATAGTAACCACACTTTTAAAAGTTACAAATTTGGCTCCAAGAAGAATAAATAGGACACTGTTACTAATTACTATTCTTCTACAATTTCTTAAATACATCTGTAATAAATCTGTGAAATTCCGATATGAATAATATTCACGTTTTTTATATTGTTATCGTTCTTTAGCGATATAAATAATATTCAAGTTATCATTTACCCTATATTCTGTTTTCCTTCATTAGCATTATAAAATAATATTCAAGTTATTTATATTGTTACTGTTCTTTCGCAATATAAATAATCTGTATTTTATGTAGGTAATTATTATAACACAAATAAACATCTTTCTTTGTAAAATAGGTTACTTTATTTAGATAATTAAACACGTATTATATAATATCTTATATTAATTAAACAAACCGATATTTATCATTTATATTGTGTTATCGTTCTTTAGTGATACTGTATAAATAATATTCAAGTTATTTATATTGTAATCGTTCTTTAGCGATATAAATAACATAAATTTAATATTAGGTTTGGAAAAATCCAGTTGCATAATACTGCTATCAGTTTTTCTTTTTGTATTATTACATTATACTATCTTGAACCACAATAAAATGAAAAGGAGTAATGAGGAATTGAACCTGAGACGTTGACATCTAAATTCCGACGTTCGTCCGCTGAGCTACGAGGGCAAAAGTGTGGAAACATTTTCGGAAAAATTGGCCCAATCAAACTCTAAGATTTTCTGATGATTCGTAGAAGCTAGTCCAGGATGCGGGGGGCAAAGGCTAATTGAGATTTCCCGATCTCTGATAGGGTCACACATCCTGATAGAATTAATATTTAACCCTTGCCGTGACTTTTGGTGAAGTCCGGAGGGCCCAATTAGTCAAATCCACTCTCCTCATCTCCACGCTTGGGCCCCCTGGAATTTAATAAGATGCGAAAGAGATAGTGGTGTGCGGAAAGCAACGGGATGTTACCGCATTTAGGCCTATCCTTCCCAAGAAAAACTGCAAACATGAACAAAGGAAGCTTTAAATAGAAGAAGAAGCATCTTCTGCGGACCTCTGGAAAAAGAACTAAGGAAGAGACTAGTGAAGTGCTTTGTGTGGAGTGTGGCATTGTATGGGGAAGGAACATGGACATTACGACGAAATGAAGAGAAACGAATTGAAGCATTTGAAATGTGGATGTGGAGAAGAACGGTGCGTGTGAAGTGGACAGACAGAATAAGAAATAAAATTGTGTTTGAAAAAGTGAGTGAAGAAAGAATGATGCTGAAACTGATTAGAAAGATAAAAAGTAACTGGTTGGGTTTCTGGTTGAAAAGAATAATAGATGACATTAGGATATGTGGATCATATGCGGAGACTAAGAGGAAGGCAGAAAATAGGAAAGATTGGAGATTGCTGGGTTTGCAATGAAAGACCTGCCCATGGACAGAACACTTATATATGTGGGTATGTTCAGAATGCCTGGAATATCGTGTCTAAAAACAGTCGCTATTTGCATAGACTAGTCAATTCCATGCCCACTCGACTGCAAGATGATCGAGATAAGAGGAAGATAGACTAAATATTGAATTATGGCTTTTTGTTTTGTTTTTTGAACGCTTAATTGTTTGAATGTTTTAAGGCCGACGCCAGTAAATTTGTTTTGTTTATGCCACGAAAGATATTTTTATTGAGAATAAAATCTTTTTTCTTTCCATTTGCAGCCACAATATCATAATGATAAAGTCATGGCATAATATATTAATGAACCTGATGTTAACTACTAAAATAATCGTAAAAGAAAAAGGAGCCATTATGTATAGTTTGTCTCTCTCAAAAACAGAACAAAAAAGAACATAAAAAGCACGTGGTTGTAGTCGAACGCAGGACCTCATGAATAAGAGGCCTGAACGCTACCATTATGCTATCGATAACACACAGAACACTTCAATTATAACTGTAGATATCAGGCAACGTGGTCCAACAACCTGTAACATCGCCTGTCTCCGAATTGTAGCGAAGATACCCGAAGGGAACTTTGTTCCAGGAGAGCGGCCACTTTTTCTTTTGACAGCTGTACAAGAATGTCTAACCGTTTCAAAGTAAATACACGACTTTAAAAAGATAATCAATAGTAGATTGATAAAACGAAGTTTGACTTTCACTTTCAAATCAATGCTTAATTAATGAACAATAAAACAGTTAAGAGTAATAAAAGGATATTACAAGCAATGATTTACGGTTACAAGTTACATTCATGACTCAGGAACAATTACAATAATTAAAATCTAACACAAGTAATGACTTACAACTAACGAATAACGAAATTCTTGAAGGGCAATTTATTATAGTAGGGGCAATACAAAACGATTTAAAAACAAATGTAAACAGTAAAGGAAAAACAGAAAAAATGACTTAAAATTACAAATTAAATGCATTCTTTTTAAAGCAGTAGTTAACAATAAAGAGATACCAATAACAATACATTCACTGCAGTTACAGATAAAAACACATTACTTCAAAAACAAACACGCAAAGGATCAATAACTATTTTCAGGCATTATACAGTACATATGGACCATGACTTTAATTCACATCTTCTTGAAGTTACTTCGTATGTTATTTTGTGTTTCAATCTATTTCAATTTGTCATTCTTCACTGTAACAACAAAAATATGTTTTATTAAGCCTCAAGGCATTTACTGTATAATATTTATTGTATCATGGTACTCTTTGTCAATGGCAACCTGCAGTGGTTTTGTTATTATTATTATTATTATTATTATTATTATTATTATTATTATTATTATTATTATTATTTCTACAGAGAGTCTACTAGACTTTGAGAATATTTCCTAAAAAAATTAAACTAAATTATTATATTTACTTTCCATTTAAACGCAATTGAATACAGTCTCGTCAGTCTGAATATGTAGTCTACACTATATAAGTCTTAAATTTTCTTGCGGAAGATGGATCTTTCTGAATATAAATCAGACACTTTCCTGCAACTCCCACACTAGGTCGTTCCCCCGTTCGAAGTGTCATAAATGTGCTGAACATTAGCGTGTGAAATCGCTTTGCTACGCATTTCTTGTAGGCTGTCATTGTAACCAGGGGAAGATTCGTCTTTTACAGAAATTTAATATCACGTCCGGAACAACAGAATATCATGGAGGTCGAACAAACAACCAACCAGCGATGCGTGACGACAGCTACTGATGTTGCATTTAGAGGGAATAGAATATAGGAAGAGTAAGAGAAGGATTGGGAAGAAATATGAAGGAAAAGCGAGAAGAAGGAGGATGTAAAGATGAACTGAAGAGTAATTAGGAGAGAAAGGTATGGAAGAGGAAGAAGAAGGCAGTAACAGAAGAAGGAAAATGGAGGAAGAGGATACGTAGGAGAAGCATAGATGAAAGGTGGGAATGAATGGAGGGAAATAGGGTAGTAAAGAGGATAAAAATATGAAGGATAGAAAAAAATGATAGAAAAGTAAGTGAATAAAAAGACAAACATACGATGGAAGAAGGTATGACAAAAGGGGGGGGGTGAAAGAAGGTACAACATAAAATGGAAGGAGGTGGAACAAAGAAGTGAGTTGTGAAAGAAGACACAACATAGGCTAAGAAGCAAAAATTCTCTTGGAGGCAGATAAAAAATTTGATTTTTTTTCATCCACCATTTTAAAAATGTTGAAATAAGTGCTTCTACATATTTTGGCCACTCGAGCGCAATTACGAAAGCCGTCCAGAACGTAAGTTTTCCTGGGACTGTTTACGGAAAGAAAACACAATTTTGTGGGAAGATTTATTGGAATATATTCCCCACAGAATTTGAGACAACATTCACTGAGAGGTGCAGACGGCTATCACACACTGGTTCCGATCTCAGGCGGCAGACTTCTACGACACAGGGCTACAAAAGTTGATCCCACGGTGTGACAAATGTCTCAGTTCCAGTGGGGAATATGTTGAAAAAAAACTTAACAATTGCTGTGTCTGTTCCAATAAATCTTTACATGCAATTGTGTTTTCTTTTTGTAAACGGCCCCACGAAAATTTTTCTTCACGGCCCTCATAATTGCGCTCGAGTGGCCAAAATTAGTATAAGCTCTTGCTTTGAGATTATTAACATGGTGGGGGGGGGGGGGAACACATCTGTCCCCATGAAAATGTTTACTTGTAGTAAGATGGAAAGATGTAAAGGCGTAGAACAAAGAAGTGAGGATGAAAGAAGGCACAACACAAGATGGAACGAAGTATAACAAAGAAGTCAGTGTGAAAGAAGGCACAACATAAGATAGAAGTAGGTACAACAAAGAAGTAAGGGTCAAAGAAGGCACAAAATAAAATGGAAGGAGGTGTAACAAAGAAGTGAGGATAAAAGAAGGCACAACACAAGATGGAACGAGGTATAACAAAGAAGTCAGTGTGAAAGAAGGCACAACATAAGATAGAAGTAGGTACAACAAAGAAGTAAGGGTCAAAGAAGGCACAAAATAAAATGGAAGGAGGTTAACAAAGAAGTGAGGATGAAAGAAAGCACAACACAAGATGGAACGAGGTATAACAAAGAAGCCAGTGTGAAATAAGGCACAACTTAAGATAGAAGTAGGTACAACGCAGAAGTAAGGGTGAAAGAAGGCACAAAATAAAATGGAAGGAGGTGTAACAAATAAGTGAGGATGAAAGAAGGCATAACATAAATGGAGAGAGGTTTAACGAAGAAGTGAGAATGAAAGAAAGCACAACATAAATGGAACGTGATATAACAAAGAAGCGAAGTGAAAGAAGGCAAAACATAATATAGAAGAAGGTAGAACAACGAAGTGAGGATTGAAAGAGGGCACAATATAAGATGGCAGGAGATAGAACAAAGAAGTGAGGGTGAAAGGAGGCACAAAATAAGATGAAAGAGATAGAGCAAAGGAGTGGGGGTAAAGAAGGAACGACACAAGATGAAAGGAGGTAGAAGAAATAAGTGAAGTTGAAAATATAACATAAGATGGAAGCGAAGGGAGGAAGAACTAGTGAAGAAGGGAAAAATTGAAGGAGGCTAAGTATGGATAACAGAAAGAAGAAAAATTGGACGCTGGGCAATAAGGAGAGGCACAGCAAGAGTGGTAGAAAGGAAGCAGGCATGACAAGAAAGAAGACTAGGAGAGAGAGGTAAGTAGCCGGATGAGAGAGAAGAGTAATGTAGAAGATGAAAATGAAGTGTAGAAAGAGAAGGATGAAATACAAAGTAGAGAACAGAAATGGGTGACGAAATAAGATCAAAGAGGGAGGGAAGGAAGTAGAGGAGAGAAATATAGGGTAGAGTGATCGAGGAAAGAGAAGTTGATCAACAAGAATAGGAATGGATAAGAAATAAGAGGAGGAGGATTCAGTCTGTCTCGAAAGCTCAAGGAATGTTGATACAGTAGATGACATTTTTCATATTAAACGTGAATTCTGAGAGAACTGGTATGCGAGATACATTTGTCTGCTTGCAAAGCGACTAACACGAGTCCGTTAAATGAGCTGTCAAGTGAAATCATATTCCAAGTGACGCTGCCATTAATATCTGTGGGAATGTGCACAAGTTTCGGAATTCCAGGGGATGGTATCGGTCTGAGCATTTAATAGGCCGTATCCAGAACATACAAACATTTCATTCATGGGAACAGCTTATCAGGCGAATACCAAATTGTTATTAGTTTGCTTGTAGTGATTCTTGGAAACACTGAGTTTAGAGCACTGCACCACTCGTTTGTACGAGTACGATGACCCACACTATTCCCCACTTTTTGTTTGTAAACAGTGCAGTATACTTTTCATGTTTGAAATTTTAGATTTTTTACCATTAATAGGTGGTGAAGACCAATTCATACTTTCACAGTGTAGTCTAGAGGTTACCAACACTGCGCTTGGGCCCGTGTTCAGATACTCTCGATCTGGTACCTACATAGTATGTGTTTTTTTTTTTTCAAATAATTTCTCCAGATCTAAGAAGGTAACTGAAATAGTGAATCTTAAAATAGAAAGTTTTCACACCCTCATCGCCCGCTAAATGTACAATCTCTCAGTAATCGTAGGATAACAACACAACAAATTTATTTGTTCAAAATCATAAATGGTTTAATAGACAAACCTGATCTTCTACAGCTATTAGTTTCAATATTGGTAAATCAAATTTGAGAAAGCGATCTCTCTTTTATTTACAGACGTAAAAAAAAAACAAACTCATAAAATGTCTCCACTTTCATTAATGCTTATAACTTACAATCATCTATCAAATAAACAGGATTTAGATTTTTCGTTATCGTACAATATGTACAAGAAAAAGTTATGTAAAGTATTACTTGATGTCAATGATTTAAGTACTGTTAAAAATTATTAGAGCTGATTCGTACTGTTTTCATGTTTAATTATTTAAATGTGTACCTTATGTTACAAAGAACAATGTATGTATTATACATATAGCAATAGTTTCATGATAATATGAGCCGTTCAGAGCAGAAGTGGTGTAAGTCAAAAATGGGTAATGATGGTTAAAGTAAACATTCTGTAAAATACATCGCAAAGTAGCAATTAATATTCAATTTATTTGAACTATTAGTAGTCAGTGGATAGCAAGAAAGACATATTAATTGCTACTTTGCGCTGTATTTTACAGAATTTTTACTTTAAACCTCATTAACCAATTTTGACCTTCATCACTTCTGCTCTCAACGGCTCATATGTTAACCTCTAGTTGCATGTTATAGTTATAATCAGATATCCTACTGTAATTGGAACACTTGTTCTGTAGTAGTGATGAAATAAATAAATAAATAAATAAATAAATAAATAAATAAATAAATAAATAAATAAATAAATAAATAAATAAATAAATAAATAATGTCTAACGCTGTGTTGCCGTCAGTAGTGACGCATTTGGTGGCATATTCATATTCGTAAAACTTCGGAAAGAATCGTAAGGAATCGGTGCACGTGTTCCTTTAACATAAGACTGTATTTCGCACTCCGTTAAACATTTATCATGTCGTAGCTCCTGTGATAGTCAATCGATCGCGCTGTAAGTTTTTGAATTGATAGCTCAATGCCTATTTTATATTTTTTAGAAGTTATTTTACGACGCTGTACCAACAACTCAGATTATTTAGCGTCTGAATGAAGTGAAGGTGATAATGCCGGTGAAATGAGTCCGGGGTCCAGCACCGATAGTTACCCAGCATTTGCTCATCATGTGCTGAGAGAAAATCCCGAAAAAAACTTAACCAGGTAACTTGTCCCGACCGGGATTCGAACCCGGGCCACCTGGTTTCGCGGCTAGCCGTTACTCCACAGGTATGCACCTCAGTGTCTAAGGAAACCATATAAAAAATTCGAAATGAAGATCTTTTTTGAAAAGTGAGAAAAAAAATTACTAACATCGATGTTATCTGTTCAGAATAGACATTTACACCTTCAAAAACTAGTAAGCGGCAAACTTTTTTATTTTTCACGTTATATGAGGGGTCAAAGCGAAAGAAATGTTGAGAAAGAATGGAAATTTATTTTAAAAGAGGTCGCAACTCAAAATCTTTACTGGTTTCCTACGGCGAGTTAAACAAAGGAGCGTTTTCACTTTGGCGGAGTACTCACGACTCAATCTTTTGTCTGTTGCAATGTAAGCGTAACATTCTTTCTTGAACCTTTTTGTTCTTCTGCCTGAATAATTCATCCATCTTGAGCTGTTCTAAGTAGATGAATGTCAAATATAATGGTAAATCTCAAACTAGATGCCATGTTTTAACACCGATTTAGGCCTATGGCAAACTTGATTCACATCCACGTTATCCGCTTAGAGATTGCGGCTCCGCTATTGAAATAACGTGAGATGAATGGCTCTTTTATCAATGATATCAACATAGCGTTAATCGTTTAGTGGACCAAGAGAGTGCGAAAACTCTCTACTAATATCAAATCCACTAACGTTAAATCTCATAATTTATAAAGGATAGTTTAAATTGTCTATTGTTAGTAAAATAACATGTACAAAAATACAATCTTAATTCTTCCCCGAAGGAGTAAAAACTCGTGCTCAGGGAGTTATCTAAACACATACTTAACACAAATAAAGAGAATTATTTGACACAAAGTGGGTCAAGGAAAAAATTTATAGGAAGAAATTAACTTTAAAAAATACAGTTTAAATTTTAACAATTGAACTCTTACAAATACATATACATATTAAACCAATATATATTCTTTAAAAATTAAATTCCTAACGCTATTTTTTAAATTTCTGATACTAAATTTTTTTCAAATTTAGGTATTTTTAATTATTTTATTTTATAACCTTGGACCAAAGTAGGTACCATGGCTAAGAGCTGTGTTTGTGAAACACTTTGGTTCCTCTAGTCGTATAAAATCGGATCTTTTAGTTCCATATTTATGATGATACAATTTGAATTTATTGCGATTTTTATGTATGAAGTTTAATAAGGCAATATAATAAATTTGTTTAATTTTCAGAACATTAAAACCAGTGAGCGAATAATCAATTGGTTTATTAAGGCATATTTTAATTATTCTTTTCTGAATAAGTGTTAGTGGAGTGAGATTAGAATTACAAGTATTTCCCCACCCTAAATTTCCATGCTGGAGAATGAATTGAAATAAAGCTAAATAAATTAGACGTAAAATGTTAACTGGTAAATATGACCGAAGTATAACAAAGATATAAATTGTTTTACGTACTCTATTGCACAAGTATGTAATATGTTTATTCTAACGTAAATGCTGATCGATCGTAATGCCTAAATATTTAACTTCAGAGGATTCGATTAATATGGAACATTCACAATTTTGAGAAGAACAATCAGAATGATGAATTTTGAGCTTAAAATAAGATTGAGGAGATTTAAGACCATTGGACATTAGTGAATACATAATATGTAAAAAAAAAGAGTAAGCATTTTTGTAGACAGAAAAATGTTTCTGAAATATTTATAGGAACTTTTCTCTGTCTGTATGAGAAGTATAAAATGAAGAGAACTCACGTCGAAGATTTGGACAGGGCCTTGCAAGTGCAACGACTGACGCATTTTAATTAGCTCATTGTATGGATTCTACCTTTTCTTTTGAAGAAGATACACGCAAATTAACGCAAAAACTGTGGAGGGACGATCGTCTAGTCGGAGGGCGTTTCAGAACTTTCTCTTGCAAATTAAGTCCTGTAATAGGTCCGCAATTAAGTACAGAATTTCTCGTATTTGAACAACTTGCGTGACATGCACTATTATTTCAGGATGCTCGTCAAATTCAATTACGAGAATTTACCGACTGTTTTGCGTGAGTCTTCGGTAGAATTTCATGTTGAAAACAGGATAGTACCAGACTTAATACGTTCCAGTAATTATGCTAGCCTCTACCAACGTTTATCTGTCTGTATTTCTGTATGGCTGCCTTCCTTCCTACTCTCTTTCTTCATCTGATACCGTATGACTCTTCTTCTTCCATGTTGTTTTTATTTTCATACTCATTTCCTCTCCCTCCCTTTGTCATCCTCTTTCCTTTCCTCTTCCCTATGTGTTTATCTCTTTCTACATTTTTCTATTTCGCCCTTTCTGTCCTGGGTCCGTCTCAAAGAGCGAAGAACTATTCACTCTCTCACTTTACTCTTCAATATTCTTCAAACCTCTAACCCTAGCTACTTAGCTTCTCGTTTTCAACATTTGTCCTCATAACACGAAATAGATACTCGCTCACAACACCATATCACACTCTCCATTCCTAAACACAGAACATCCTTCTACTCTTCATCTTTCACCGTCTCTGCAGCTCTCTGGAACTCTCTACCACAACATGTCAGAGACTGTCGGGCATTGTCTAGTTTCAAAAATAAATTAAAATTGCACTTTTTGAATTAGATTCCTTTCAGTTATAAGCCCTTTTCTCTGCCATAGTTTTGTAAAAATATAGGCTATATATTTCTTTTTCCTTCCTTTCCCCTTTTTGTTCTCTTTATCAGCCGATGAATTTATTATCATAGCCTTTTTATCGTGAATTTTATTTAATTTTCGTATTTCTTTTCTTTTTTATTATTATTTTATTACATTCCATTTTGATATATTCTTCCTTACGATTTTCCATATTAACCATTTGTACTAAATGAGTTGCTTTCACTATATTCCAATGTATTTTACTTTTTTTTCTATTATGGTATTATTTTCATGTTGTTTAGTGTCGATTTTATTATGCTATTATTATTATTATTATTATTATTATTATTATTTTTTTTTTGTAATATGTTAGTATGCTGTTCTTTAACTTTTTGTTGAATTTTAACTGCTTGTATTCTTTGTGACCTGGCAGAGTGTAAGAGAAGGTCGTATGACCTTAACTCTGCCAGTATAGATAAAGAATTATTATTATTATTATTATTATTATTATTATTATTATTATTATTATTATTTCTTTATTTACCCCCTTTTTGTTATTCTGCTGCTTTCATTATCGATTTTTTATTTCTTTGTCCTTTCTCTTTCTTTGTTACTTACGTATTTGTAATTATTCCTGTCTTTTTATATTTTCTCTTCATTTCCTTTCGTCCTTTCTCCCTCTTTCTTGTTTGTAATTCGTCTCTTTACGTTTTCCGTCTTCTTTTCCTTCGTTCTCTTTTAATTCTTTCTTATCATTTGTCGTTTTTCGTCATTTCTTTCTCTTTTACATACTTTTTTGTTCTCTTATGTTTTGTGTTTATTTCGTCCTTTCTTCCTCTTTTTCGTCCTTCATTCTTTATTTCTTGCTCTTTTCCCTCTTTCCTTCATTCTTTCTTGCTCTTAATTGCTCTTTTTTGTTCTTCGTGCTCTTTTCCTTCTATCGTTATTTCTTTCTCATTTTCGTCTTTTTGCTTTATTTGTCTTTGAATTCTTTCTTGCTTTTACCGTACTTTCGTTCTGGCTCCATTTAGTCCTTTGGTCCTTTTTTTGTTCGTGATCGTCTTTGCTTCTTTCTTCCCCTTTTTTGTATTTTCTTTCTTACTCCTTTTATCTTTCATTGTTTCTTTCTTGATCTTTTTTCTTTATTTTATTTCTGCTTGCTCTTGTTCGTCCTTTGTTCCTTCGTTTATTTGTATTTTATCTTTCTCTCTTTCTTTCCCCTTTTCGTCCTTTCTTTATCCCTTCCCTTTTTTCGTCCTTTTTATTTCCCTTCCCTTTCTTCGTCCTATATTTCTTGCTCCTTTTGTCTTCTTCCTTGCGTTCCTTTTTGCTAGTGTTCACCCTTCCTTTCTTTTTCTTGCGCTCTATTTTTCGTTCTTTTGTTCTTCCTGGTTCATTTTGTCTTTTTTTTTAGTCCTGTGTTGTTCTTGTTCGTCTTTAGTTATTTATTGCTCATTTTCATCTTCCTTCCTTCCTTCATTTATTCCTCTTTTTGTTTTTCTTTTGACTTTTCTTGCTTTTTTTTTCTTTTTTTTTTTTTTGCTTTCATCCTTCCTTTCTATGACGGCCGGGTAGCTCAGTTGGTAGAGCAGCTGCCTACAGACTGGAAGGTCCGGGATTCGATCCCGAGTGGTGACGGGATTTTTCTCGTTGCCAAACTTCCAGAACGGCCCCGAGGTTCACTTAGCCTCCTATAAAATTGAGTACCGGGTCTTTCCCGGGAGTAAAAGGCGGTCAGAGCGTGGTGCCGACCACATCACCTCATTCTAGTGCCGAGGTCATGGAAAGCATGGGGCTCTACCTCCATGCCCCCCAAGTGCCTTCATGGCATGAGACGGGGATAGGCCTATACATTTTTTTACCTTCCTTTCTATTTTTCGTCCTTTCTTGCTCTTTTTCGTCCTTTCGCACTTCCTTGCTCTTTTCTTTCGTTATGTAGGCCTACGTTTCCCATTTTATTGTAATTTTGTTTGTTTCTTGTACTTTCTTGATTTAATATGAAACAAAATATATTTTTTGTATATTTTCTCGTTTCTTAAGGAGAACTACACCTTTCACTAGCTAGCCCTAATATTATGGTATTTCAGTATTTTTTTTCCTTTTTCTATAGGATGTTTTATTATAATTTAAACCTGAATTGTTAATCAAAATTATAAATACCATGGAAAGCACCGTATTATGAATTGTATATACTGTAACTTCAGAAATTTTGAGCTCTTTTACATTAATTATTTTTAAATTAACTAATGAGAACTTTCAGATCAGATATTCAAATGAAAATTTCATCCAGAGAATTGGAGTCTGGAAAGGTTCCCAAAATGCTGGCTGCGATTCCACGTTGGATGGCTATTCGTTGGTGCAGTTAAATTTTGTTGGCATTCCTTCATTTTCTTTGATTGACACTGAAGTATTATACGAGGCGTCTTATCAAGAAACACAACTATGATTGGTTGAAACGTTATTGGCCAATATCAATAATTCATCCTATAAGTTGAATAGTCAGATAAAGAATATGAACTGTGACTAGTCTTTATAGAATATGTCAATCGCCCTTGTTTTTTGTTAGAGATAATATTGGTGAATATGAAGTGATAGGAGACCATCATCATTATTGTGCTAGACAGCAAAATATGTTAAATTTACCTTTTTTTGTAGGCCAACTAAAACGTTTTCAAGTTTCGAA
Organism: Periplaneta americana; assembly: GCF_040183065.1. Lineage (NCBI taxonomy): Eukaryota > Metazoa > Arthropoda > Insecta > Blattodea > Blattidae > Periplaneta > Periplaneta americana. The sequence goes on along the minus strand of NC_091118.1, from coordinate 44,088,449 downwards.
ATTATGGAAATTAAAACTGCCAATAAAATATCTCCGGACTTTTTTAAACCAAGTCAAGCTGATTTTAAAAGGAAAATCTGTAGTCGGCTTATTACAGAATCTTTTTATGACATAGTCTACATGAATATTTTGTTACTAATCTTAATGTTTAGGGGAGAGTTGGGTAGTATCGGACATCGGGTAATATCGGACAGTGAGTTTCTTTCATCTACCACCAGATGATAGTACCTGAATGACATGGTTACGTTTCTGTGATGTCGCATATAGAAACGTAACCATGTTATTCAGGTATCTACTACCATCTGGTGGTAGATGAAAGAACCTCACTGTCCGATACTACCCGATGTCCGATACTACCCAACTCACCCCTAACATCGTATGATGTATGACTATTGTCAATTGCATTATTAATCGTGCTGAAAGACTGTAATATAAATAATATTTTAAAAAATAATATTGATTTCATACTATTTTTTTTTAATTATCAATATTATTTTTAAATAAATTATACATTCTACATTAAACATTTTTAAGTATGTTGTTCACATGGAAGTACTATACCTGCATGCGAAGCATCATTAAAATATATTATGTACTTTTTGAGATATCATGTAAAGGCCAAACAAAACACTTCAGAAATTTTCATAATTTAAAAAAAATAACTACTAGGTTTTCAAAAACATTAAAGTTGCTTAGTGATGTACGGAGAGTGTATATCAGGTATGTCAATTGATGCCCACAGCCGTGGGACTGAAGCCGGATGGTCTATGGCGAGTCCTTGGCATCAACCCCTTTGATTTGATTACCCCCTTTGATTTGATTACCCCCTTTGATTTGATTACCTGGTTGGGTTTTTCCGAGGTTTCCCCCACCGAAAAGGCAAATGCCGGGTAATATTTTGGCGAATCCTCGGACCTCATTTCATCTCACTACATCTCGCCAAAATGTAAAAAAATTGTACAACATTGTAAAAATTGTAGAAAATTACTAAATTGTAAAACTATAAAAATTTGTAAAAATTGTAATTGTAATATTGTAAAATGTTGACATGTTCCACATCTTAAAGCTTCATTGCTCATGTAAGATCTATGGAATAAAATGAAGGAATGAATGAATGAATGAACAGGAGCAATCGCGCGCTTTAGAGCCCAGGAGAGCCTGAGCGCTTTACAGAGGAAAGGAAAGAGACAGACGAAAGAGGTAGTATATGCCACTTAGTCGAGCTATATTCAGGGATGGCCAGCACTGATTCAATAGATAAAGGGAAGAGAACTTATTAAAACTGTATCCATGTTAATTTTTAGATTTGCCTGAGAAGTATAAGTGTATTATAAGAATGTAAGTTTTAATTTTAATGCTCATTTTTCACAAGTTTGATCTATTTTATTCAAAAGAAATATTTTCTCAACTTTTCGTATAGAAAAGTATTTATTTAGTAGCCTTACAGAATGTTTTCGTAAATCTAATATACCGTATATACGTATTACTGAAGATAGTGTATTGAACATTTTGAAAATATTCGCATGGAAATTGTTTGTGAGGAAATGAATTAACAAAGCAACTACTGGTACATCATAAGCAAAAGATACGTGCCCATGTGTTGTAAAAATGTCAGCTCTATAGCTTCAGCATATTTCGAGAAAATAATTTAATATTCTGATGATAGGAAGTTGCTCACAAATATCACCTTAAAAGCATAATGCGATAAGAGTTTTGTTATGCAATATTAGTTACACTTAAAACAGATACACTACCTAGGTAACTTTGCTTTGTACTGTAATATTGTTTTGATTAGTTTATTGATTACTTTTGTAAGGCTGAAGATACCATCAATATAAATTACAACTTATCATGTCATACTCAATCTCTTTCTTTGGAACATCACTTTCTTTATGAATGATGTGTTTCATCCACTTAATACAGTATAATATTATACTACTATGGAATATAAGTGACTATTCCTTCTTAACTCTCTATTATGTTATTAAGATTTAAAACACAAGTGCAATATTAAGAAATCAGTGTTAGTACTTTTGTTTTACAGACAGTATAGATAATATTAAACAGAAAGAAGCCATATAAAAATAACGACATAAAATTTCACGTTCCGTTTGAAGTTTGTGCACCACTGTTTTCTTAATCCAACAGGCTGCTTATTCATATACACAACCCTTCCTCTTTCCATACTTATGCCCGCGCACGACGTCAAGGTCAGAAAAATGCGCTTGCTTTGACATCACTGGTGTAAATATAGTCTTTCAGGTAAAGCTTCCTGTAAAGCAGACTTGAATAATTTCAAGGGAAAAATTGTTCCGGGGCCGGGTATCGATCCCGGGATCTCTGGTTGAACCTACGTTGAACCCGGCCCCGGAACAATTTTTCCCTTGAAATTATTCAAGTCTGGTTTACAGGAAGCGATTTGCATAATATATACGTCACTGCGTACGTTAACAGAAAACCACAATTCCAAGTCACACAGAGTTTGTGTGCACTCGATGTGGGTCTCTGGCGTTCGTCAGCCCACGCGAGTTGTGTGGATATAAAGGGAAAAGTTGGGACGGTGCCGGGTGGAGTTCCCTGGTACGTTCAACCAGAGGTCCCGGGATCAATACCCGGCCCCGGAACAATTTTTCCCTTGAAATTATTCATCACTGGTGTATATTAAGCATGTTAGTTTCTAGTTCCAAAGGATCTATAGGCATAGATTCTGAGGAAAAAATGTTGAAAAATAGTAAAATTCGACTAGTGAAAGATGTACCTTCCCCCTTAATTGGATATTTCTTGTATTACAACTTTTCTTTGTTTAAAATTTATACCGAAACTTATGACTTGCTACTTGGAGCATTGTAAATAAATAAATACTTAAGTAGTAAATAGCGTTTTCATAATTGGTGTTTGAACATACGTTTATTCTTGAATACAAACTCGGTATTCTTTTTTCTCCCGCAGACTGTTACAAGAGGACTACAATGTTGCGCCCCGCCCATCGCAAGGTAAGACGTAGAAGCCTTCGCTAATTGTGCGGGACTGTCAGCAGCGGCAGGCGCCCATATAGGCCGGCCCGCCTGTCGCGTGGTGACCTGACGTCGGCAGACCACCCACCTCGCTGTCTGCCACCCCTCCCCGTCCCCGCTCTGCCGCCGCGGAGGGGAAGCAGAGCCCGAAAATATTCTTCACTGTGATTCATTATCGATTAACATCCATCAACTGACACATTCGTCATCGTTATACTGGCGTCATGTCAGAGGTCAGCGAAGCGCGACGGTTGTGGATTCGGTTTCTCAAGTCCTATGCGGTGGAGGGTGTCACATACAGCATTTATCACCCAACTGGCGGCAGCGACGTCGTTTGTATACGGGGTGTTCCAAGTATTATCTCAATTATCATTTTTATGAACTTTTTAGGGAGTAGGCTATAGCCTGTAGGTAATCATATTTGCATCGTTTATCTGTGACTTGTGCAAAAGACATCGGATGTCTTAATAGTTACGATTATTTATTACTTCATATTACTCTTATGTTCCCAAAGTATCCGTATGATAGAAGTCAGTTTGGAATAATTTATCGGACATCTTAAAAATCACTAAGTTGTTCAAGATGTAGAATAAGGTACACGTACGAAATAACGCCACCTTAACACTTACGTTACTGTTGCTCTGGAAATAAGTTATGTACACACACAAAAATTATGACAAATAAACTTTAATTTTATCTTTAGAAAACAGCACAATGAAAATGGTGATGATATATACTGGAGAAGAAATACAACTCAAATAGGAAAAATTTGTAATTATACTGGCGTTATTAGGAACAGCTTGTCCAATTAACGCCACCTATTTTCTAGTAACCTATACACTTACTTACTTACTTACAAATGGCTTTTAAGGAACCCGAAGGTTCATTGCCGCCCTCACATAAGCCCGCCAGCGGTCCCTATCCTGTGCAAGATTAATCCAGTCTCTATCATCATATCCCACCTCCCTCAAATCCATTTTAATACCCTCCCATCTACGTCTCGGCCTCCCTAAAGGTCTTTTTCCCTCCGGTCTACCAATAACACTCTATATGCATTTCTGGATTCGCCCATATGTGCTACATGCCCTGCCCATCTCAAACGTTTGGATTTAATGTTCCTAATTATGTCAGGTGAAGAATACAATGCGTGCAGTTCTGCGTTGTGTAACTTTCTCCATTCTCCTGTAACTTCATCCCGTCTAGTAACCTATACACTTATAATAAATTAATGAATTATTTTTCCTAAGTAACACAAATTGAACTACGCAACTATCTTGGTATTTATGTTAATAAAAGGTACAAAATCACTCAATATTAATTAAATATTTTTGATCCGAACCTAAAACACCAGATGGATTAGGGAAATATGTTTTCCGGTAACTTCTTACTTTCGAAAAAGAGACGAGGCACAGTAGAAAGTTATAAACAGAAAAGCATTAACCCTAGTTAAATATGAATGTTTTTCCAAAAGTAAAACAAAAAATTAAGAGTTTGATAAGCTATTGAACCAATATCATTACTGTGCACATTCTGGACATTTTTAAGTTCAAAGGTTAGTGTTTTTCCTGATGTTTCCACACTAATCATGTAAATACCTCACACAATATGCTTGTAACACCAATGAAAATATTATTAAAACTGAGGACTATCGTTGAACAAATGACTACCGTATCAACATAACCTAAAATTTTATCTGTAGGCCTTTAACGCCACGTGGCGTTAAAGCGCTACTGAGTACTTGATAACATTACACGCCTGTTTCTCTAACATTTTCAAATGTTATAGATAGGAAGTACTTTCTCTGCATAGAAGAATGTTTACGGATCACGAAAATATACAGTTTAATATAGTTATTATTTGTTCAACACACAAAATAAATTATTGCCTCTTACCTTGGTATAAGAACAGCCTTTCACTATCATCACACAACAGCAAAATGGTGGAATATCATGTCACTCGTAAATGTCAGCGGACAGCTAGTAACTCATTTCATCACTACATGGCAAGCGAATGCAGGCTACAGTAGTGCACTAACGAAATCTGATGTCGTTAACAAGAATTAATAGAGTAGCGTTAAAGATATACATGGAGTTATTTGTCTCAGGGACCTTATATTACTCGTAGTTTCTAGCTTTTCGAATTCCACATAAATGTAAGTAATATTTAACGGCATTTATCACCTAATTGACAGAAACCTCGCTTGTATGACGGATGTCCCAGTAGTTGTCCAGACTTCTATTACGTTCATTATAAACTAAGTAACTTCGATTTTCTAAGTCTGTGTAGAGAGAGGCGTATTTTACATAATTTATAAGTAAAACTGACTTTATACCGGGTGTGCCTAGGATCACCAATTTTTTGTCTTATAAGGAACATATTGTTTGCAGCTCCTAGCTATCTAATGTATTTCTGGTAACAGGTATAGTGAGGGTCACATAAGAGCAGTTCCTAAACAGCAAATATTGCAGTCTTGTCAGTGTTGCCAACCGTTATCAGATATCACACGATTCTACGTACTAAATGATTTATTTACTTACCGTATTTAATATTGGAAGGTTATTCCAAATACTGTAATTCAATAATTTGTAACATATTTTCGTAGGCAAACTATACGAGAAAGGGATCAACATGTCAAGTATTTTGTCTGGCAATAAGAAATTCATTGGTTTGACTAAACAATTGACTCACGAGACCTAACCTAAAAATGTATTTTGTTTGACCATATGAAATTATTAGTACTAACTCCGAAAACTTACCTGACTATAGTCTTGAATTATAACCACAACGCAACACATAAAATGACTATTATATATTAATATGCCTATTAATACTGATATTAATTAATTATTAGCATGTTCAAATTTCACTAGCTTCCAGTAACCGCCTGAGAAATCTAGTACGATTTTAATTTCATGGAACTCCAGTACCGACAAAAATATTGTCGATATTTGTCTCAGCTGCCAACATACCAGTTACAAAATCACTACCATTTGTAGTATATGTCAGTATCGAAATTCGAAACGAAGTTGGCAAAAGAAAATTCAACCTGCGAACTAGAAAATCACCACAATCCACTAGCATATGTAGTAGTGGGGGAAAAATGGTTAGGTTTCACCCTTAGGGTATGAAGTAAGCTGACCCAGACCATAATAAAAAATTATCAGTAACCTAATGGAAACGTTATCCTTGTATGCTGAATGTCTTGAACAGGCCTGCAGAACTCGCAAAGTAGGGGAACTATGACGTCAGCCTCACTCCACTTCTATTGTGGATGATCGACTTCCGCCCCGAGAATGAATGTTGATGCAGCCGAGCGTAACTAGAACGCCGTGACCGCACAGGTAGAATAGGTGGGTGGGGTAAAAGAGGGGAGGAAAGCAGTCGCTCTCATGAGTTACAGTTCTGCAGGCCTGGTCTTGAACGTTGTCGAGACTGCCTCAAAATATTCGTTTCTCTAAGTTTATGAGGTGGAGGATGTTACATACATCATCTATCACCGTACTGGCGGCGGCATTCGTGCTTGTAGGTCTATACCGGAATTTGCTGAATAAGACGTTTCATTTTAGTATTAACGAAATGATCAATAAAGCTTCACTCTTCAGGAGTCCCCTATTACTTACTCCTTAAAACCCCAGTCAGGATCAAGTGCTATGCTGGGTGGTATACGCACTCTTATCAGCACTTACACTGCGCTAGCGGAAGATGTAAAAGAATCGCTATATAGTATTTTGACAGCGCTACTGAAAGCAGACCACGCGGGGCTGTGCAGCAGCGGCTCTGGAAACCGTCAAGTGACACGGAAGGCGTCATAAAGCCGCTCCTTTACGAGGATGGGAGGTCGATTAATATTTGTTTACTGATTAATGCACTTCATGTCGACCACACTTGATCGGATGCGACTGGCAATTCATCTCGAGTCCACAGACAGATCCGTACAGTTCCCAGTTCTTAATTTATTATTTCTTTAACGAAGAGACGAAAGAAAGATGTAGATGAAGAGAGGGAGTAGACTAACTACAGAATATAGATTAAACACTCAGTTGGGAACAAGTGGAAGTCCAACGCTGTGGAGTACCGGTTAGCATATCTGACCGTGAAACGAGGGAGGTTTTTTTCCGGTGTTTTCCCTCAACCAATTAAGAAGAAATGCTGGGTAACTTTCGGCTTTAGGTCCTGGACTCATTTCGCTGTCCCGCGCCGTGGCGTCGTGGTCTAAGGCATCCTGCCTAGGACTCGCGTCACGGAATGCGCGCTGGTTCGAGTCCTCATAGGGGAAGAAATTTTCTCATGAAATTTCGGTCAGTGTATGGGACCGGTGCCCACCCAGCATCGTGATGAACTTGGGGAGCTACGATAGGTAGCGAAATCCGGTTACGCAAACCAGCTATAACGGCTGGGAGGCTCATCGTGCTAACCACACGATACCTCCATTCTGGTTGGATGATCGTCCACCTCTGCTTCGGTATGTGGTCGTGAGGCCAGCAGCCGGCTGGTAGGCCTTGGCCCTTCATGGGCTGTAGCGCCACGGATTATTATTATTATTATTATTATTATTATTATTATTATTATTATTATTATTATTATTCATTTCGCTGGCATTGTGACCTTTAATTCATTCAGGCGCTAGATAACCACAGCAGTTGATAAAGGATCGTAAAATAACCAATTAAAAAAAGTAGAGAATTCAGACACTACAGCCACAGTCTAGTATGTAGTCACGAAGCTTGAGTTTTGAGGGTGCTAGGAACAATTGATTGTGCCGGTACTATTTCGCATTGTCTGTAATGAGGCGATATTAGCGATCCTAGTGGTTAGCAACTATCTATGGATACATATTTACTACGTATTGAGCTTCGTGATTGTATATACTAGACTGTGGTACAGCAGTGCCGACTACGCTCGCCACTAGGCAGCGGATCGTTCCGAGCCATGCTATAGTAAAATGCATGACTATTATTATTTAAGAATTCACTGCAGTAGTCAAGTGCAAGATTTACGCAGTATAACTGGGAATTTTTAATGCACTAAAAGAAAATGCACCTTTTCTTAGATACGGTACCATAATACGTTATCACAGCAAAATGAAGAAGAAATATGAGTATTTTGTGGACCAGGGATTGTTCTAAAAAATAAGCATATGTTAATAATTTAATATCTTTTAACCTAACACTTCAAAGTCTGTAATCAGCTTAAATTTTCGAAACTTATTACAGTGTTCAATATAAATAATAATAGTAATAATAATAATAATAATAATAATAATAATAATAATAATAATGATGATGATGGTGATAATAATACCTGATGGTGCTTTGTAAAAACGAAAACGTTAGTCCAGTTAAGGGTATGTATAGTAAGGTGTAAAACTATTTTTTTTTACTTTGTTATTTAACGACGCTGTATCAACTACGAGGTTATTAACGTCTATGGAATTGGTGATAGCTTGATGGTATTTAGCAAGATGAAGCCGAGGATTCGCCATAGATTACCTGACATTTGCCTTATGGTTGCGGAAAAACTCTGAAAAAACCCAACCAGGTAATCAGCCCAAGCAGGAATCGAACCCGCGCCCGATCGCAACTCCGGATCGGCGGACAAGCATCTTAGCCGACCGAGTTACGCCGTGGCTCTAAAACTATTTTATTCACCTATTATGGTAAATAGTGATTGAAATACTGGTAAGAAATCTGTACTTCAGTAGTCAGTTTCTTCTTAGTTATGGCCCAGACAGTTTATTTTTTTTTCATAATGAATTTCAACATTATTCTTTCTTCACCCACTCTTTCTAGCATTGTTATTTTGTCTGTTCAAATCACTCGCTCCATTCTTCTCCACATCCACATAACAAATGCTTCCAGTCATTTCTCTTCACTTCTCCTTAATGTTCATGTTTCTGCTCCATATAATGCCACACTCCACACAAAATACTTAATTAGTCTCATCCTTATTTCTTTTTTCAGCTGCCGGTCATTTCGACACATTATGAATCATTTGGACACATTTTCAATTCGTTTTAAATTTAATGTCATTTGGGCACACAAATGAATTTGGCAACACAGCAATTGGAAATGTGGAACAAAATGAAACTACGCTTGAGGATGTTTGAGGGTACTATGTATCGAAATGACTGCCAGTGAGAACAGCTTGTACTTACCTAAGTTTTCTATCCGATGCAAATAGCAAATCCTGAGATGCGTCTTCGATAAAAGATGAAACAGGAGAAAGACTCTTTCTACGTTCCCTGTACATTGACTATCTAAATGGATCAATAGATGTAAATGTTAATTCAGTACCGGTATTTTGCATTTCATTAATTACGTTTCTAATTAAATTTATATGTTTGCAATATAAATCTTCGCACGCTTTTAGCACGAAATTTTTGTCTTCTGATTTAAACTGGAGTTATAATTTTATGAAAATGATTTATACTTTTCTCTGTGTCTAGTAATTTTTTTTGTCGTTATCTGTTTTCAATGTAGCATAGCACATATCCTTGAAACAACGCCATACAATACAAGATTTTTTACGTTAAATTTCTTATATTTATCCTCTTCGTAAATTATCATGTCCTGACCCCGATTACTTTTAATTATTTCAAAGTCCATTATACTAAAACTTAAAAATACACTTGAATCACCCACTTGTATTCTGTAGTCGTCCACATCTGCACAGAACACTGCACTAACAGATACAGATACTGACTAGCATACTGACACTGACTAGGGCTCTACTAGTTACTTATCGATTTGTAGTCTATAGTCGATTCGGCACGTCTGCACTCTGAAATGTTGCCATTTACCAGAACTCTTTACAGAGAGTGGGATGAAAGTAGTTTGAGGGTGTTTGAGTGTACTGTGTGCCGAAATGACTGCCAGTTGTTTTTCCAGAGGTCCGCAGAAGATGCTCCTTTTTATGTTAGAAGCTTCTTTTGCCATTGCTATCCTGCTTTTGACTTCCTGGCAGCAACTGATGTTATTACTTATAGTACCCCCCCAGTATCTTAAGTGATTAGTAGTGCTGCTCATCGGAGTGACTACTACCGCGGAGAAATCGGAGATTACGAATAAAGCTCTCCACCGGTGATCTCCGACACTTTCGTAGGAGGAACAGGGAACAAAGGAGGGATGCGGTGGTTCGGAGCGAAGCGAAGTTGGAGGACGTAGAGCTCAAGGACGACCGGTGCGTACGGACTGAGGGTAGTTGTGAGTGGAATTAAATGGCACCCAATCGTATATCCGTCGCATGGAAATTCTTTAATTTTGTTGAAGATAATAATAAAGTCGCACGCTGTGAACTTTGTGGGCGAATTTACTCTAAGGGTGGAGATACTTCGAATTTGTTAGACCATTTGAAGCGATTGCACAATCGCGAACTTGAAGAAAGTAAGTAAATAAATTTAACTGTTCAAAACACTTTTGAACTCTTTTAAAAGCGTGTTTACTTTGATTTATATATAAAGTTCTAATAAATAATTTCGTGGTTTTGTATGCAGACAGAGTAACATTGCGAATGAAAAACTGAAAAGTAGAAGAATTTCAGCAAAAGATTGATCCAGCATATTGTTACGAGATGAAACTTCAAACTTCAGTGATGAACCGCTTACTTGAAATGAAATATGAGTTGGTGATTGTGTTGCCAGAAATGCCAAACGCTCCTAGGACGCTAACAGGTCCGTATTTGTAAATCTCTATGGCGTGGACCAGGTTAGATAGATTCTCTGAATAGGTCTAAATTTTAAAATGTAGGTATGTAAGTGTTTAGGCTAACATTAAGAGTCGCGGTTGTGGTACTCGTACTTGCTGTCAAAAATAAATTATTACCATTCAGATACAAATTGACGGTTAATTAGTGATATCATCGTTTTCGTAGTTTTAAAATTACGGAAAACATTTGATACGATTTTTTAAACTGCTTTAGTGCTATTGTTCCAAAGGTCCACAGTCTAGAAAAAAAGTCTTGAAATTTCTATAAAACGTAACTTTCGAGGCAATAAAAATCATACATAACTTATATGGAATATGTAAAAGGCAACTTGAGTTATTGGATTAAAATATTGAGTTTCATTCTTAAACTAAAGAAACGTGTGGTAATAACATAATTACAATTATCCTTAAGTTGATATCCGCTTATATTTTTTATTACAGAGGAAGAGTGACGCGTTTTAGACGAGGCAGTTCAAATACTGACACCCTTTAACACAATGATCACAATCCTGTCTGGTGAAGAATCTTAATAAATTATTTTGGACAGTAAACTTTAAACCATTGATGCCACACGTTTCTTTTGTTCCATTCTGAAGCTCCGTTAATATATTTTACGTTAATCTAAACCGATTAGAATAATAATTGACAAAAACTGTTTGTGAATAAACGACTGTTTCCAGGAAAATTATTAATGTTTACATTAGCTACTGGAAAGCATTACTTCTGCGTTAGTTTTCAGTTAATTTTAATGTTCTTAATTTGATCAATGACATAAAATTAATATGCCTTTCCACATACACTATAAATTTCAAAACTAGAAAAAAAAATCTGTCAGCTAACGTAGTACATAGGTACTTCAAGCAAAACAAGAAAAAAAGAAGAGCCGAAAAAAAGAGAGAGAGAGGTAAATAAAGAAGAGAAAATAAACAACAAAAAATTACACACTTATTCTAAAAGATACGCGGACGTCAGCGGACTCCAATCACTACCTGATCCGATTAAAGGAATGCTCAGCGGAAAGTGTATGTCTGCGCCGCAGCACATATACAACCTGCGCGGCATCAATCGGAGATAACCGGAGGTCTCCGATTGAAAGCGTGCAAACAATCGCTCCGGAGAAAAACCTAATCATAAGCAGCACTAGTGGTTAGGTACAGCTTACAACAGTAAAAGTTTGGAAATATTCAACTTTTTTTTTCTCCATTACTGTATCTTGTACAATAATGAAAATTGGTATGTGTAAAACACCGTCCTTCTGCTATATGAAAAAAATATATTTTTACGATTTAAAAATTGTTTATATATATTCTTTTTTTCAAAATTTAAAATGGTGGCAGTTTAATGTGCAGTGATGAAGAGTTTCCCTCATAACTCATAAACTTGTTAACTTTTTCATGTTCTCTCTCTTTTATTTTATTGCTGAAACTCATGTTTACAATATCATGCTCTTTCAACTACATTCCTTAATAAATAATATTTTTTTTATTTTGTGTTAAAAGAAAATACTGATATTTGACCATTTTTTAAATGAATTTATTTTTTTATCAGACAATCTATCAAAGGTAGAGAAGTAATCTCGCATCATATTGTAGATATGACATGCATAAATAAACACAAAAAAATTTCATCACAGAATGTTGAATAGTTTTTGAGTTTAGGTAGGAAGCGCTTCATCACTGCACAGTGAACTGAATTTAAAAAAAAAAAAAAAAAAATTGTTAAATCGTAAAAATTTATTATTCTTTTTTTTTTTCATATAACAGAAGAACAGTGTTTTACACATGCTAATTTTCATTATTGTACAGGGATATCATTTTATTTTTACTAACATTTTTAATATTAACTTGCCTATACCTCTGGAACAACGCCGTTTGCTATCCCCTTCCACGACTGGAGTTCGATGATACTGACGTAATATACAAACAAATCACTTTACTAGCTATAGGAGGGAAGAAAAGTAGTTCATCCATTTATGTAAACTAGGAAATATTGCGCTTTTGAGTTTAATCATTTTCATTAGGTTTTTGTTTAATCAAAATACAGTACAGTATTAACAATGCGTGTTTTTACTCACGAACTGAGCTGTCCATGTGGACGTATTCATTATACAGTGTATATTATACTGTCTACAGCACATTAGCGTACAATATAGAGAATGAAGTTAAATTGAAAAATAATCATAATATGGATATTTAAACACATTTGGATACAGGCTTCAGTTCTAATGTGCATATTATCGTACTATAGCATATTGTACTTAATTCCTATTACCAGTTCTTCGTACTAGTACCTCATGTTGAAATAATTCTGTACCTACTCTATAAAAGAGTACCTTACGTACTAAATTCAATCTTCACTTCTGCCCGAAAAGATAAAATTACTCAGACATATATGTACTGTCCGTCCAAGTGGTTATGTCGTAGGGTCGTAGAAAGGAGGGAAATCATGTGACAGTTAATTACTTAACGAGGTCCTTTTATTTAAGTTATTTTAAACAGTTGTATAATATTACGTAAACGTCCAATTCCTAACAGAAATTAATGTTCTCAGAAAAGGGCTAAGACAGCCCAGCCACTAGTTGGCGAATATAAAAGCTGGTTGGGGAAACCGGGATACGACGTAGGCAAATGGACGACAGTACCTGTGCGAAAATGATTCAATATTGAAAGCTCTTTCGTCACTGGAAAATGCGAACATATTTTTGGAACGTACTGTGGCTACTATGACTGTATATGCGGTCTTGGATCTGTGTGGAAGACGGTTGAAGGGGTGGGAGTGAAGTACATTCAAAAACTCAGGTACAATAAAAATTGAAGTAAAAATAAAATGATGTCCCTGTACAAGATACAGTAATGGAGGAAAAAAAAAAGTTGAATATAATATTAATCCGTGGCGCTATAGCTCTTGAAGGGCCTAGACCGACCAGCCGGCTGCTGGTTTCACGCCCACATGCCGAAGTAGAGGTGGACGATCATCCAACCAGAATGGAGGTATCGTGTGGTTAGCACGATGATCCCCCCAACCGTTATAGCTGGTATTCGCAACCGGATTTCGCTACCTATCGTAGCTCCCCAAGTGCATCACGATGCTGGGTGGGCACCGGTCCCATATACTGGCCGAAATTTCATGAGAAAATTTCTTCCCCCATGAGGATTCTAACCAGCGCGCATTTCGTAACGCGAGTTCTAGGCAGGATGCCTTAGACCGCGACGCCACGGCGCGGGACAAAAAGGTTGAATATTTCCAAAATTTTATTGCTGTAAGCTGTACCTAATCCCTTAAGCCGTCTACTTGTTCCGCTTTCTCATTCCGAATTTGAATGTTTACCTTCTTTATTTAACTTCCTATAACCATGGTCTTCGTTCTGTTTACATTTATCTTCATCCCACACTGCTCAGAGCTGTAATTTTGCTTCAGTAGCATATCCCTTAGTACCATTTCCTCTTTTGCTAACAACGCCATAATAATTACTAAATAAAATACAGTAATTAATCATTTTAATATTATCTTGTTTTGCTGTAACTTCTTGAGACAAAAGTTGTGACCAACCTCCACAGGAGATTTGAAGCAAAGGCTGAGACTTTAGTCAAGGAATTAGGACATCTTGATTGATTATTCCTTGTCCCTCGCGTGATAAATTGTGCTACAGACTGACTGTCACCCTTCAAGTTCATTACACGAGGCCCTCGATTACTATCGACTCGGTCCATAACAACATATCTCCTTGTACGTCTAAGTGAAGAAAACAAAGCACGTATCTACTAATTTCGTACCTGCACAGGGTGAAGCCATGGCTTACTCAGGATCCAAATGAATGACACTGGTTAGACTTTGTGAGATTTGTATAGGACAAAATCGTTTCGGAACAATTTTCATCTGGTATATTACGCCGACTATTACACTTTTACTACGTCATACTACTTTTGACCAATAAAACGGTACGAAAGGACGTCTTTCAACCAATCATGGCTGCTTATCGCACAATTTTATCGCGTCCCTAGCATTTGTTTAATTTTATCGCGTCCCTAGCATTTGTTTAATTTTATCGCGTCCCTAGCATTTGTTTAATTTTATCGCGTCCCTAGCATTTGTTTAATTTTATCGCGTCCCTAGCATTTGTTTATTTATATCACTACCCTAGCTTTTGTTTCTTTGTTTGCCAACATTTCAAACTACACTGGTCTGGACGTCAAAAAACAGAAAATTACAAACCACTTCAGTCAATGCACAGCACTTTTAAATATGACTCGCATTGGCATTTAAGAACAAGAATTAATAAAGATCACTGGTCATAGCTATGCATATTCCCTGAAACCCTATTTACAAATAAATGGAGAGCACCATTCGGAAATCCTGAATAAGTTGAGGGATACACCATGTACATCAACGAGTTCACTTCTTTTACGCACACGTCCAGTATAACATCAACTGAACCACCAACCACTAAAACATTCAAATTTGAAAATTGTACTTTCAATAATTGTTTCTTTTAAAATTATTCCTGTTTATTTTTTATTTCATCATCGTTAATTAAAACGTTTCTTGTTTATTTCATCATCCCTAATTAAAACTTTTCTAACACTCGTTTATATTATTTAGGTTATGTTTGTTATAGCTTCTGCTGTATGATATTATGGATAGTCACGTAACAGAGATTGTTTAATACTAAGATTTATTGAAAATCATCTGACAAGTGACGTTGATTACTAGGATCCGGATGATTGAAGTGGAATGCAAATGTTTTAATAAAAATGAAACTGAATCAACAAAGCCTTCTTGACTAGTAACCTCCACAGAGTTCAATGAAGATTCCATAGTTGGCACAACTGATAACAAGAAGACAGCTAAACATAACACACTACTGCCATCTAGCGTAATGTTGAGAGGGTACAATAATACATTTGAAGACAGTTGTATTTTCGTAAGTCAATTAATATTTTATTGTATTGGAGTACTTTGTTACTTCTAATCTTTATATACTTTCTTCTAATCGTGTAAAGGTCAATTAAATCCCAGTCGAGTTTTGATTTTCTCCAGATAAATCAGAACCTCTAGTGAGATTACTGTTGATAATGTCTGCTATTGTTGCAACACCATTAATCCATTATTGCATTATGATGTCATAATCTCATATTAACCTCATGCAATTTAAAAGGGTGTTCTAATAATTAATTATAATTACAATTTTATTATCTCATCGTCCTTGGTTAGTGTCCGTAATTTAAAAAGGGATTTTATAATTAACTGAAAGTGATATAGTGTACCTAGTCGGAATGAATGGGTGAATGCATTAATTATTTACTGACAAAAGAATGAGAACATTTTCTCTATAGTTGGGTAATTAATAAAAATTTTATTAAGGGGAGTGCGTAGTGATGCTGTACGGTTAAAGAATTTCAATACTAAAGTTTAGTTCAATATTTCTAGGTTTTTATTGCTCAGAGTGGAATAAAAATTTTCACGCGTATACAATAAATCATTCTGGATTTAGTGGTGTGAAAGGCAACTAATTAGTTTCTTATCCAAGTGCAAAAGGAAGTCCTTAACTGATAACCTGTTTTCTCACTTTGCGAAATGTGCTTCAATCTTCAGGTGCACATTACTTGCTACAATCTTCACTCATATACCTTGTATTTTTTTAATTTGTCAAGTAATGCATATTGTAAATTATTAATAACAATTTAGTTAAATATTTCGCCCTTAGTGAAACACAAAGAAATCCTGAACTTTGATTAACAATTTTTGCAATTGAAGACATTATTACAAAAACAACCCTTGTCAAAATTGCTATTTTTCAGAAGGACAATAAAAATAATTAGAACGACACATGTCAGCTGTTTCCGTACAACTAATGTTTATCCTTGTGGTTATTGCACCTGATATGGGTCGTTTTTTGAGTCTATAAACATTTGAAATAGTAGCAAATGTGTTCTTAACTCAATTTCATTAAAATGACTAGGGCTATTTTTGTAATAATGTCTTCAATTTTTTTCAATGTGTGTGTGTGTGTGTATTTTTTCCCCCTTATGTTATGCATGTGATATTCATAAACCAGTAGGTCTACCTTGTAAAACATAGGCTGCAGAAAACACTAAAAATTGTATGTAAATATATTAAGTAGTTTCAGAGGAAAAAATGGACAGAGTGAAAAATAACCTGAGGAAAACTACATTAAAAAAAGAAGAATGTATGAATTTTATGCGCCGCGCAAATTTAAAGAGGCTATTTAAAGAGCTTATCAGTAGAGATACCCGCATAATGTATATTGACAAAATACAAATTGGATTTTTGACCCTTAATCACTACACAATACCCTTAACAAAGTAGTGAAAATAGTTTATGAAGAGGCAAACATAATGATAGAACAATTAAAGAAATGAATGACTCAATGAACGAACGAATGAATGAATGAAACATTTTAAATTATGGTTTATTTAACGACGCTCGCAACTGCCGAAGTTATACAGAGTGATTTGCTTAGAACTGACCATTTCTTTCATTAATTGTTTCAAAACGAATTGTGCTAGCGACAACTTATTATACCTAAAATGTAGAAGAATTTTGGGAGATTATTTACCTCTATAGCAAATGTTGTCCGGCGTTGTCAAATCCGGAGATCTCGGTGGCCACAGGTTCCTGGAAATTATTCGGTCGTCACATAACCGGATAAATGGAACCATGCTTCATCTGTGAACCATGTGATGGACAATATGGCAGGATTTTGCTCAATGAACATCTGAAATCAACGACAATAATTCAATCTTTTATCCTTATCTGGTTCCTGTAGCTGATGAACAACCGTAACCCTATATGGCTTTAGGCTCTCTGACACATTGAGTAGGTGTACCCTGTCTCCTGCGACAAACGTCTTAATGATTTTTTGGGTGACTGCTCCAGTCGTGCTCTTACGTCAACAACAACCGTGGGAAGCCTAGATGAACGATGCTTGCCCTTTTCACTCACCAGAGATCCAGTTGTTTCCAATTTGTTTACCAGTCCCAGTATTGTGTTTCTTTTGGGAGGATTGCGAACACTAAATTCTCTCTGGTATGCCCTTTGAGTAGGCGTAATTGAATTCGTAATCCAGTATTGCTTCACAAGGAAGAGTCGTTGATTTATGTGTACTGCATTTTCACGTTGACACAAAATGTCGAAAACAGCTGCCAACAATAGGAATAAAACATAAACATCTGCGCATCTAGTGACTTATTGTCGTTGGTTTCAGACGTTCATTGTGCAAAATCCTGCCATATTGTCCATCACATGGTTCACAGATGAAGCATGGTTCCATTTATCCTGTTATGTGACGACCAAATAATTTCCAGGAACCTGTGGCCACCGAGATCTCCGGATTTGACAACGCCGGACATTTGCTATAGAGGTAAATAATCTCCCAAAATCCCTCTACATTTTAGGTATAATAAGTTGTCGCTAGCACAATTCGTTTTGAAACAATTAATGAAAGAAATGTGTCAGTTCTATATAAATCACTCTGTATCAGCATCGCCTGTGTGCCGGAATTTTGTCCCGCAGGAGTTCTTTTACATGCCAGTAAATCTATTGACATGAACCTGTCACATTTAAACACACTTAAATGCCATCGACCTGGGCCGGGATCGAACCCGCAACATCGGGCACAGAACGCCAGCGCTATACCAACTGCGCCACCCAGGGCGGCATGAATGAAGTTAAAAGTGAAAACGTAAATGAACGGGTTATAAAATGAAGAGGAAGAGGAAGTGAGAAAATGTAATATTAAATAATGGCTTGAATGAACTGCCTATTCACACGCCCGTGCGCATCGAAGGTGTGTGAGTGCAATTGCCTGTCGTCCTGCACGTCGTCCATCGGCAGGCCCGTCACATCGCGGCTCGCGTCACACAAAGAGCGACGTGCAGCACCTGACGTCAGTTGCATGCAACGTGTCTTCCAAGGAGGACCTCGCCCCCTCTGAGCGTGTCAATTATTCTAGTCCCACGAATATGCTATCGGAAAACTTTGATAACCAAACAGTAAAACAGGAAAAGTTAATTACCAGAATTGCATGAAAATCCCTTTTCCAAAGCCTCCTTAGTACTCTACCATGTTACAAAATATCTGTAGATGCAGTAACTAATGTTTATGTCATTATGTACAGGGACATCATTTTATTTTTACTAACATTTTTAATATTAACCTGTCTATACCTTTAGAGAACCGGAAACACCGCTTGCTCCCCCCTCCAAGACTGGAGTTCGATGATACTGGCGTAAAACACAAATCACTCTACTAAGTATGGGATGGAAGAAAAGTAGTTCATCCATTTACGTAAACTAGGAAATATCGCGATTTTGAGTTTGATCATTTTCATTAGGTTTTTCTTTAATCAAAGTACAGTACTGTATTAAGAATAAGTGTTTTTATTCACGAAGTGAGTTATCCATGCGAACGTATTCATTATGCAGTGTATATTATACTGTCTACAGCACATTAGCGTACAATATAGAGAAAGAAGTTAAATTGAAAAATAATCATAATATGAATATTTAAACACAATTTTGAAAATGGTGGCCGTTCATTTCGATACAGGCTTCAGTTCTTTTGTGCATATTATCGCACTATACACTATTGCATCTAATTCCAATTGCCAGTTTCGACCTTCGTACTAGTAACTCATGTTGAAATAATTCTGTACCTACTCTACGTACTGTAAATTCAGTCTTCACTTCTGCCCGACCCGAAAATATAAAATTACTCAGACATGCTATCTACTGTCCGTCCAAGTGGTTATGCCGCAGAATTGTAGAAAGGGAGGAAATCACTTACTTAACGAGGCCCTTTTATTTAAGTTAAATTAAACAGCTGTATAATATTACGTAAACGTCCAATTCCTAAGAGAAATTAATGTTTTCAGAAAAGAGCTAAGACAGCCCAGCTTTTACAGAGGGGCGAGCAGAAGCAGGTGGGGGAAATCGGGATGCGACGTAGGCAAACGGACAGTACCTGTGCGAAAATATGATTCAATATTGAAAGCTCTTTCGTCACTGGAAAACGCGGACATATTTCTGGAACGTACTATACTCAGTAACTCAGTACTGCTTACTATCTGCGGTCTTGGTTCTGTGTGGAGTTGGAACTTCCTTAGTAGAAGGGGTGGGAGTGAAGTACATTCAAAAACTCAGGTACAATAAAAATTGAAGTAAAAATAAAATGATGTCCATGTATGTATGTATGTGTGTATGTATGTATGTATGTATGTATGTATGTATTAACACTACAATTTTATTGATTATACACCCGGTGACAGTGATATATAATATACAATAATACCATTACAATAATACCAAAATTACAGCAATAAAAAAATAAAAAAATAATAAACCTAAATTTATTTCTAACTGTAAATAAATAGATGCAATGAACCTAGGACTATAAATAAAAACTATTCTATAATAACGCCTACAATAAGGAAAAGTAAACCTAACTTATAAGTACTTCTATTTCACCCAACTATTACCAATTTTAGTAATTACATATCACCTTAATTTATTACAAATCTATTTCATTATATATCATCTTAATTATTTACATATCACCCTAATTTATTTACATATCAACTAAATTACATATCATCTTAATTAATTACATATTAACTTAATTAATTACATGACACAACTTAGATAATTACACTGCACCTACAATTACATTTTCAGTCTAATCTTCTCAACCTTTCCTTAAATGTATTGATTTTGAGAGTACCACCCTGAAAGATTGCCGCAGGTAAGCTGTTCCAGTCTACTGTTGTGCGGTTAACAAAGGAAAATTTTGCCACGTCCGTTCTTTGTTTTCTACATTTAAACTTCCTTATCTTTAAATAACTTGAAAACAATTAGAAATATCTCAAAACAGATTGCACCATTGTTCTCTTTCTTTCTTTCAGAAAATTTCACACGTTACGTCCAAAATGGCGGCTTTTGAGATAGCTGAGGGCTAGAATCGAATGTGTCACTAGTAGAACATTTGATAACACCTATAGTAATCGAAAATCAAGCATATAGAAGATATTTATGTGGTTCCAGACTTTTATTTCATCCTGTATTTGTCTTTCAAAATATTGCTGTTCATGTCCGAATATGTGTTATTGCTAAATTATATCTGTATTATCATTTTATTGATTATTTTATATCCAATTTCCGTTATAGTAAATAATTCTGTGTGTTATTTTTTAAGTGCGATAGACAGCTCTTCATGGAGCCCGTTTCTTTCTATCTTCTTTTTTTTTACTGTATCTGCAGCGTTTAACGTTTATCTCACATGTTAATTTATTAGCCGTTAGCAGGCCTATTATAAATTATTTTATCAATTTTATTTCGTCTGTCATATATAACAACATTGAAGGTTAAATAGGCCTTTCATATAAAATAACTCCGCAAATAGCTGTAATCACGCAAATAAAATTTGGAACCGCCATTTTGCAATGAAGAGAAACACTTCTTTCCTCGTCAATTAGCAAAGCAAAAGCGCTTTACTACAACGCTTTTAAACACACACTTGGTTTCACTTTCAAATGCGTTCTAAAATCGACTCAGTCTATCCAAATTTTTCATCTGCCGACATAAATTTGTACTCGGTACTGTACTCGAATCAACCGAGTAATGACGTCACAGTACCTGCTCCGAACCAAACTGCTCCGTCACCACCACCACCACCACCACCACCACCACCGTCCACACCTGTGGAGTAACGGTTAGCGCGTCTGGCCGCGAAACCAGGTGGCCCGGGTTCGATTCCCGGTCGGGGCAAATTACCTGGTTGAGGTTTTTCCGGGGGTTTCCCTCAACCCAATACTAGCAAATGCTGGGTAACTTTCGGTGTTGGACCCCGTATTCATTCCACCGGTATTATCACCATCTCATTCAGACTCTAAATAACCAGAGATGTTGATAAAGCGTCGTAAAATAACCTACTAAAATAAAATTAAATCATCACCACCACTACCACCACCACCAGGAAATGCATGGAGGAGAATGCTAGATATGGCGAAGACGAGAATACAAGGGGAAGACAAGGGAAACAGTGGATAGGATAGGGGAAAACAAAACAAGAGAAAATACGGGGAAAACAAAGGGAAAGACGAGGATAACAAAAAGAAAGATGGGGAAAGGAAGAGAAGAAATAGAGGAGAAGAAGGCGGGAAAAAGGAGAAAGGCAGGGGGAAGAAAGAAGGCGAAAGACGGGGGGAGACACAAGGGCTAGGATAGGGGAAAATAAGTAATAAGACGGGGAAAAATTAGGGGAAAGACGGTGTGAAAACAAGGGGCAAAATGGAAAGAAGGGAAGGACAGGGGAGTAATAGGAAGGTGGGGAGAACTAGCTGAAGACAAGAACTGTATGAGAGAAAAATTAGAAGAGGAAAGGAAGGACATGGAGAGCAATGAAAGACTTGAAGAACAAAGGAGGACAAGGAAAAATAACGAAAGGAGAAGAAAAGTAATACAAATAGATCAAAGGGTGGAGGGTTGCATTTTATGTGACGGTTGATTCCCAAGTTACCCTTGACGAGATAGATGCAGTTCTACGTCAAAATCCCTCTAACTTGCGCCATTGCATAGCGAGACTGTACTTGTCTTCTTTGAATTACGTCGTCAGAGTCTGGTTTTCTGGCGTGTGTGAATTGTATCGGGGTGGGCATCATCGTTAGACGCTAACTCTCGGCGGTTTGACAATAAAATTTTTTCCAAGGTGGGTTCGGTTGTCAAGGCAAGGATATTAAATATTAAATACTTGTTCGAAATCCGTTTTTATGCTGCACGGTTAAGATAGGGAGGATTGACCAGGCACACAAAAAATACTTTTTAGAGACCACCAAGGAGGCTCTTCACAGCAGATGGGCAAGTAAACTGCAGGATATCCGCTCTTTATATCGGTCATCTGTGAGCATACTCCAGGCGTGACTCTTGTGTGCAAAAAGACGCTGAAATGAGAGTACGTACCGTGCCCAGCAGACGTCTCTACTGTGTCCGTGGAAACAGTATTTTGTCTCTGGAAGCCGGTTTTACAAGTGAAATCCATGCTGTGTGAAAATTATAGAAACACGAGAAATAGTAATATAGGTTTATATTCGATGTCTTCGTAAGATTTTAAGTGAATTGGACGGAGCTACTCAATAACAGGCCAACCGACAACTTGAAAAAAAGGAGAGAGATATTTGCACAAATCTGTTGATGGCAGGCTAATTTAACTCGGAAAATATCAAGAATGCTATATCTGAATTTTGCTGCTATTTATATGCAAAAATTCATTTATTGCATAAAATTTATTTATTTATTTTGCTTTGAAATGTTAATTCAACTGCTGGTCTCTTATTAAAAAGTCGGTTAGCTTTTTTGATATTATTTGTGATATTTTTTTTTGTAATAGTATGAATGTTATAATACTTCTTGCATAAAATGTTTTATAAAAAAAAACAGATTTTATTTCAATGGCCAATATCTAGAAACAGGTTTTTGGCGCTTGGTCTCTTAGGGCCATATTCATAGACATTCTTAGCGCAGGCTTCCGGTGGATGATCAGTGAACCAACGTTTTTCGTATTCATAAACCAGTGTTAGCGATATTATATGATATGAATCCTGTACAAGTAACCAGTCGATAGCCGGGGCTAGTTTAGCACGCTCGTAGCGCGGGCTAGCGAAATGTCTATGCATAGCACCCTAATTGCTTAACTCCGTCCAATTGTGACTCCTAATATAATTAATATATAGTACATTTATTGCCTTCAATCCTACTCTAAGTCATGGTGGCTCTTAATTCTTGCATTCGATACCCACATAACTTTCAATCACCATTTTTTGGTAGGCGGGAAAAGGGACGTAAGTAAAAAAAAGTCTATATTTCTGTTGTACCTAATCACATAAGTCTAGTATTTTTTTCTAATTTTTGAAATAACAAAATTTCTTGTATTTTAAATTGAAAAGGGTGTTACTTTAACCAACATACATGAATTTCATTATTATACTTATACTCAGTTAAGAGTAAATTAAAAAGAAATTCTCTCCTGAAAAATTATTTTTTTGACTTATGTGCCTTTTTCCGCCGACCAAAACATTATCCTAGTTACTTCTATCTCTATCATTATCTATATCAGGCGTGGATATAACGGAGGGGAGGTAAATGTGATTCAGTTCACTCCTTCCAAAATATTTCGGACCTGTTTACATCATATGAACTTGGCTTCATTTCCGCTTGGGGATGTACAAAACTAATGCGGCATGATATTACATTAAAACATTCCAAATCAAATCAAATATGTAATATAAGCAGAGACAGGTATTTATGGAGATTAATTTTATCATTTGTGTTTTTTAATATTGGTGTCGGCGGAGATTGTTGGAGATTGATTTGTACTCTTGGCGGAGATTGATGGAAATTTTGGAAAATACAATTATTTTGGAATTGGAGTATTAACTCAGTATGAATATTACTTTCCAAATGATTTGTTGGATTCTGGTAAAGGTGCGGTGTGGCCAATAGACAATATCTGTTTGATTGAGACTGTATTTAACACACATTCATTAAAAAAAAACTTGCAACCCTCAAATTAACACTTTCAAATTATTATTGAAATGTTGAATTCTCCGTCTTTTGAGTTCACTAATGTAATCAGAACACCTGGAATACCATGTAATGTAGCCTACTTGGATATAATTATAACAAATTCAAGTGAAAAGAAAAATCCGAAAAAATAAACTCAGAATATGAAATCCGCTATAAAACGACGCGAAAGTAATAATTCACGAATATGTTCCTATTTCGCTGTTAGAACTCTTTTTCGCGATTTGTCACGATTGTTTTATCCGCATATTATCAGAATCACTTAATTCGTAAAGATTAGTAAAAATCTATTGTGTATCTATTATGTCGGGATTTTCGCGATCTCCATAAATACCCAGCATTTATATGGCCACTATGACTTAACACTCATTATAGATAATCACTTATAATCTCTAGATCGCCTAAACTGTTTGGTTAGGACGAGTCTGTCTATATTAGGATGAATATTATTAGGCCTACTACATAAACGTAGAGCAGTTTCTTCTTTCTTTAAGTTAAGTTTATTATTGCAAGCAAAAATTACATACATACAATTACATTAACAAATTTTTACAATACTATTGTAATATAGGCTATACTTTATATTCATAAATGAGGACCTCGCAGTCTTCATTGAATAATCAATGACTATAAGTAATCATACATGTAGATGCATATTATTGAAGAAAAATTCGTTCCGATACCGGGAATTGAACCCAGGACCTGTCAGCTCTGCGTGCTGAGTGCTCTTTCCATCTGAGCTATTCCGGGACCCGATTCACAGTGCCGGCCGAACTCTCGTCCTTTGTGTCATCAGTGGCCTACTACCTGCATTTTAGACGTACAAGTCATATACTGTATGCCGGAGCGAATAAACGTATTAAATTACTTTATGGCCATTTTCGACAACGGTGATTCAAAAATGGCCTTACAGTCGTAATATGCTTTGTAAGCTGTCATACTTGTCATAGGAACACGAAACTTATTGTTGTTTATAATCAGAGACGGGAACTTTGGCAGAATGCCTTTTTAAATGTGTTAAATCTATCTTCATTTTGAAAGTAAATCTGTACGAATTATACCTTTGTGATTGAAACGTCACAGTTTTATGGTGCCCTTTTCTGTCCTTTTTAATATAAATGCCTAACTTACAAAATAAATGTTTTTTTTACTTTATTTGATTATTTATATAGTATTTATTAATTTATTATTAAAAATTGCCTACAGGTATATTTTAATTTATTTCTATAATCGCTACAATGAAAGTGACTTCACCGAATGTATATTAATGTCTTTCAGTCAGTTCATATTCTCTTTGCAACAATGAGTGCTGCCATGCAAAAATGTATAACAGTAAGCGTTTTAATTATCGCTTGTGTTTATTTGACAATACAACAATGAGTGCGGGTCTAACGTTGTTTTTAACGGTTATTTTTCTTTCAGTTTTCATTGCGACGTTGTTGTAGCTAGATAAATATTTCATAATCGCAACATCAGTACAACCAAACACAAAAATGCACTTTCCAAGGCTACTGGGAAGAAGATTTCTTTGCTTCCAACAGTAATTGCAACATCGAGTCGAAAATCTCAATTTGCATTTGACTTGTGTAAAGCTTTTCTTGCTGCCGAAATCCCTTTGTGGAAAGTGCAAGGTTGTGGGTCTAGTGCAAGGTTTTTGTAATTGCCTTTTATTGCGTATTTTAGCTATTTATAATGCCATTTTGCCTGCCTATTTTAACTATTTATAATGCCTTTTTGCCTGCCTATTTTAATGATTCATAATGCCTAAACTTCCGGTCTTTGTTAATAATAATAATGTTTATTTTATTTATTTATTTATTTTTATTTATTTATTTATATTTAATGTGCTGTACAACAGCCAGTGGCCAATTACAGTTCAGCACAAAGAATATAACAAAACATAATACAAAAATAATTATCATACATACCATTGCAATTAATTACAATAATGACGATTAAAATACATAACTAAGAATACTATGAGACAATGATAATTGAGTATAATGCCTAAAAGAATACATAAATGATCAATCGTTGCCAAGAGCAAACTAAGTCTATACATTGAAGGGATCGAATTCGCTGCCATGCATGTTGGCATTTTTAATGCATCTGGAGACTGGTGAAAGAAATTTCGAATTTCTATTATAGAAAAGTTTGTGGGCTCTCATATCTTTTGTTGGAATACGTAAGGTAATATTGTTTAAGAAAGAGTCACAGTATATATCACCTTTGAGGACTTTACAAAAGAACAGATAATCTAGCTCATGGCGTCTAGCATATAGGTTTTGACAATTAAAATATCACATTTTCTCTCATAACTATACTTGGAATTAATGGACAGAAATCTGAATGAACATAAAGATATAAATTTTCTTTGTATAATAATAATAATAATAATAATAATAATAATAATAATAATAATAATAATAATACACTCCTAATAAAAATATGTTGGTGGAAGTATGCCTCCCATTTTAAGTTTAGTCCATTCATCTCTCTCCTCTTAGTTTAATGGACACCGAGGTGCCCTCATCTCGACGAGACTCCGTCTGTTTCGGGAATAAAGATTCCGAGGTCTGATAACGTTTCTTTCTTCCGCTGACTCGTCTGCTCGACTCTGTCATTTCTGTAAGATGGATGACAGTGTTTGCTTTATTTCTCCTCAGATCTCGTTGTAAATTTGATTGATGGATGACCCCTTAATGATAGTAGGACTGAGGAATTGTTTTGTTGTATTCTAATACAATTTAGTGCGCCATATCGCATCGGGCAGCCTGGGTGGCACCGAGCACAGGCATTCCTCACATTTCTGTTATCCACATGGGATTGTTACTCTTCTTGCATTTACAGCCGTGAATACAAGACAGTGTCAAGTGCGTCAAAAGCTTTCTCGATGTCTCCTTTGCATTTTCGTTCAGCTCTTAGGATAAAAATCCACATTTTAAACTTAATGTCTTCCAAACTTTGATGACATGATTCTTGGCAAAATACTAAGCAATTTATATAATTCAAACTTGAAAATCGAATTTGGGGGCCCAAAGATTATTGAAAAAAAATAAATAAATAAAATTTTTAACCGACCTAACTTCATTGGAAATTGACCTAGAGTAAAACTTCTTTCGTCAAAATGATCCCCTACATATTATGGAGAATGTTACATATTAAAATTATTTGTCTTCAACCATTCAAAAGATATGCTACATTATAAGCACTTAAAAATATATTTGTATATTTTTGGAAGAAATATTTATAATCGATTGAAAATAATGATTTTAGTTTACAATATAGCCACATATCAATGAAGTCTTTTGCTCAATTGGAAGTGTACGTTTTGTCCGTCGGAAGGATAATAAATGTCGGAAAATGTGAAATAGGAGAAGACAGGCACTGAAGATAGTGTAAGCTATAGACAGTATCGTGCGCTTATATTATAAATGCCCAAATAGGCCTAATTATGAAATTACTGAGTTAAAGGGTACAAATTACATATTTTTGAAAACTAGGAGAATGAGCTTCCAGACGAGGCAAAACCATTATTTACCAAAATGTTGAAGAAATCTGACATTTCTAGAGTCCATGAACAGTAGTGGCAAAAAAAAAAAAAACCGGACTGACCCTTGTAGCTGATACAAAAGAATCCTGTGCTGTGTATTGTGTCAAACTGTGGTAATTTCAATATGGATGGTGAAACCAGAGGTATGTACTGCTATTTAATGTAAAAATACGCAGTTATCTTTGCCGAATAGAGGTAGAAATGTAATATTGGTGCCAGGTGAAAATAAAACTCTCAAAGTTTTTTCGTCTGTAAGTTGAGGCACTGAAGGAAACAAAAGACGGTAAGAATCGAACAAATGCAATAAATTTCATTGTTACAATTAATTATACAAGATGGATGTGTTTTGTGACTAGCAAAATTTGAATCTGTGACTCTGAAATCAGCTAGTTTGGTCCGCTTTTTCCCCCCACTACTGCACATACCTTAATGTAAAAAAAAAAAAAAAAAAAAAAAAAAAAAAAAAAAAAAAAAAAAAAAAAAAAAAAACTTTCGGATATTCCATGTTAACGCCAATTGAAGCTGTGTTTATATGTATTACAATAATATGTATTTATATATTGAGCTTAAATGTAATCAATTTTGTATAACTTTACTCTTTTCATATAATGTGAAGAAAATTTCGATTTTGTCCGAAACTTCTTTACCACACCGTATAACTTCTACAATATATTAAAATATACAACCAGACACTTACAAAGACTGTCTTCAATACTCACAATCAGATCGTAACACAGAAACAAAGATGGCTGCCGCAGCGATCCAACAATTTCCATATATTATAGACGATTCCGTCATATCCTTGTGTTAAAAGAGTTATATTTTTTTCATTTATTAAGTTTAATTACTAAATTATGTGTTACATAAACCTCCAGAGTTGATTTACTCGTATGAACATTGTTAGGTTCGATAAGTAGGAAGAGAAACACATTGCTATAAGGTTAAGGCTAACGCCAGTGTCTTTAACAAGTGGGATTAGAAGGACATATTTTAAATTTCCTTATTTCTAATTTGATTTATTCCTATAAACTGTTCATAATCATTTCTACACATATATTCTATTGCTGCAGTGGTTATTTTATCCTGTAACATAAATGATTACGTGGATATAATTAATAATACAGAACAATGACTTCTTGTTATATCAAACAGACATGTACTTGAACCCAATAGTGACTTAAATATTAGGAACAGCAAATTGTGACTCTAGAGTGTACCTTAACAACTAACAATTAAGCTATTATAAGAACAATAATAGCAAAAGAACCTTTAATTACATTGTTTTAATATGATAACACTCATTATATTTTATTGACATCACTGATTTAAATATTAAATTTCAAATAGAGTTACACTATTATATCACAAACAGTTTAACAGAATCAGTAATGTTACTACTATATATACAGTGTTGTAAAATTACACATTCATATGTGTAAAAAATTATCTATTAAAAAAAGAGTGATAGATTACAAATGTAATCCATGGCACAAATTATGGCGCGAGTACTGAAGGGTTAATGGGTTGAGGGGGGGGGAACCCGAAAACACCTCAACCGGGTAACTTGTCCTAACCAGGATTTGAACCCGGGCTCGCTCGTTCCACAGTCAGACATGGTAACTATTGCTCCACAGAAGTGGACTTATTAATATAATAGGGTAGAAGTTGGTAATATTGTGATGCGAGTAATATTGTGATAGTTATTTTTGAGAATTTATTACAATTTTACTGAGCGAGAAAAGGCCCGGTTTTGTGCAACAACTTGTCCACGAGCATTCCCTTAATATGCTGATGTAAAAAACCGATCTTCCTCTCGCTCAGTAAAATTGTAATAAATTCTCAAAAAGAACTATTACAATATTACTCGTATCACGATATTACCAACCTTTACCCTAGAGCAGGCCTGCACAAGATTTGCGCTCTCCGAGTCGGCTCACAGCTCGACCTGCGCTCTGTATAAGGGTGGACTGGAAGAAGGGGTGATCTCATACAAAATGTACACAAAAGTACTAGTACGAGTATTCATGAAATGAATTCCCGTTCACTAACTTGGACTATTATTAATAAATAAATAAATATTTATTTTACAGAAATAATAGAAACTCTGTAGCTACTTAAATATACAATATCATTTTGTTATATTTTTATTTATCAGTACATCAAAACGGGGTTTAATGCTATTCACAGCTGAAAGGAATAGTACTGATCGTAATGAAAATAAGTTACAGATTTTCGATGTCTGCCTTTATTAAAGCTGATAATAGAAAACAGTTGCTCGCAAATATAAATGTTGAGCCAAACACAGCAATCATTTTCACAGCCAGCTTGTGTAGTCGTGGATATTATTGTTGAGGTTTAGTCTCGTAAAATTCAACCAAACCAGTAGTATTATTCTAACGGTCTTTAGCCCTTAAGCCACGTTGAAGATCAGTAAGTTCAAGCTGTGAATCGTGTAACACTGTTTCAACTGGTGTTGAAGGAATTTATTATGATAACTTTGAACTTCTTTCCAATTAAGACAAGATCTTGGAGCCTAGAATTAAATTCATTTTGAATTTCAATTAATATTTGCACATAATCGTTTAACATAGCTTCATCACGAGCTGTTTCTAACGTTGGAAAGTGAGCCAATTACCTTCCCGAAACTGACTTACGAAAAGAAGTTTACGACTGAAATCCCGTAATTTATTCAACATATCAACAATGAGCTGGTTTTTACCTGAGGAGAGATATTTAAATTGTTGAAGATTAATAAATTCTAACATACAGTACTCTATCTCATGTAATAATACAACTCTCAACTCCTGAATCTTTTTACTGCGGTCTTCACATACAAAACCATCGTATCTCTATGCGTGGACTGGTAATGACGCATTATATTATGTTTTCGTCTTTCTTTCGAACTTTTGTGGCAGATAAGTATTGACTGCAGCTTCTGTGAAAAAATAAGCATTTTCTCATGCAATATTGAAAGAATTTGCCTGATGACCACTTTTCCGTCTTTTGGATTCCTCCATTATATAGCTGTAGATAGGCAAAGTGAAATAGCTACTGATAACACACACTACACCAGATAGCTGCGTGGACTATCCTCTACCTATAGCAGGCCTACGTCATTCCGACGTACTTTTCCGGCGAGCTGTTAGATGACTCTCCCGCTCAGTGAGCGTCGTTTGTGCAGGCCTGCCCTAGATTATTATTAAAGAACATCAATAAGTGAATGATAAGAGAAGTGCTGTTACACGTTATCGTACAGATTTTGTAGTATCTAACTAGTCTGCAATAGGACCACGAAGTATGAGCAAATTACTCCTAGTGTAGCGTACAGGAAAGGTAAATCTAAAGTAAAAAGACCACAAGCGGTGAATTTTGGTTTTGTGTCTTTCATATGGCTTATAAGTCTGTCAAATTCAGAAACAACTTCGTCATCAAACTCCGGCCTTAATAATAGCTTTCTAACATGAATCACAGTTTCCTCAGATTTCTCCTTTGTCACGTGACAAGACAGACAAATCTCAACAAAGAGTACAAAACTAATGACAGCGATTATTAAGGAAGAAGATGCGTAATACATATGAAAACTCTTATTGGTTTTAATACCTAGAAGCACAGAGAAAAGTATAGTGTACATAGTACTCAAAATTGTCATAAATACCCAAGATAACGTTACAAGAAGAGTAATGCCAAAAGTTGAGTTAATTAGACGTGATACATCATGTAACTTCGTGTAAAGAAGTTTCAAGGTTTTAATTTTCTGGAGGATTCTCTCCTTTGGAGTAGTTATCACATTGTCGGCAGCCTTTCCAATATCGAATATAGAAACTCCAACACTGTTTAGGCTTTTACGACCTTTCAAAACATTAGTGCTACGAGTGTTCTTGGTACCATATATAGAAACTGAAACACTCGGATATTCTAAAATATGGTTATCAAAAGACTTCTCAATATCAAACACGGAAACTCCACCACTGTTCCGACAATTGAAGCTTCTCCCAGTCAGCCGTTTCGGGTATAGAGATACAATTAAAAAATTGAGGTGTACATATCGTTTCCTCAATTGCAGTACTAAATTGACAAACAATAGGATCACAACCATGTTTGCTGAAAAATAAATGTCATTCCCAAAGTTTCTCAGTGTGAAATTAATATGATGATTTGCAATGAAGTAGAGTCCTTGTGGAACTTGCATAACGACTAGGTGAAGACATAGCTGTACTAACGTTTTTCTTCTTGTTTTGTTGTATATATCACTTCTTACCTGTTCATCTAATAACAATTTATCTACATTATATAAATCTTGTATTATTTTAGAAATATGAAGCTTATTTATTGTAATAAAAATGATTGTATTGCATATTGATGACACACCCAACGATAATGTGCGCAGACAATTCATGAACTTGATTTTAGGTTCGAACACTACTGTTAGTTGATGCTTAAGTAAGAATAATAATATGGTAGAGTATACAACGGTGCAAAGCAGGGCCCAGAACAATACACAATATTTCACAAATCTATGACGATTACGATATTGGGTTATTCCAAAAATGTATGCAACGTATATTAAAGGCTTCATAGACACATATATTGCATTAGAATTGTAGGATTCTTCCATTCTAAGTAAAAAAATTGTTTCACATATTACGTAGGTCGAGAACGAACAAGTGTAGTGGCCTCACCGTGAGAAGTACTGATCGGATTTACATCCGCCGTTGTGTGAAAAATAAGTAAACACGAGATTGTTTTGAAGAGAACGAACATCTTGATAACCTTCAGAAAGGAACAAAGAAGTAAATACTGTTCCTAATTTGCGACAATCAATAGCATTATTCACAGGGATATGCGTTCTACGTCTATTTCCCAAACGAATTGTAAACATTTTGGACGCATCAATTATTTGTCAAGCACAGATGTTTGTCACATCTCTTGTGTATTGTCATCGGAAGCGAATTATAACCAATCACAAATGCACTTAACTGTTATTCACAAACGTTGTCGGAAATCGATTTATGGTTAGAATTATGGAATTTGTATTGAAGAGGAGGCTGTAGGACAGCAATTCTCTTCCTTATGCCATTACATTTCCACTATTGCTTAAATATTATTTAAACGAGATCCTAAAAAGCATGAATATTGTTAGCTTATGCTTTGTACGGTAAAATTCGTCACAAGAAACAAAGTATATAAAATTAGTACATTATGCAACGAGCCTATAATGGTAGTAATTAAGACGCGAGTATGTTTATGAAACGAGCTTGCGCTCGTTTCATAATTTTCATAAGAGCGTCTTAATTACCATTATAGTCAAGTTTCATATGACTTTTTATGCTCGATTATATTGATTTTTTCCGGCAATTGGTGAAATGAATTTGCGGGAATGTGCTTTGTGAAAGGCTGGAAGATGACGGTGAATTGATGTTAATTTGTGTGTTGTTTTTTTTTTCGACTGAGTTTAATATTGTCTAATCTCGCGCTAGTTGCCTTTCGATTGCATATCCGAGAATAATCAATACTTGCGCTTTCATATTGCTACAATGGTATTTTCTGATTGGTGGAACACCTGAACTTTAATGAATAGGTGTACTTTAATGAGGTCCATTAAAGGGCTGCTACCAGGTGTATAATTACTACATTTCGGCATGGTCGAGCATAAAATAATATAAAAAAACAGCTAATCGAAAACCAAGGAAATTCACAGAAATGATTTTCATGTCTTCTCGAAGCACTGCAAAGGAAAATTTCAGAAAAGCTTGGTTCTGGAAAGGTCAGACTATGATTGCGATTAATTTCCTGACGGAATACTGTACAGTTAGAAAACACATGCACAAGCTGGAACTGTATATGATAGGTTCAGCCAGGGTTTGTAAGCTATAATGAGATAGGTACCGTTTGCATTGGAATTTATTCATCTGAACTAATAATTAATTTATTCTCAGAAGATAAAAGTCGATTCTTTGAGAGAGGAACAGAGATTAAGGGTTTGAATAATTTCAAGAAAAAATTGTTTGGGACCGGCTATC
Source organism: Periplaneta americana (assembly GCF_040183065.1). NCBI lineage: Eukaryota > Metazoa > Arthropoda > Insecta > Blattodea > Blattidae > Periplaneta > Periplaneta americana. The sequence goes on along the minus strand of NC_091118.1, from coordinate 44,054,567 downwards.
GATCGACTATACACGACACCGTCAAAATTTTTCCTTTTATATCCACACAACTCACATGAGCTGACAAGACGCCAGAACTCAACTGTGAGTGCACACAAATACTGTGTGATTTTAAATTGTGGCTTTCTGTATAGTTCCTGGGGTAGCTCAGTCGGTAGAGCGTACGCGCGCTAAGCGAAGGGTCCCGGGATCGCTACCCGGCCACGGAACAATTTTTCCTTGAAATTACTCAAACCTGCTTTACAGGGAGCTACTACCTGAAAGCCAGATTTGCATAAGAGATAAAGGGTGTTTGAGAATAAGGTTCTTAGGAAAATATTTGGGGCTAGGAGGGATGAAGTTACAGGAGAATGGAGAAAGTTACACAACGCAGAACTGCACTTCGTCTGACATAATTAGGAACATTAAATCCAGACGTTTGAGATGGGCAGGTCATGTAGCACGTATGGGCGAATCCAGAAATGCATATAGAGTGTTAGTTGGGAGTCCGGAGGGATAAAGACCTTTGGGGAGACTGAAACGTAGATGGGAGGATAATATTAAAATGGATTTGAGGGAGGTGGGGCATGATGATAGAGAGTGGATTAATCTTTCACAGGATAGGGACCGATGACGGGCTTATGTGAGGGCGGCAATGAACCTGCGGGTTCCTTAAAAGCCATTTGCTTAAGTAAGTAGTAGTGGTAGTTTTATTTTGCCTGGCAGAGTTAAGGCCAGGCCTGCAGAACTCGCAAAGTAGAGGAACTATGACGTCAGCCTCACTCCACTTCTATTGGGGATGATCGACTTCCGCCCCGAGAATGAATGTTGATGCAGCCGAGTGTAACTAGAACGCCGTGACCGCACAGATAGAAAAAGTGGGTGGGGTAAAAGAGGGGAGGAAAGCAGTCGCTCTCAAGAGCTACTGTTCTGCAGGCCTGGTTAAGCCCATAACGCCTTTTCTTCCACTCAACAAGTTTTCAATAATATAAATGAAATACAAAATTATGTGTAAGATTACAAAACAACATAAAAGAAGATAACTTAGATATAGTAGAAAATTACAAATAGTCAAGATCAGTTACATAATATAAGGAGAATATAAAATATAGTAGAAAGTTACATATAATCGAAATCAGTTGCATAACATAAGGAGGATGTATACAATTTATAAGACATAAACTGCTCGAAATAAATTCGACGATTAATTCACTTGAGATATAATATACAGTAAATATACTAATAGGAAAATACATGTGGGTTACAAGACATAAAAAGTTGAATAGCAAAAACGTACTATATAGCATACAGATACAAATGATTAAGTAATATATCAAGATAATAAAAAGGGGGGGAAAGGAAGAGAGAGAAGAAACAAATAATAGCTTGGTCATTTAAGAGTATTTATGCTTGACCATGCCGAAATGTAGTAATTATACACCTGGTAGCAGTCCTTTAATGCATATCGTTAAAGTACACCTACTCATTAAAGTTCAGGTGTTTTCAGCCAATAAGAACTCAGCTTACAGGTGTTCAGCGAATAACGAGTCAGCTTTGTACCGTTATAAAACCGCAAGTATCGATTATTCTTGGATATGCAATCGAAAGAGAATTAGCGAAAAGTCACGGAGGCTGGAAATCCAATACTGTCGCAGAAGGTTATGTTCTGTTACTATAATAATTAGCGTCAATTGTAAATAATATTCAAATAAATTCAATTTGTCATCTCGTTTTTCAATGTCGAATTCAATAATCAAAGTTATACCAAGTTTAACGAATTACACAAGGTCAATGACATTATTGTTCCTCGGAAAAAATCAATACTTTCGCGTCTGCGCACATCTCACAATTCACGACCTAGAATAAGGTCACTTCCGATCTTGTCAGATACAAATATAATGTATACATCTGAGTACTGTAATTTCAAGTTAGAAATATGGTCGAGCATAAAAAGTCGTATGAAACTCGCCTATAATGGTAATTAAGAAGCTCATATGAAAATTATGAAACTCGCTTGCGCTCGTTTCATAAACATCCATACTCGCTTCTTAATTACTATCATTATAGGCTCGTTGCATAATGTACTATTATTATTATAATGACAATTACAATTAAAGGATTTGCATGAAGAAGGGCATATTTGCAACAAGAAAACAAATTTCGCAAAATCTCTCGATTATAACGAGAAATCATGAAGAAGTAATTTCACTGAACAACATTTCGATGGTGTTTGGGTAAAGGGAGATGTCATAGCAATTAGTTTTGAGATAAATGATAAATAAACCTCGTACCCTTATTGAAAATAAATTTCTACACAAATTAAACACATCAAATGATAGTATTATTTTGTTTTTTGCACATCCAATTCTATAACTTAACTTACGTATCCACCTGGGAAACAAAACTCTATTTGCACAAAAATGACAACCCATTTTACCCGAGCACCATCGATGATTCATCTACATACTAGAACAACATTATATATAAGCTCAAATTAATATGTATTGTATGTACATAAAACATAATGCATCAAAAATATATTACACATATGTAGGTTTATAAGATGAAACGAAAATTGTATTGCACTGTTACTTTTAATCTATTTATAGCTAAGTGGTTGGGTGAACATAATAAGTATCGACAAATAATACAAAGCGTTGTATAAACAAAGGAAAATTCAATATTTAACACTCCGCAAGCTGTAAATATGGCTTACATATCCGTTTGATGATAGACTTTGTGTTTTGAGTTAGAAAGTTGCTCTCAGCTGATATTATTGATTGTCTTGATAATTTATATTTAATTCTTAAGTGACACAACAAACGTCTAAATAAATAACACCAGACGCATTACAGAATTGCACATTAACAATTTTTTACATCCCTCAAAAGAATTTCCGAATTCTGAACTAACAAAGTAAAGTAATTTGCACAACATGCTTAAAGTATTCTTAAGTGTATGTTAAGGGGTTAGGTACAGCTTACAGCAGTAAAATTTTAAAAATATTCAACATTTTTTGCTCCATAACTGTATCTTGTACAATAATGAAAAATAGTATGTATAAAATACTGTCTTTCTGCTATATGAAAAAAATATTTTTACGATTAAAAAAAAATATATTTACATTTTTTTTTTTCAAAATCCAATTCACTGTGCAGTGATGAAGCGTTTCTCACATAACTAAAAAATTATTCAACATTATGTGATGAAATTTTTTTGTGTGTATTTATGCATGTCATATCTGCAATATGATGCAAGATCACTTCTCTACCTTTGATAGATTGTCTGATAAAAATAAATTCATTTCAAAAATGGTCAAATATCAATATTTCCTTCTAACACAAAATAAAAAAAATATGATTTATTAAGGAATGTAGTTCAAAGAGCATGATATTGTAAACATGAGTTTTAGCAATAAAATAAAAGAGAGAGAATATGAAAAATTTAACAAATTTATGAGTTATGAGGGAAACACTTCATCACTGCATAGTAAACACCTTTTTGAATTTTGAAAATATATAAATATATATTTTTTTTAAATTGTAAAAATATTTGTTTCATATAGCAGAAGGACAGTGTTTTACACCTACCAATTTTCATTATTGTATAAGATACAGTAATGGAGGAAAAAAATGTTGAATATTTTCAAAAAATTTAATGCTGTAAGCTATACCTAACTTCTTAAAATGCGATCAGAAGCGGAAATTGGAGATACTTAGAGTAACATAATATATTTCGCTGGCAATTGCGATGATATTTTTAATTTTGTGCATCTTTTGGCTTGCCTTAACTACTCGTAAGGAAATTATTTGTTCTACCAACCGACATGGGTAAATTCGTTATGTGATAGTTACAATCCACTTGCATTATATCATTGGAACGTAAAGCAATAAACGTATTTTACTTTAAACTAGGCAGAACTACATGCAACTTATGATGATTCCTACAATATAAATGTAATATTTCTTGTTCTACCATTTTGTTTTAAAATTTCTTCATGTGGTTTGAATCAACACGATCAGGTACGAACAGATAACACCAAATGTCGCATAAAGAAAGGGCAGGTCAATATTGAACACTCCACACGCCGTGAATATAGCTTCTATACCAGTCAGATGATTAACAAGTCTCTCCGTTTCAATTACAAAGTCACCCTCAAGAGTAGATCTTAATAATATCTTTTTGGCTTGGATTACCGATTGCTTAGATTCTTCTGTTGTCAAGTGACATAACACACACATCTCCACAAATAACATTAGAGACATACATGTAAATAACGCACAACTTGATATTAAAAAACTCTTTGGTTCACGAAAAGCATTCCTAGAATCCAGGTTCATAAACATAAGGAAAATAAACATTGAACTTACAATGTTCATAAATATCCAAGAAAATGAAACAAGAAGAGGAAATCCGAAAAATGAGTTAATGAAGCATGTTGTGTCATGTAATTTGTTGAAAACTAAGCGTACGTCTCTGAATTTGTTACGTAAATTTGCTTTCGGTAAAATCATAACATTGTTGTCAACAGCATTTTCTATATCGATTAAAATGACTCCAGTGTTATTCATACGAGTATAATCTTTCCTAATTATTCCTGATTGATGTAGAGATTTTATTACATAGTTGAGACGTTGATATCTTTGTCTCACGTAAAGCACTAAATTCAAGAACAGCAGGAGCATTACAACATTTATGTAACTGAACAGACAATGAGCAACAACTTTTATTATTAATCTGGAGGGAGGGTTTACATAGTAAAACAACCCAATAGACACCTCAAAACAAATAATATGTAGTATGAGAGCGAACACAATTTTGATTTTATTTCTCCTGTATTTGAAACATCTTCCCTCATCTCTAAATAAAATTTTGTCTACGTCTGATAATTCTTTAAATATCTGTGCAATAATATGTCTTTTGGGAGATATAGATACCATCAGTGTAATCAAAACTGTAACGCACATGGGTAATGTTTGAAGACATCTAATGAACAATTCCATTTTTTCTTTCTGCTGTAAAAATTCTGTCTCTATTACAAAATACGTCATAACTGAAGACACTATGAAACAGAACACAGACCAGCATAATCCAGTAAATCCAAGCAGAGCTATGCACTTTCCTGATGTTCCAGACGTGTATGTAGGATATGATGGTATTCCAACAATTTTACAAGCGTAGAGCAGTGGTGCCGTAGATGAAAGGATAGTGTCAATGCTATTCATTCTCGTTATTTAAAATTTCTTCGCTGTTTATAATCCATTCCAATAAAAATTCTATAATGAATTCGTTTTATTAGTTAAGGCGTAAACAAGACATACAAACTGTTTTATTTCCAAATGGAATAGTTACGCAAACTTGACACCTATAAGTTATTCACTCACAAATACGAGATTATAAAGTGACTGCTAATTCCTATGAGCGAGATGAGGTAACATTCTTCACATAAATATTTACGTGGGGGTGAGGAAATCTTCGATGAACTTACAGCAATCCTCATTGCACACATCTCGTCTCTCTGCCATAGCTTATGCAGCCAATACAAGATTTCAGTGTTGGATTCTTGGGATCTGGAATGAAATTTTAGTTTAACTCATTATTTACATCATACTTTATATTACATTTTATTAAATTATGTATTATTAGTAGGGACAGGATTTTTATGTAATATCAAGGTGTGAAATATGTAAATATTTATGTAAGAAAAATAAGCTGAATATGTACCAAAATGTGTAAAATCATGAAAATATTTAATATAAATATCTGGCAGGTATAGGATAGGGAAGACTCTCCAGTTATGATTTCATAGATCACCCGACTTTTTTACCGCACACTTGACACATTACTATTTTTCCATCTGTAGTGAAGCGTTCATTGCAATCCATGATTCTATTTTTGTCGTTAGAGTTGAAGATACAGGGACCATTTTAGATAGTTAAAAGCAGTAGATAAACTCACTTGCATTTTATACTGTAAGTACTAAAACTAGAGAACAGAGTGAAATGAATGACACAGCAGTATTGCAAGCACTGTTTCGCTTTACTGGATTAGGAGAAAATAAGAGGAGATGTGGAACACATGCATTTTAGCTGCTCCCTGTAAGAAACAAGTAACTACTAAAACCTCAAACTATAGGCATTTGTTGTTTGAAAAGTGACATTCCTGTCTTATTAAGAAGGGTAGGATTATTCCAACCGAGAACCATACTTTCTAATTGCTCGGAAAATCCCATTTCCGTAATGGTCTACTAAATTTAAAGTAAAGAGGTCAAGCAATAACCTGAAAGTATGTCAGAAGAATTAGGAAGAGGGTGGGTAAGGTTGCAAATTGCATGGGAACGGCTTGTTAAGACATGTGCAGAACAATCATCCACCGCATGAAGGCAACCCTACTTTTTGAGTGATTTTACAATACAAGGGAGTTGTATGAGAAAGATTGTCTTTTGTTCACTCATATTTGCAGTGGGAGGTATGGCGTGAGTGCCTCATTACTTCCTGGAACTAAGGACGTTATGTTTCATCCCGAAATATGTTTAAATCTGTATATTTCAAATTGTAAACTTCCCCAACAGAAGTTGTCTTTTCCTTTCATAGAAGTAAAAATGAATTTAATTCGTTAATATGTAGATTTATGTAATACTGTGCCATAATATGCAATGTGGGGTAAATATGTAAAAAATATGTAGTATCAAATTTTGATATATTAATGGTAATTACAAGATTCGCAAAGATTTGTTATTTATATACGTTTAGGTTGAAAGGAATATAATATGTAATTACATAAAAATCCGATCCCTAGTTATTAGGATATATGAGGTTGAGAAGTTTTTGTCATCCAGTCTGCTTAAAAAAATTGAAAGTTAGAATTTACAAAAACAGTTATATTATCGGTTCTTCTGCATGGTTGTGAAACTTGGACTCTCACTTTGAGAGAGGAACAGAGGTTAAGGATGTTCGGGAATAAGGTGCACAGGAAAATAATTGGGACTACGGGGAATGAAGTTACAGGAGAATGGAGAAAGTTACACAACGCAACACTACGTAAATGTTGTTTGATTTCATAAAGAATGAAAAGACACGACAGGGCAGAAAATAATGCAATATAAAGTATTGCCGGACATAATCCAAAGATTCGAGTGAAATAGCCACAACTTACAAATTTCTCCCCAGTGTCTTCCCCATACGATGATATTCCAATAATTATTTTAGCAGCAATCGGTAAATGTCTCAGTGGTGCGTAGCCCTATGTTTCATTCACATCATGAATTTCAACCATTTTGAAAATCACCTCACTATGTGTTATAACATCGCGCAAGATTGCTGATGTCTACAAATAAAATTGTAATAACAGTTCACTCAAAGTTTAATCACATTTATCTTCAATAACTGCTCATAACAGATACTTGGTGAGAATACGTATTTAACAAAGCTTTTCAAACTGGCTGTCACCCCATGATCAATATTGTTGTTATTCAAATTAACATGTTTTTACTGAGTATGATGGATTAGGTATAGTTTTATTATGTAGTCTGCCCCAAAGAAAGGATGAGATGACAAGTGGTGTAAAGTATATGCTGTGTAGCGCGATTCACATAACATTCTTTGTCAATATTTTTAAACGGTGCCTGCCTGCGGCGAGACCAAAAGGCTGGATAAATATTTGTCTCTCCGTCCCGTATCGATGGCTGATAAGGTTAGTATTTAAATGTAGTTGTTATTTAAAATCAATCCCTTAATGTTAAAGATCTTTTATTTTCACTTTTATTTTAAAAAATCACTATCTGCATTGTGATTGTAAAATCTAAATATTATAATTATTGTTTCTTAAAACATATTATAATCAGGCTTGGCGTTTTCGCCTCGTGGACGTAAAGTTAATGGTACATTTACTATAGCGTACTAGATGTTGATCGTGTGGCACAATTAGACGGATAAGCGAAGGTGTATCTGCACCAGTGGACTATCGGCTGTGTGCACGAACACTTCTAGGAGGTTACAACTACATACCTACTACTTACGCAGACTACAAGTTGTTCCTAAAATAGGTAGTCAAGGTTAAGTTGCACATCCCTGTAAGGACACATACCTTGAAATAATATTAAATCTCTACATACCTTACTGATATATCTACTTATTCAAAAAGAACAACATGTTTGCAGTGAAGGACCTGCCCTTGGGCGTAACACTATGAATGAATGAATATGAATAAATTAAACTATATATAATTTATCAACAAGTGAAAAGTCGACTTTCTGAAAAGTCGATGTAGACACATTTTCGAAATAGTTTACGATTGGAATTCGATGTTTTTCCCTATCCCTATATTCTATAAATCATTCTACCATTAAAATACTGGTGTTTATGTACGAGTACTTACAGAACCTAAAACGTTGAATATTTGAAAATGTATTACAGTAGGATATTTTTTTTTCGATTTTTTTTTTTCAAACAACTCTCTGATAAAGTCAGTTTTGCCGTCCGGTTTTATTTGTGACGTGCAATGTATTTCTGCAGCATCCTTATTTTCCATTAATGCAACATTTTTCTTAGATGCATTAGTATTACAGTGCGTCTGTATATTTGCGTTTTCGTCCTCTTGTAACTGAACGACAAACCTTGCACTGAATTGCTTACTGTCCAGTTCTTTCACAATATTTTACATAATATTTATTCGTAGGATTTAAATTGTATGATACGCAAGCTAGTTAGTGTGGAATGGCTATCTTCTAACAACCACCCCACACCAGAACAGTCTGATTGCATGTAGAGATTCTTGTTAACTTCCGGTTGGAATGGAATTACGAATGGGGATGGGTTGATGTACCGTACATTTTGTTTGTGTGTGTGTTTTCCACAATTCTGGTGTTCAGTGTTGTAGTATTGGGTGTAATGTCCACATTAGCTGTGATGATACTCCACACAAAATGCTGGGTAACTTTCGGTGTTGGACCCCGGACTCATTTCACCGGCATTATCACCTTCATCTCATTCAGACGCTAAATAGCCTAAGATGTTGATAAAGCGTAGTAAAATAACCTACTCCACACAAAAACAAAATACTTTGCGCCTCATACAATGTAAGCAGAGGGTAATTGGATGGTAACACCACAATCTACAGTAGTATATACAGTCACGAAGCTCAACACGTAGTAAATATGAATCCATAGATAGTTGCTAACCACTAGGATCGCTAATATCGCCTCATTACAGACAATGCGAAATAGTACCGGCACAGTCTATTGTTCCTAGCACCTTCATAACTCAAGCTTCGTAACTGTATATTATACTAGACAGTGGTAACACCTACCGTAGCGACAGAATTAGGAAAATTGTCTTGCACAATTAATGACTGCTCTTGTTTAGTCAACCGTAAATGGGTGACAATACCTACAGTAGTGAGAAAAATAGGAAAATGAATGTGCACAATTACATTGTGCTCTTGTTTAGTCAACCATGCGTGGGTGATGCCATCTATAGTAGCGAGAGCAGAAGGAAAATTAATGTGCACAATTATAGGGTGCCTCTCTTTAGTCAGCCATAATTGAGTTGTAAAACCTACACTAGCGAGAGGAGTAGGAAGATTAACGTGCACAATTATTGAGTGCTCTTGTTCATATTCTTAATACTTTTCTTCAGACACCAGTTCATAAACTTCTCACTATTTGTCGTTATATTATATTTTATATTCTTCCAGTGATCCAGCATCAACCCCGATACAGTATCTGTTATTTGGGAAATTATATAAGCTTGGCTGTCCATATTATTCTAAATCAAGCATACAAAATAGAGGTACCGGTACTGCAATATTATTTGCTTATTTTCTTACCTATGAAATATACATTGTTCCTCACGACATTCCACATCATGGCTTCTTTATGATTTTGAAATTCATAACCCGAATATCGTCATAGTCTATTTTATTTCATTATTTATTTCTTTTTAATTATACGTTCGTGATATTTTTGTCCCTCGTGTGATTTTAGAAACTCGGCGTATTTTATTAACTTGTATCATAAATAACTTTTATGCTCGACCATGCCGAAATGTAGTAATTATACATCTGGTATCAGACCTTTAATGCATGTCATTAAAGTACACCTACTCATTAAAGGTCAAGTCTTTCAGCCAATGACGACTCAGGTTACAACTGTTCAGCCAATGACAGGTCAGCTTTCTACCGTTATAAAACCGCAAGTATCGATTATTCTCGGATATGCAATCGAAAGAGAATTAGCGAAAAGTCACGGAGGCTGGAAATCCAATACTGTCGCAGAAGGTTATGTTCTGTTACTATAATAATTAGCGTTAATTGTAAATAATATTCAAATAAATTCAATTTGTCATCTCGTTTTTCAATGTCTAATTTTATTTCAATGTTATCTCTGTAGGTTCATACGGCCTAGCAAGGTCAATGTGGATATCTGTTCCTCGAAAAAAATCAATACTATCGCGTCAGCGCACATCTCACAACATACGGAACATTGCTGAAGGTCAGATACAATTAAAATTAATAATATCAAGTTAGAAATATGATCGAGTATAAAAAGTCGTATGAAATTCGCCTATAATGGTAATTAAGAAGTTCGTATGAAAATTATGAAACTCGCTTGCGCTGGTTTCATAAATATCCATACTCACTTCTTAATTACCTTCATTATAGGCTCGTTGCATAATGTACTATTACGAATGTGGTAAAAACTGGTGAAGTTTTAAACAGAAGAATGTATTTATTGTAGTTCTAAAAGAATCTGATACAGACAACAAAATTAATTATATTGTATTTCTTGGAGTTTATACAGTATACATCAGGCCTGCACAAACAGCGCTCAACGAGCGCGCGCGCTCCTTCGGAACGGAGAGCCGTGTTTACCGCTCGCCGAAACGGAGAGGAAGATACGTCAGAATGACATAAACTTGCTACAGGTAGAGGAGAGGGAAACGACCAATCAGTTATCTAGTGGAGTGCAGTGTGTAGGCCTATTCTCAATAACTGTTTCACGTTGCTTACCTACTGCTACAGTACAGTATGGAGGAATCTAAAAGACGGAACATAACATTTGACATTTAACGATTTACAGCTAGAACTTATTGATCTTCAGTGTGACCTAAGGGCTAAAGATCGTTTGAATAATACTACTAGCCTGGTTGAGTTTTACAAGACTAAACATTAGCAATAATATCCACGACTACACAGGCTGGCTGTGAAAATGATTGCTATGTTCGGCTCAACATTTATATTTGTGATCAACTGTTTTCTATAATCAACTTTAATAAAGGCGGACATCGAACATCTGTAACTGATGTTTCATTACGATCAGTAGGCTACTGTTCCTTTTAGCTGCCAACAGCATAAAATCTCGTTTTGATGTACTGATAAATAAAAATATAACAAAATGATATTGTTCATTTAAGTAGCTATAAAATTTCTATTATTTCTGTAAAATAAATATTTCTTTATTAATTAATAATAATCCAAGATAATTTTGTAAACACTGAACTGGAATTCATTTCATAAGCACTGGCAATAGTACTTCCTTTTGTGTATATTTTGTACGAGATCACCCCTTCTTCCAGTCCACCCTTCTACAGAGCGCAGCTAATATCTGCATTCCGCTCATGAGCTGTGAGCCGGCTCGGAGAGCGCAAACCTTGTGCAGGCCTGGTATACATGCTATTTGAACTTCATTGCAATAATATTATAAATATGGTGACTGAATATAGTTTGTACAGAATAGGACATACTTAGGTAACATTTTAACATTTCCATCCATTTATATTTACAAATGCCTAATTTTCATAAAACAGACTGATAATAAATACAATAAGAATTTTGATTATCATAATTATAACATACGAAATGCACATTTGGTTACAATAATAAAATCATAAACTTGTGAAATATGTAGTGTTTTTAAAATTATATTGTGCTTCTTGTTTATTATGTCATTGACATGTACATCCATGTATATGGTCATGTATTGAATAAGCAAGCAATCAATCAATCAATCAATGAATCAATCAACTATTTTTCGTTGATAACATTTTTTAATGAGTTTATCAATTTGTATTTTCTTATATTTTTAATTCTGTACTAATGGGGTGTCATGTTTTACTTATACATTTATATAAACAAATTAAATTAATAAACATGTGACTTTATATAATATATACATTTTATATTTACACGCTCGCGGATGGAGAGCGAAAGCGGTATGCAAAGCGCAGTTGCACACTTGCGAGCGTGGAAGGATAAAATGTACATGGAAGTACAACATGCAACTTGATTCCTGTAATAAAAATGAAATATTTCTTGTTGTACCATCTTGAATGATATTTCTTCAGGTGGTTTGAATCAACACGATCAGGTACGAACAAATAACACCAAGTGTTCCATAGAGAAAGGGCAGGTCAATATTAAACACTCCACACACCGAAAATATAGCTTCCATGCCCGTCAGATTATTGATGAGTCTCTCCATTTCAATTACAAAGTCACTCTCAAGAATGGATCTTAGTACTACCTTTTTAGCCTGGATTACAGATTGCTTAGATTCATCCGTTGCTAAGTGACACAACACACACATCTCTATAAATAGCATTAGGGACGTAAGAGTGAATACCATACAACTGGATAACAAGAAATTCTTCGAGTCACTAAAAGCATTCCCAGAATCTAGACTCATAAACTTGAGAAAAGCATACATCGAAGTTATGATGCTCATAAATACCCAAGAAAATGCAACAAGAAGAGGAAATCCGAAAACTGAGTTAATGAAGCATGTTGTATCATGTAATTGATTGAAAACTAAGCTTATGTCTCTGATTTTGTCATGTAAATATGTTTTTGTTAACATCATATCATTGTTGTCAACAGCCTTTTCTATATCGATTAAAATGACTGAAGTGTTATTCATACGAGTATAATCTTTTCTGATTATTCCTGATTGATACAGAGATTTTATGACATAGTTAAGACGTTGGTATCTTTGTCTCACGTACAGCACTAAATTTAAAAACAACAGGAGCATTACAACATTTATATAACTGAACAGACAATGAGAAACAATGTTTATTGTTAATGTGAAGGGAGGGCATATATAGTAAAACAACCCAAGTGGCATCTCAATACAAATAATATGCAGTATGAAACTAAATACAATTTTAATTTTACTTCTCCTGTATATGAAATATCTTTCCTCTTCTCTGAATAAAATGTCGTCGACTTCTGATAGTTCTTTAAATATGTGTGGAAGAATGAGTCTCTTGGGAGATAGAAACATGATTAATGTAATCAACACTGTCACACAGAGAGGTGATATTTGAAGACATCTCATAAATAATAACATATCTTCATACTGCTCTAAAACTTCCGACTCTATAAAAAAATATGTCATAACTGAAGACACTATGAAACAGAAGACAGACCAGCATAATCCAGTAAATCCAAGCAGAGCTCTGTACTTTCCCGATGTTGTAGGCGAATGTGCATGATATGATGTTATTCCAACAATTTTACAAGCGTAGAGCAATGGCGCCATAGACGAACGGATAGTGTCGATGCTATTCATTCTTGTTATTTCGTATTTCTTCACCGATGAAAGTAGGTTCGAACGAAAATTCTACACTGAATTCGTTCTATAAGGCGTAAACAAGGCTTTTGATTTCCATATGGAATAGATAGGCATACTTGATATATGAGGCGCTCAGCGCACAAATGGCCCAACCCACAAAAATATATTTCCAGTTTACTTCTTTGTAATAGTGTGCGAAATGCGACACAGAAACGAAAATTGTACTGAAATCTCGTGGAAAAACTGGGAATGGTGATTGGGCACTTTTACACTTTGAAGAGAACAATGTGAGTAGGTCTTTAGATCTGTAAACTCAATTTGGTAATTGTGTGGGTTGGGTCATTTATGCGTTGAGCGCCTCATATATTCACGCAGAATAAATTAGAGATTATCTGATGACTGCCAACTCCTATTAACGCGAAGAGATAACATTGCCTACTTAAGCATATTATCTTGTTAATGAAATACAGTGTTAGAGAAATAACTCCAAGTAGTATTAACAAATATGAGGACGATATTGTGTACAAAGAAACACCGCATCAAATTATTTTAGTTAATTCCACAAGAATTGACTCCGTCCCAAGATGTCCTTATTTCGATTTCATATGTAAGTTACATTATGACGTAGGTATCTACATATATCGGATGAGTCCACACCTGTGGAGCAACGGTTATCGCATCTGGCCTGGAAATCAGATCTACCGGGTTCGATTCCCAGTCGAGGCAAGTTACTTTGTAGAGGTTTTTTTCGGGGTTTTCCCTCAACCCAATATGAGCAAATGCTGGGTAACTATCGGTGCTGGACCCCGGACTCACTTCACCGGCATTGTCACCTTCATCTCATTCAGACGCTAATGTTGATAAAGCGTCGTAAAATAACCTACTAAAAAAATATATCGTTTGAGTATCTTGATCTTGAGGAATGGTACGTAAGCAATTCTGAATTTTACCATATGAAACCAAAATTCAGAGACCCCTTTTGCTCTGAAATGGTGGGTACAAGTAAGAATGTTAGCGTGAAGCTCTAAATGAGGTACACTATATTAGGTAAAAACATAAATAATCCTGTGCAAGATTAATCCAGTATCTATCATCATATCCCACCTCTCTCAAATCCATTTTTATATTATCCTCCCATCTACGTCTCGGCCTTCCCAAAGGTCTTTTTCCCTCCGACCTCCAACTAACACACTATATGCATTTCAATAATAATAATAATAATAATAATAATAATAATAATAATAATAATAATAATAATAATAATAATAATAACAATAATTGTTTAGTCAGCCATAATTGGGTGATAACACACAGTAGTGAGAGGAGTAGGAAAATTAACGTGCACATTTATCGAGTGCTCTTGATCATATTTTTAATACTTTTCTTCAGAAACCAGTTCATAAACTTCTCACTATTGGTCGTTATATTTTATGTTCTTCGAGTGATCCAGCGTCAATACGCATACAGTATCTTTTACTTCGGAAATGTTATAAGCATGGCTAGAATTTTGATGAAGTTGTATCTTTTTTCTAGTAAGCCAGAAACATTGCTGCTTTAGTATTTATATGTTATGTGATAAACTGAGTGTTTTAAATATATTTGTTAGGACATTTTTTGCATTTTTTTTACCTCTTACAATTCATAAAAGCATTGTTTTGTTTTATTCGATCATTTTTGGGGTATTTTCATCTAATTTTGGCCATAAATTCCCATTATTAATGTAAAATATTATTTATTTCCTTTGATATTTTCTCTACAAATTTTTTTCAATTAATACCCATTATTTTGTATATTATTTTAATCGTTTTCCTACACAAATATTGTCATTTTAACGTACTACACCGCCATGTAATGGATCAGTCCAACCTCCCCTTCAATATAGACTCCTCTATACCTGCTACTTCCGGATTAGAGTGGCCTTGTGGTGGATTACATGGAATTAAACCAGATAAAATAATTAAAGTGTACTACTTAGAAAAATTATAAAAAAGTAATTAAACTTGAATGTTGGTACTAGAATTTAATTTAATAACTGGTCTAAATATTAACATTCCTACTCAGTCAATTATGCAAGATCAATTTTTAGGACATTTTTAAGGGAATTTTTGAAAGATTTTTAGTTTATAAATGCATTGTTTTTAGGACATCTTTTCATGATTTATAGGTCATCAAAATCCTAGCCCTAGTTATAAGTTTGACCGTTCATTTTCTTCTAAATCAACCATACAAAATGGAGGTGCTAAAATATTATTTGCTTCTATTTGTATCTATGGAATATCCATTGTTCCCTCTCACGATATTCCACAAAATAATATTTTTATGACTATGAAATTCATAACCCGAATAACTTCACAGTCTATTTTATTTCATTATATTTTTCCTTTTAATTTCACTCTTTCATAGAAAAAAGGAATATAGAAAGATATACGATCGTTTTATTTTTGTCCCTCGTATAATTTGAGAAACTCAACGTATTTTATTAACTCGTATCATAAATAACTATTATGAATGTACATCAAATATTCATATGTATGAGGTCTCGCCCACTTCATTGAATATTACACGACTAATATGAATTAGTCAATTGTATTATTATTATTACATACGAGAAAAATTCGTACCGGCAACGTAAAATAGCATTACGAAAGGGGTTCGGCCGGCGCCATGGATCGTGTCTCGGCATGGCTCAGTTGGTAAGAGCGCTCAGCGCGCAGAGCTGAGAGGTCCTGGGTTCGATTCCCGGTGCCGGTACGAATTTTTCTCGTATGTAATAGAAATATTATGAATATTATAAAAATTGATGCAGTTTTTGAACAGAAGAATGCATTTATTGTAGTTCTACAAGAATCTGATACAGACAACAAAATTAATTATGTTGTATTTCTTGGAGCTTATACAGTATACATAATATTTGATCTTCATTGCAATAATATTATGGATATGGTGACTGAATATAGTTTGTGCAGAATAGGACACACTTAGGTAACTATTTTTCGTTGATAACATTTTTTTAATCAGTGCATTAATTTGTATTTTCTTATATTTTTAATTCTGTACTAATGGGTTGTCATGTTTTTACTTGTATTATACATTTATATAAACAAATTAAATGAATAAACACGTGACTTTATATAATACATACATTTTATATTTCCACGCTCGCAGATGGAGAGCGAAAGCGGCATGCAGAGCACAGTTGCACACTTGCGAGCGTGGAAAGATAAAATGTATGCACTGTACGTGGAAATACAACATGTGTGTTGATTCCTTAAAAAAAAAAATGAAATATTTCTTGTTGTACCATCTTGAATGAAATTTCTTCAGGTGGTTTGAATCAACACGATCAGGTACGAACAAATAACACCAAGTGTTCCATATAGAAAGGGCAGATCAATATTAAACACTCCACACACCGAAAATATAGCTTCCATGCCCGTCAGATTATTGATGAGTCTCTCCATTTCAATTACAAAGTTACTCTCAAGAATGGATCTTAATACTACCTTTTTAGCCTGGATTACAGATTGCTTAGACTCCTCCGTTGCTAAATGACACAACACACACATCTCTATGAATAGCATTAGGGACGTAAGTGTGAATATCATACAACTGGATAACAAGAAATTCTTCGAGTCACTAAAAGCATTCGTAGAATCTATACTCATAAACTTGAGAAAAGCATACAACGAAGTTATGATGCTCATAAATACCCAAGAAAATGCAACAAGAAGAGGAAATCCGAAAATTGAGTTAATGAAGCATGTTGTATCATGTAATTTATTGAAAACTAAGCTTATGTCTCTGATTTTGTCACGTAAACATGTATTCGGTAACATCACAGCATTGTTGTCAACAGCCTTTTCTATATCGATTAAAATGACTCCAGTGTTATTCATATGACGAGTATAATCTTTCCTGATTATTCCTGATTGATACAGAGATTTTATGGCATAGTTAAGACGTTGGTATCTTTGTCTCGCGTACAGCACTAAATTTAAAAACAATAAGAGCATTGCAATATTTATGTAACTGAACAGACAATTAGCAATAATTTTTATTATTAATCTGAAGGGAGGGCTTATATAGTAAAACAACCCAAATGGCATCTCAGTACAAATAACATGCATTATGAAACTAAACACAATTTTAATTTTACTTCTCCTGTATATGAAACATCTTTCCTCTTCTCTGAATAAAATGTCGTCGACTTCTGATAGTTCTTTAAATATGTGTGCAAGAATGAGTCTCTTGGGAGATAGAAACACGATTAATGTAATCAACACTGTCACACAGAGAGGTGATATTTGAAGACATCTCATAAATAATATAATATCCTCGTACTGTTCTAAAAATTCCGTCTCTATATAAAAATATGTCATAACTGAAGTTACTATGAAACAGAACACAGCCCAACATAATCCAGTAAGTCCAAGCAGAGCTGTGTACTTTTCCGATGTTGTAGGCGTATGTGAGGGATATGATGTTATTCCAATAATGTTACAAGCGTAGAGCAATGGCGCCATAGACGAACGGATAGTGTCAATGCTATTCATTCTTGTTATTTCATATTTCTTCACCAATGAAGGTAGGTTCGAACGAAAATTCTACACTGAATTCGTTCTGTTAAGACGTAAACAAGACATACAAACTGTTTGATTTTCAAATGGAATGGACAGACATACTTAATATATATGAGGAGCTTAACGCACAAATGGCACAACCCACAAAATTATATTTCCACTTTATCTGTTTGTTACAGTGTGCGAAATGTGATACAGAAACGAAAATTGTACTGAAATATCATGGAAAAACTGGGTATGGTGATTAGGCAATTTTACTCTTTGAATAGAACAATTTGAGGAGCTCTTTAAATCTATAAACTCAATGTGCATATTATGTGAGTTGGGCCTTTTATGCACTGAGCGCCTCATATATTCACTCCGAATAATTGTGAAATTATCTAATGACTGCCAACTCCTATTAGCGCGATGAGATAACATTGCCTACTTAAGCATATTATCTTGTTAATGAAATACAGTGTTGGAGAAATAATCCAAGTAGTATTAACAAATATGAAGACGATAATGTGTACAAAGAAACTCCACATCAAATTATTTTAGTTAATTCCACAAGAATTGACTCCGTCCCAAGATGATCCCCTTATTGCGATTTCAAATGTAACTTATATTGTAACGTAGGTATCTACATATGTCGGGTGAGTACACACCTATGGAGTAACGGTTAGCGCGTCTGGCCGGGAAACCAGGTGGACCGGGTTCGATTCCCAGTCGGGACAAGTCATGTGGTTGAGGTTTTTTCCGGGTTTTTTCCTCAACCTAATATGAGCAAATGTTGGGTAACTATCGGTGTTGGACCCCAGACTCATTTCACTGGCATCATCACCTTCATCTCACTCAGACGTTAAGTAACCTAAGATGTTGATAAAGCGCCGTAAAATAACCTACTAAGAAAACTATATATCGGCTGAGTATCTTGATCTTGCGAATTGGTACGTAAGCAATTCTGAATTTTACAATGTGAAACCAAAATTTAGACTGCTCTTTTGCTCTGAAACGATGGGTGCAAGTAAGAATGTTAGTATGAAGCTCTATATGAGGTACACTATATTAGGTAAAAACATAAATAATCTTGTGCAAGATTAATCCGGTCTCTATCGTCATATCTCACCTCTCTAAAATCCATTTTTATATTATCCTCCCATCTATTTCTCGGCCTCCCGAAAGGTCTTTTTCCCTCCGGCCTCCCAACTAACATGCATTTCAGCAATAATAATAATAATAATAATAATAATAATAATAATAATAATAATAATAATAAATAAAAATTAATAAAAATAAGAGTTGAATATGGTACAAAGTGTGCAAAGAATATATAGTATAAACCGTTTTGTTGAATTTTCATACATATGTATATATACTGTTTGCTGGTTGAGTGCCAGCTAAAATAAATCATTATTATTATTCTGCAAATTAAGCTTTCAGGAATAACTCCCTGTAAAGTTAATTTGAATAATTTCGAGGGAAAAATTGTTCAAATTAACTTTACAGGGAGTTATTCCTGAAAGCTTAATTTGCATAATACACGTCACTGTACGTAACAGAAAATCACAATTTAAAGTCACACAGAGTTAGTGTGCACTCAAATGTTGGTTGCTTGACGGTTGTCAGCCCACTTTGAGGTTTGTGGATATAGAGGGAAAAATTGGATCGGTGTCGGGTAGAGTTCCCGGGTAGCTCAGTGGGAGAGCGTTGGTACGTTTAACCAAAGGTCCCGGGTTCGATACCCGGCCCGGAACAATTTTTCCCTCGAAATTATTCTAATTATTATTATTATTATTATTATTATTATTATTATTATTATTATTATTATTATTATTATTATTATTATTACTAATCAAGCTTTCATACTAGTAAATTTAAATTCATAGAGGAAAAATATAGTATTTAGCTCCACGGGCCACCTCACATCAGCTAATAATGTAGCGTGGAGAAATGTTAGGATAACATAAATCAGAGTGTTATAATGTGATGAACAGTAGAAGAAATATTGAGCCGTGTGGTTTACCTGAGCCAGACGTTTCGGATATTAGTTTCAGTAGGCATAATAATGACGCGGAATCAGGCCTATTTCAGTTTATCCTGATGACGTAAATAGGACGAAAGATGATAGTAATTCTATTTATGACGATTCTACAAGGCGGATAATACATTAATTCCTTCGCGATCACATCGCTAAATGAAGTTACGTTACTCAAAATAGCGACTGATTTTAAAAATTCATGTAGGTAATAGATTGAAGTTCCGAGGTATAATTAAGTAGGCTAAAAGTTTGTTCTGTGAAACTGCCTTTAACTGAAGGAGTAAGAATTTTCTTCTTTGCGACTTTGTATAAATGCACGAACACTATAAATCGCGTTACAAATTCTTACTTACAGTACTTAATTATGATCTTTAAGGAGCCCGCATGTTCATTGCCGCCCTCACATAAGCCCGCCATCGGTCCCTATCCTTAATCCGTCCCTGCCATCATATCCCACCTCCCTCAAATCCATTTTAATATTATTCACCCATCTACGTCTCGGCCTCCCCAAAGATCTTTTTCTTTCCGGCTGCGTCTATATGCATTTCTGGATTCGCCCATACATGGTACATGTCCTGCCCATCTCAAACGTCGAGATTTAATGTTCCTAATTATGTACAAATGTCCCGCGCCGTGGCGTCGTGCTCTAAGGCATCCTGCCTAGGACTCGCTTTACGGAATGGGCGCTGGTTCGAGTCCTCATGGGGGGAAGAAATTTTCTCATGAAATTTCGGCCAGTGTATGGGACCGGTGCCCACCCAGCATCGTGATGCATTTGGGAAGCTACGATAGGTAGCGACATCCGGTTGCGAAAGTCAGCTATAACGGCAGAGAGGCTCATCGTGCTAACCACACGATACCTCCATTCTGGTTGGATGATCGGCCACCTCTGCTTCGGCAGGTGGGCGTGAGGCCAGCAGGCGGCTGGTCGTTCTAGACCCTTCGCGGGCTGTAGCGCCACGGGTTATTATTATTATTATTATTATTATTATTATTATTATATACACTCACAACTTAATTAAATTTAAAACTAAACTAAAAATAATTCTACTTTCATCAACACCAAAATACCTACGAAAACAATAGCCATGACAGAACACCAATACATGCTATAACACAGTAACGAAGATTCAGTTCTTCCTACAAAACAGTTGGCTACCACAAGCTCGCATAATCGGCAATGCCTGTTTGTTACCATGGACTCTACTTGGCTGGTTTCAGCGGTTGCCATGGTAACGTCTTCAAGGCGCTGAGCTGTGAATACCTTTCTAGTTTTGTATGGACTATAGAAGAGGAGAATGTCAGTTTATAGTCTAATTCTGCTGCATTATTTTAAACTCTTATATCTTCATAAACGAATTCTTCTGTCAACTCCACTTGCATGCGTAATTTTCATGTTACAGAATTTATCTACAAGATGCACCAAAAGTCACAACTCATTGATTTTAATACTTTTCCTAATATTTTCTCTTCTGTGTTTATACATTGCTGAAGACGATCTGGACCACTTGAAACATACTTTTCCACACGGTATCTGATCCGAATCAATTTCTTTAAAGCAGCAGAAAGGCTACACGCAATCGCACACACTCAGTATAGTCATTACAGCTTCAGATACAAACAGTCCAATCAGGTTGTATTGAAGAGTTTATGTGATAATAATATTTTTAGAATTAGAATTAGCCCGTAGAATCCCTGTAGGGCAAGGGCCTCTTGGCTGGCAAGGTGGCTATTTTGGCATTCCCGCGTAGCCAGTTCGGGAAAGATCGTCATTCTTTTGATGATGCATCAATCGGTAGTCTCCATTCTCGGCGGTCCTTGGCTGTTGTCTTCCAGTTGGACCCAAAGTGAAGTTTCAGATCGTCCGCCCATCTTTTTTTCTGTCGACCTACACTCCTTTGTCCGGTTCTTGGGTCCCAGGCTATTGTTTTGTGCGCCCATCTGTTCTGGTCCATCCTCATGACGTGGCCCGCCCACTTCCATTTGATGTAGGTGGCTGATGTTGCTGTCATCTTCCTCAGGTCTTCGTTGCGGATTCTGTCATGGAGGCTGACGCCAAGAATCTTTCTCTCCATCTTTCTTTGGCATGTTCCTAACATTTTTCTTCCTCTGTCTGTTAGAGCCCAGGTTTGGGCTCCATATAGTAGGAGAGGAAGGATGCAGCTGTCCAGTATATCTTTTTTCATTCTTATACTGTATTCCTGGCTTCTGATGATAAATCTCAGACTCCAGAATTTTGACCATGCTGCCGAAATGCGTCTCTGGACTTCTTTGCGGGTAACGTTGTTGAATGTCACTATTTGTCCTAGGTAGGTGTATTCGGTGACGTATTCTAGTTCTCTGTTGTTTATTTGAATAATTTCCTCGTTGCTGTTGGTCATTAATTTTGTTTTCTGGAGATTTGATAATAATCTTAAGAGAGTGCAAATAATATTTTGGGATATTCTGTATGTGTGTTCAACTGGTTTGAAGTAAAATCACAAAGTACGAACAAATGACGCCAAGCGTAGAGTACAAGAAAGGTAAGTCTATGTTAAACATGCCACATGCAGTGAAATTAGCTTCCATGCCACAGAAATTATTCGAAAGTCTCTCTAATTCAGGCAGGACCTCCTTGTCAACATCGGATAAGAGAATTGTATTTCGAACTTCGTTCAACGTCTCCTTAGATTCTTGCGTTGTCGAATGACACGTGACGCAGACGTCAATTAACAGTGCCAAGATTCCGACTGCTGCTGAAATTGCCGCGTAAAAATAATTGGAGTAATTGTGGAAAGAAATACAGATTAGCAGGAAATACAACATACAGGTAATGTTCAAGAATATGGTACAAAATAAAGCAAAGAGTGGAAATCCGAAAACTGAGTTGACTATACGGCATATATTGTATAGCTTACTGTAAATTTGTTTACAGGATTTAATTCTGTTCATAATTTCCTCATGTTGATTTAACGTCGTATTTGCAGTAATAGTCTTCTCGATAACCACAACAAAATATCCATTATTTTTATTTCCATAACGAGGACCGTTTCCAGTAGGTACAAAGTGTAAGCTTCTTACCAAAGAGTTTAGACGTTGGTACCGAATCTTCATATGCACTACTAAATTAATAAACAATATAATTATCACTTTACTTGAGTAAAAGAATAAGTTGAGTGTGAAGAATTTTATAGTGTATATAATAGAAGGACTTGTAACCATGTATAATCCAAATGTTATTTCCAGAGAAATTATATGGACACTAAAATGCAATATACTCTTCATCCTCATCTTACTATATTCTATTTGTCTTTCGTGTTCTGTGAATAGTATTCTATCAACTTGGGATAACTCATGAAGTACTTCAGAAATTACGCATCTTTTAGGAGAAGCGAACACTACCAGTGTAATCAGAATTGATGCACATAATGTTAACGTTTGGAGACAACTGATACACTTCATTTTTATTGGAAATTGTGTTGTGATTTCATAATGGATCAAAAAACACGACAGGGCAGAAAATATGGCGATACAAACTATTGTCCAACATAATCCAAAGATTCGAGTGAAATAGCGGCAACTTCCAAATTTCTCCCCATTGTCTTTTCCATACGATGTTATTCCAATAATTTTAGCAGCAATTATTAAATATTTCAATGGTGTGTATGTTTCATTTACATCATGAATTTTAACCATCTTGAAAATCACCTCGCTGTGTGTTCTAACATAGCTTTGGATTGTTATTGTTAATGTGCTACAAATAAAATTGTAATAACAGATAACTCGAAGCTTCTAACATCGCACAAGACTGCTAATGTCTACAAACAAAATTGTAATAACAGATCAATCAAACCTTAATCACATTTATCTTCAATAACAACTCATAACAAATACTTTAAGGGTATTCGTATGTAACACAACTTTTCAAACTGGCTGTCACCCTCATGATCAATATTGTTGTCATCAGAATTAACATGTATTCAGTGAATATGATGGATAGGGTATAATTTTGTAATGTACTATGTCCCACTCGTTCCCTGTCCTGACATGCCACTTCTTTGGAAGTATGGTTGTGAAACTTGGACTCTCACTTTGAGAGAGGAACATAGGTTAAGGGTGTTTGAGAATAAGGTGCTTAGGAAAATATTTGGGCTAAGAGGGATGAAGATACAGGAGAATGGAGAAAGTTACACAACACAGAACTGCACGCATTGTATTCTTCACCTGACATAATTAGGAACATTAAATCCAGACGTTTGAGATGGGCAGGGCATGTAGCACGTATGGACGAATCCAGAAATGCCTATAGAGTGTTAGTTGGGAGGCCGGAGGGAAAAAAGACCTTTAGGGAGGCCGAGACGTAGATGGGAAGATAATATTAAAATGAATTTGAGGGAGGTGGGATATGATGATAGAGAATGGATTAATCTTGCTCAGGGTAGGGAACAATGGCGGGCTTATGTGAGGGCGGCAATGAACCTCTGGGTTCCTTAAAAGCCAGTAACTAAGTAAGTAACTGTGCCCCACAGAAAGGATGAGATGATAATTGATGTAAAGTATATTTTGTCTAGCGCGATTCACGTGATAACATTCTTTGTCAATATTTTTAAACTGCGCCTGCCTGCGGCGAGACCATAAGGCTGGATAAATGATTCTCTCTCCGTCCCGTTTCGATGACTGATACGGTTAGTATTTAAATGTAGTTGTTATTTAAAATCAGTTCCTTAATGTTAAAGACCTTTTTATTTTCAGTTTTATTTTAATAAAATCAGTCTCTCTACATAGGGATTGTAAAATCTAAATATTATAATTATTATTTCTTAAAACATATTGTTAAAATAAAACCATTAATTGAAAATTTTGTAAATTTAATTACGGCAGAGAAGGGGACAAATCTGTGGTGAAAAGGAACAGATGTCAAGAGTCCTATGCACTCGAAAATTAATTTTATTCATTTAATTAATTTTATTATTTATTTATTTATTCATTCTTTCATTCACTTATTTTTATATCAGCTAAATGTCCTTCACATGTAACAATATCTGAAATAATAATAATAATAATAATAATAATAATAATAATAATAATAATAATGATAATAATATTACACAACAGTGCTAACAGTAATAGTAATAATAATAGTAGGCTAATAGTAATAATAATAATAATAATAATAACAATACTAATAATAATATAATAATAATAGTAATAATAATAATAATAATAATAATAATAATTTAAAACATATTGTTAAAATAAAACCATTAATTGAAAATTTTGTAAATTTAATTACGGCAGAGAAGGGGACAAATCTGTGGTGAAAAGGAACAGATGTCAAGAGTCCAATGCACTCGAAAATTAATTTTATTCATTTAATTAATTTTATTATTTATTTATTTATTCATTCTTTCATTCACTTATTTTTATATCAGCTAAATGTCCTTCACATGTAACAATATCTGAAATAATAATAATAATAATAATAATAATAATAATAATAATAATAATAATATTACACAACAGTGCTAACAGTAATAGTAATAATAATAGTAGGCTAATAGTAATAATAATAATAATAATAATAACAATACTAATAATAATAACAATACTAATAATAATATAATAATAATAATAGTAATAATAATAATAATAATAATAATTTTTATTTCTTTATTTTTTATTTATTTACTATTATTTAGTGTCCCTGTACAACAGCCAGAGGCCAATAACAGTTCAGCACAAAGCATAATTAGAATGTGACAGAATTGATAAAGAGAAAATAATAAAAAAGTGCACAAAAATAATTATTACACATAAATACAATTAAAATTAATGACAATAATGACGATGAATGGACAAATAATGCATGGCTTCAAAACGCATAATGAAGAATATTATGAAAATAATAGTGATGGTACAATGATAGTATCTGAAAAAATACATGAAAGATAAATCATTGCCAAGAGCAAATTAAGTCTATGCATTCGCAGTCATGCATGTTGGCATTTTTAATGCATCTGGAGACTGGTGAAAGAAATTTCGAATTTATGTTATAGAAAAGTTTGTGGGTTCTCATAATATCTTTCGTTGGAATACATAAGATAATATTGTTTAAGAAAGAGTAACAGGATATATCATATTTGAGGACCTTACAAAAGAACAAATAATCTAATTCATGGCGTCTAGCATATAGGTTTTGACAATTAAAATATTCACATTTTGTCTCATAACTATATCTGGAATTAATGGATAGAAATCTGAATGAACATAAAGATATATATTTTCTTTGTATATTTTCTAATTTAGTAGAATCTGTAGTTGTAATAGAGTTCCAAACTACAGATTACTAATAATAATAATAATAATAATAATAATAATAGTAATAATAATAATATTAATAATAATAATAATAATAATAATAATAATAATAATAATAATTCGTGTATTTGCGTTACACTTACATACTTCAATTTTTCACATTGTATATTTGTGTAACAGTGAAAACTTGGCGTAATTTTAAGAAGGAAGCAGAAGATAAATAATTGGAATTTAAGAGAAAGGCGTGTAATATAAGGAAACAGAAATAAAATTAGAAGATTTGATTATAGCAATGTGAGACAATCGTGAACAGAGATATTCAAAGTAAAACAGAATAGCAATGAGCAGAAGAGATTAGAGAGTGGAAAACAGCTGAAGTTAGAAGAATATATTCTGCTGCTGTTTATAAATAAATAGAAAGAACAATGGAATGAAACAAAAATTGACTGTACAAGGTGTAACAAAAATGCGTGTCAAAATTTTAGGGAAACATTCCTCATACCAGAGATGTCTGATTACATGTAGAGATTCTTGTTTACTTCTGGTTAGAATTACAAATGGGGGTGAGTTGATGTACCGTACATTGTGTTTCTGTGTGTTTCCCACAGTTTTGATGTTCAGTGTTGTAGTATGGAGTGTAATATGCACTCCACACAAAAACAAAATATTTTACGCCTCATAATTAAGCAGAATTAACAAAAAAAAAGTACGAGTAGTAACAAGGAAATAAAGCGTTTTCGTACCCATACTCGTGTAACATATTTTCATCCTCTACATGTGAGGAATGTTGAATTAAATTTCACACTCCTTTTTGCTACATCCTGTATAAAGTAAAGCCCTGTAGAATTCATGGTATGTGACAAATCTATGTTATTTGGCGTATTGTGATATTTCAGAAGCATAAAATATACTGTCAGAGTTAAATAGATATACGTGTTTCCGTAAAAATGATAAAATCTTTCTATTTTGAGAGAAAAAGGTGTTCCACTATATTTGAACATATCTAAACGATTAAGTTGTTCCTACACGGTCTAGTTGATTAGTTACCAACATGACATCTAGTAACAATTGTGCTAATGAACATAATAAATAATAAATAAATGATTAATCATTCTTATTTTCGTGATTCAGAATCGTTTTTCATATCCTATAAACATGCATTTTACGTTTATCATTCAACGTCGTGCAGACATTTTGAGTGCACAATTTATCAAACCTAATCGATCAAGTCGTATATCTCTCGAATATTGATACTCACTGATGAAAATATCTTAATATTTTCATAATTCTATACTACAACAGCCATTCTGCAAAGTGACAATGAATCAATTTATGGAAGACTCTGTGGGACTTATATGTGTGGGAAAGAGGTTGTGGGACAGCTTTTCTTCATGTATTTCATTCGTTTTCCAACGTTGGTTCATTATCGTTATAGGCTACTGTCTATAATCTTGTAACGATATGTACTTGAAAAGTGATAATAAAATGTGATAACATTATCTCAGAGCGGTTTAAAAATTACCAGAAATAGAATGCCAAAATTATTAAATATAGCCAACTTAAATTAAGGAAGTACTTATTCATACTTGAATCTAAATACCTTATGAGACATAGCAGAAGGTGTTTGAAAAATAGTCTAACAAAGAAATCTTCAAAAACGCACCTCCGAAAGATCTTTTTGGCTGACTAATGTAAGGAAAAGTCTGATGTCAGAGTAAGTCTTTTATGTCTAAGCGTCAGTTTTTCTCTCCTCGCGTAGACGTTTAATATCTAAATGAAATAAATTAATAGTTGTCAGAAAGTAGAATATTGTCAGAAATTTAGAATATTGCAGTGGGCTTATCCTTGAGAAATTGTCCAACATATTTACACATAACCTAAAATGCATCTCTAATCAAACTTACATAATTTACATGAAGATTAATTAAATACATCTGTTTTGGTAACAATTAATATTAGAGGAGAAAAATTCGCTCGGGCGCCGGGGATCGAACCCGGATCCTTAGTTCTACGTACCAAGCGCTCTAATCGTTGAGCTACGCCGAAGTTCAATCCACAGTACCGGATCGAAACCCTCTCCTCCAGTGTTTTTCCGTTTTTGGCCTGACTCCAAGTTCTTCATGTATGTTGACATTAAGTCAACTGCCATTATACAAGGAGCGCACTCAGTTGAGTGGCTTGGTGGCTGGGATTCCACAGTAATATGCACAGTAATGTGTACAGTAATATGCATTGTAGCTCGAAGCTACGAAAAGATTAATTAATTTTTGGTCCTACAGAATACATCTGTTATGGTATGGATCTTTTTGTTAATATTGTGTAATAATAAGGTATGAAGTGAGTTCACAAATCTTGTGACATCCGTGACGGAACATTTTCTTTATTTTCTACAATAATAATAATACATTTTATTTAGCAATTTTTTTCCTGTAAAGTGATACTGATCTTTTAAATTGATTCTAATAATAAAAGTTGACAAAAGTCATTTCATTTTCAATATATAGAGTTTGAAAATAGTAAAAATGTAACATCCGTGACAACTTGAATGACTGTTATATAAATTCATAAAACATGGATTTTTTTTTTATTTGAACAAATCTGACCTGTTCTAAGATTAGAGATATAAATGTAAATATTGGTACATTCTATATATTTACAGCAATCCATATACGTATATACTTGTAAATATAGAAATATTCACAGAGACACTAAAGAAATCTCAGTTTCTAGTGAGAGAAATATTTGTTCTTCCATCGGTTATTTAATTCAATCATTTTCAACGTAATTAAGAAAACCTATGAAACATTTATTTGGTTAATTTGCGAGATTTTTTAATTATTTCATTTCAGTACGTTTTTTTTTTATTTTTTCAATATTAGGAACAACGAATCTCGTCATGTTCAACCTGAAAGTGCTGTCGTACTTCAGACTATAAATCCATCTCTGATCATGTGACAGAGCCAACACCGCGCTCTCAGCTGCCACTCACTAGAGTCTATACCGCTCACTTCTCTTATTTGCTCTGGTTTCCCAGCCCTCGACTAAAATCAAGCCAGAAATAACAGTAAATTTAAGACAAAGGAAATAGGAATCGACGGGACTCACTCGGTCTTGTGGAAGGAATTCGAGACCCTCCTAAGTCTGACATTCGGTGCGAAATAGAATATCTTTTCTGGCGATCGAGTGGTTAATATGGACGTTTCCCTGTTTGCTATGGGACCAGGCTAGTACGCACAATGGAAGTTGACCACAAAGAAAATTCACCCAAGAATATTAATCCAGGAATATTCGCCCAAAGTGATTACACCCAACGATTTTCATTCTCACCCTCATTCACGGAAAATTCACCCATTGAGATAAAGTTTAGTTCTTTTCATAGTAAATACATTTTTAGCAATTCGTTTCCTTGTATTCCGAAATGTGTAAGTATATATGAATATCAGCCCACACCTGTGGAGTAACGGTCAGCGCGTCTGTCCGCGAAACCAGGTGGCCCGGGTTCGATTCCCGGTCGGGGCAAGTTACCTGGTTGAGGTTTTTCCCGGGGTTTTCCCTCAACCCAAGATGAGCAAATGCTGGGTAACTTTCGGTGCTGGGCCCCGGACTCATTTTACCGGCATTATCACCATCTCATTCAGACGCTAAATAACCTAAGCTGTTGATAAAGCGTCGTAAAATAACCTACTAAAATAAAAAAAAATAAAAATATATGAATATCTATTTCATTTTCAAGAATGAAGTACATAAGATTTGTTAAAGATGTGGCGTTGTTAGCAGACGAGGAGACGATCCTAAGGGACATGCCACTGGAGCTAAATGACAGCTGTAAGCAGTATGGGATGAAGATAAATGCAAATAAGACTGAAACCATTGTCGTAAGAAGAAACATAAAGAAGGTAAACATAAGAATTCTAAACGAGGTGGTAGAACAATGGACAGCTGCAAATCCAGGAGTTGGATCTAGGACGAAGAATAAAAGAACCACTAAAACGAAAATATAAAAACTTAAATACAAGGCTGTAAAATATTTCACAAAGGTATGATGAATTCAAAGACGAAGGACGTGTCGTTGAGTATTTTCGTGCCTGTGGTTACAACATTTAAATCTGAAGAAATTCATCCAAGACTCGGTTTCTGCAATAAAATAGGCCTACAGTTTTTCAGGAGATAAGTAAACCATTGACAACTTCGTTCCACCTAAATTATTGCATTATCAATTAAAAAAAAATAAAAAAATTAGTATATGTGAATTTTCTTCGTTCCAATTTTCTCTTGGGTCAATTTATTTGGGTGGAATATCCGGTACGTCAATCGTCCATACGTCAAATTTCATTTGGGTGAATATTCTTTGTGTGAACTAGCATCGAACCGTTTGATATACATCAACAAGTACTAATCATTAACTCTGATCGACAAATGCATATATATTTTGCTCGCTATTTAGCTCATATACAAATTTACCATGGAATGTATGAATTCAATGAATTTAACCAAAACAGTATTATTAATCTGGTATTGTCAATTTTGTTTTGTCGCCGATGATTCGCAAATATTTCCCGCATGGTATGCTACGAAATATTCATAAGTGAATTGAAATTTTAATGTGCCATAGAAATCAATTAGCAATTCAATTGACTAATTATCAAAAAGCTTAGAAACAAACAGCAACAATTTCCTTAGCATCGAGTGCACACAATAAATTTACTCTTACGGAATACCAGTTTCACATTAATTTCTACATTTAGGCATAATTTAAAATTGCATTGTGTTCATAATAAAGGTGAATGTTTTCACAATATTCCAATAGAATACTTAACATTATATAGGCGACAGACTAATTATATAAATCTTCAGCTTGTTTGAAACAACACAACCAAGTAAGAGCAAATAACTCCAAGTGTTGCGTAAAGAAAAGGCAAGTCAATATTAAACACTCCACACACTGTAAATACAGCTTCCATCCCACTCAGATGATTGACTAGCCTCTCCAGTTCAATCACAACGTCATTATCAAGAGTAGATTGTAGTATTATCTTCTTCACTTGGATTACTGACTGTCTAGATTCTTCAGTCGTCAAATGACACAACGTACACAACTCAATAAATAATGTCAAATTTGTAAGTGTAAAGACTAAACACGCAGAAATTAAAAAAATTCTTGATTCAGGAAGATGGGACCCAGAATCCAGTCTCATGAAATAGAGTACACCAAATGAGGTGCATATAATATTCATAAATATCCAAGGAAATGCAGCAAGAAGGGGAAACCCGAATATTGAGTTAATTAAACATGTTGTATTGTGTAATTTGTTGAAAACTTTGCCGATGTTTCTGATTTTATGTTTTAAGCTAGCTTCTCCTAATATTATTACTTTGTTACCCACAGCCTTTTCCATATCGATTACAGTAACTGTACCATAATTCAGATGGAGTGTAGGTTCTTGTCGAATTATTTCTGAGTGATGTATAGATTTGATCATATGGTTAAGTCGTTTATATCTTTGTATTAAATAGAATACTAAACTTGTAAATAATAGAATAATCACAATATTTACAAATGTGAAGAAAGAATTCGCAAAAATATATGTATTCGGTCTCGCAGGTTCGTTTACACACATAAATAATCCATAAGGTATCTGACTACAAATAGTATGTACTACGAGATTCATCGTAATTTGATTTCTGTTCTTCCTGTACATCAGGCGTCTATCCTCTTCTTTGAATAAAACTTTATCTGCTTCTGATAGTTCTGTAAATATCTGGGTGATGAAAAATCTCTTAGGAGAAATAAATATGATCAGTGTAATCAAAATTATTACAGACATTGGTATTATTTGAAGACATCTTATGAGTGTCATTATATCTCGATATTGTTCTGAAAATTGCCAATGTAAGAAAATATATGTGGTGAGTGAAAACGCTGTAAAGCAGAAGACAGACCAAGACAATCCTGTATATCTTGTAAG
This sequence comes from Periplaneta americana, assembly GCF_040183065.1. Lineage (NCBI taxonomy): Eukaryota > Metazoa > Arthropoda > Insecta > Blattodea > Blattidae > Periplaneta > Periplaneta americana. The sequence continues at coordinate 44,022,155 of NC_091118.1, read as the reverse complement.
TCCTCGATGATTTCTTCCAAAATTTGTGAACTTGTCTGTAGGATGTGATGTTATTCCAAGAATTTTGCAAACGTAAAGCAATGGCGCTAGAGACGAATAAATGGAATCAAGACCACTCATTTTTGTTAGTTTGAATATCTTTCCTCAGATTTCGTGTGATCGAATGAAACTCTGAAATTCTTCTACTAACGAAGGGCGACAAATGCTAAGCTTAACAAGACGTGTGAGCATTTAGAATCCAAATAGAAATACACACACTGAATCGATAAGTATGTCCACTCAGAGTAATGAATAAGATAAGATTACGTCGTAATTCAAATTGATGTGAAAAGAATTCCTCTCTTAAATGTATGCTTTCGGTGATGAACCTGATTAGACAAAACGACAGCACGTAGATAAACAGCGTGAGAGTAACGAAAATGTCTTCATAAAAGTCATATTTCGTGTGTGCTCTTCATAAACGAAGTTTTTTTTTTCACTCGTAGTAGGTCTTCGGGCCGTAACCTCTGTCGACGTTGCGACATGAAGGTTGAAACCCTTGCCCATGTCCTGGGGGCCTGTCCACACGGTGAACTACGAAATACGCGGCATCATACAGTAAGATCTATAATGGAAACTGCCTTAAGGAACAAAGGTTATTCAGTATATGAAGAAGTACACGGCATATCCAGTGAGGGCAGTAATCGAAGAATCGACATAATTGCATTTAAACCTCATTCTCTTGAAGGTTACATCATAGACCCTAATGTGATATTCGAATCGCATGAAAATCAGCCAGAATAAAAACACGAGGAAAAAATGAATATATATGAACCTTCCATCAGTTTTTATAAGGGCAAATACCATCTGGAATTCATCGTCATTACGGGACTAATGATAGGTGCCCGTAGGACCATACCCACCCCGGTTCCTAGTCGACTTCTGTAAATCTTTTGGCCTGCATAAAGATATTTTAAGAGATCTAACAATTGCAACACTCACAGGATCAATAGCTATTTTCAGGCATCATACATATTGACCATGAGTTTAATTCGCATCTTCGTGACGTTACTTCGTTTATTATCATGTGTTTCAGTCTAATTCAAATTGTTATTTTTCACTCTAACAACAATGTATCACTAAGCCTCAAGGCATTTCCTCTATTTATTGTATCATGGTACTCTTTGTTAATGGCAACCTGTAGTGATTACAGGAAGAAATAAATAAATAAATAAATAAATAAATAAATACATGAATAAATGAATAAATAAATATATATATACATGAATAAATGAATAAATAATTAAATAAATGAATGAATAAATAATTAAATAAATACATACATACATGAATAAATGAATAAATAAATATATATATATATATATATACATACATACATAAATAAATGAATAGATAAATAAATAAATGTATAAATAAATAAACGAATGAATGAATAAATAAATAAATACATACATGAATAAATGAATAAATAAATAAATAAATACCTTGGTTACTACTATGTATTATGATATACAGGGTGATTCACAAAGATCGTTCCATGCTCTGGGATTTGGTTTGTGACATCTTTATAATGAAACAAGTTCCTACAAACCTATGTAAAATTTAAAAAAAATGAGTAAGTTACACCGTCCCAAATGTTAAACATAAATGTGGAAATTATTAAAGTTTAAGCATTTATATTACTCACGAGAACGATACTGGGTGTACGTATTATAAACGCAATAAAGAACATTCACATTTTTACTTACCTGAAAAATCTGTATTGAGGGGAGTCTGTACACGGAATTTTGACAAAAAAAATGAAATTTTGGTTTTCAACGCTTTTTGGTTGTTTAACATGTATAAAAAAGATAATAGCGTATGATTTTATTTCTTCTTTTAGCCCATCTTCAAGAAAAATAAAAATATAATTTGTAGTAATTCTTAATGCAAACAATATTATCAATGGTTTTTTTGTTAACCGCTCAATGGAATTTTAATTTATTTGGCCGGTTGTATACATAAAGGTATGTTACATATGCCCTATTTTTCTACATTTACATCTTTTAAAACTTCTGAAAAAAGTTCACTCAAAATTGAGGAATTTAATATTGTAAGATATGGAAACTTTGAGACTTTTTTTCTGCACTTTCTTATTTTTGTGACATTTCTACACTTTTTTCAGAAACTATTGTACCGAGAAGGCTGAAATTACTATGCAATATCTTTGTGATAGCATTTTTACACAGTAGGATAAAGAAATTAAAGATTATTTCCTTCTTGAGCAAAATTAAAAAATAATTTGTAGTGATTCTTAATGCAAAAAATGTTATAAATGAATTTTTTTTTTAAACCGCTCAGTAGAGTTTTAAATTTATTTAGCTGGTTATATACATAAAGGTATGTTACATAATTATGTCCTAATTTATCTATATTTTTATCTTTTCTGAGAAAAATGCACCCAAAATTGAGGAATTTAACATTGTAAGATACGAAGGTACAGGCTCCCCCAGCCTCTTTTAAAAAACTCCAACTTCTGAAGCAATATATGAAGTCACCCGAATGTGAACTGGCTATGTAACCGGGACAAGTAACTGATATAAAACTAATTCAGTGTAAAGAGAAATATTCTAAGAGTAACAGTCGGTTTGAATACAATAGTGTAATTAATTTATCTTGTTTTTCTTTAATTTCTCATCAAAATTCAGAGAATTGTGTAACTTCTTTCAGAAAATGAGGGGTTTGGGGCGAAAACCAGGCAGCTCCAATGTTTTTTCATTTGTGAGCTATTTATGCACAGAAGAAGAAAGATACGCTCTATCGTTTGGTCGAAGAACCAGGTAGTTCCAAGAATTACATTCACAGTTATAATGCATTTTGGACCTGCCTCTTCTGTACATGCTTATTGCTTGGCGGTAAGTTTTTCTTCATTATCTCGAAAAGTATTGAAATGGAACTGCCTGGTTTTTTCTCCCAAACCCCTCAAATGTTAATATTTGATACATTTTTAACGTAAAATTGGGCGAATTAAAGTTATTTATAATAAATACCCTTGTTCTACTTATTTGTTTACTAGCTATTATCAATGTATTTTTGCGAGGTCCAAATTGGGACACTATGATCCAAATTAGGCAACCAAATGGACCATTTCCATGATTTTGGTTTTACCTTTTTATATTTATTGGGAATTGTATAATTTAAAATATAACATTACAGGATGAAAGTACATAGAATGTAGAATGTACTAGAACATATTTTGATTTAATTGAAGAGAGAATATCATCGAAATGATAGCCGTCTAAATCTTGGATTTAAAATATCGGCATCCTAATCAATTCAAATTAACAAAAAAAAAAAAAAAGTAAATTAATGTTAAAAATACATAATGAAATTTTAAAAAATAATATTCTGCGACAAGATGTGGTAGCTATCAAAACGATAAAAATGTATTGAAAATAAATACTATACATTGAATATTATAAAGATGAATAGAGATGGTGATTGATGATGTTCAATGAAGATTTTGAAATGGTTGATGCAATTTTCTGAAGAGTCTTATCAGGAACCTTTAATTTTCTGAGTATCTCCAATGTAAATTTGGGAATTGTTCCTCGCGCACCAAACATAGGAGAGAGTCGGGTAGTATCGGACATCGGGTAATATCGGACAGTGAGTTTCTTTCATCTACCACACGATGACAGTACCTGGCTGACATGGTTACGTTTCTGTGATGTCGCATAGAGAAACGTAACCATGTCATTCAGGTACTACCATATGGTGGTAGATGAAAGAAACGCACTGTCCGATACTACCCGACTCTCCCCTAAGTTCAAAGACATTCCAATCTTGAATATTATAACTATGACTGAGATCATCACAGCATGAAAGGTAAATAGCGCGTTTCTCTTCATGTACCTGCTTTGGTTGATCTTCATTATTAAAGGCATGAAATTAAAAAAACAAAAAACTGGTCCAATATACCCAACCTTCCCCTATTCTGGATCCTTGTCACTGTCACAAACTTCATCATAAATCTCTACATTGTCTTCAGCACTATCATCTGAACTTTCACCTACAATTTGCATAATAGTGTCAGGGTCATCACGTACGTTTTCATCCAGTGTTACTTTGTTAGATAAAATACACTCATAAGAAAATAAATAAACTCCACTGACAGAAGATTTTCTATTTATATTATTGATACGTAAATCTGACGTACACTTCCAAATGTATCTTATAATTTAGCTTAGCGTGTGAGTTTCAATCTACTGTCACGATTGATAGTCAGCAACTGACAGATGGAGCCATAGCTAGAAGAAGATGATGCTCTCTTGGCGGGAAAATTAATGAGGGTGAATTGTTTACCAATTATACGTTAAAATTACGTACGATAGCATTCTAGGGTTAAATAAATGTATATTTACAGAGGTGTGAAAATTATTAGAATAATCTTAATTTTAAAGGTTTTTTAATAGTTCCTTCACATATATTAATTGAAGTGATGAATATTGGTATATATTACTATACCGGTACTGATGTAGGATATATTTACTACTAACAATGCCGGAAAGCATTGTTGTACATTGGTATTTTTCTTATTTTACAATTGTTATGGGAATTCATAAATTATTATATTGTGTTGGCGGAATTGGAAACATAAAAAATTATATGCACAAAACAGATGTATACGTTCATTTGAACCTTCACAACAATGTAAACGCAAAGAACAATTATTTGTTTAAAGCATTTCTTAATTAATTTTTGATGTTTCCAATTCAATCAACATAATATAATAATTTCTGAATTCCTATAACAATTGTAAAATAAGAAAAATACCAATGTACAACAATGATTTCCGGCATTGTTAGTAGTAAATATATCCTACATCAGTATAGTAATATTATATACCAATATTCATCAATTCAATGAATATTTGTGAAGGAACTATTAAAGAACCTTTAAAATTAAGATTATTCTAATAATTTTCACAGTACACCGTGTCCCGCTTAGAGGGATCGAGAAATAAGCGATAATTTAAAATGTAAATAATGGTTTATTAATATACCTTTTTACATAACGTGATGTAAAAACTCTCAGAGTTTCGGAGAATGCTGAATGCAACTCGATGTGTGCGCCTTGAGTTGGTCTGCAGACATCTAAACGGTATTGAAGCTCCCACCAAATGTTTCGTAGCATTTTTGGAGTCACTAGCGCAGCTGCATTTGTGATGCGTTGTCTCAGTTTCTCCAAAGTGTTAGATCTGCCTATTTGGCACACAACATCCTTCACAAAACCCTAGAAAGAAAAGTCCAAGAAGTCAGATCGGTTGACCTGGGTTGTCAGGCAAAGGGTCTTCATCTTTCGATCCACCTATCGGGAAATTTTTCATCCGAGAACTCACACACCCGTTGATTATAATGGGATGGGGCCTCATTCTGCTGAAAAACCGATCCTGGAAGAAGTTGGTCAAAACCAAAGTTTCGCAACATGTCAGATACACATTTCCTATGACTCTACGAAGAAGAATGGTCCAATGACTCCCGTAACAGATTTTTCTTCTGCAAGACATAGAACACACTGAACTTTCTGTTGTGGTGTCGACATGGTGTTCACCATAGCGTGTTTTCCTACAAAATGGCGCTGGGCTTGTTTTAGTGCCCTAGCAACAAACAAACGGAAGTTGCGCATAAACAAACGAAAGTTACGCATGCAGCTGTTTTCAGACTTTGTTGCATAAACTTGGACAGTTTCTCTATATTGTCAGATGTAAATCACAACGATATCTTTATCTGATTTTAAGTGGTGAGCATTTATTACTCGATTCCTCTAAGCGGGACACAGTGTAGGCTATTTACCATAAATAAACCTATAATAATATGACACAGAAATAGGTTCAAAGGCTACAGACGTGAAAATTGTTTCGATAAATGAATGGTGAATTTGCAAAACGACTTAAGTCCACATTTTGGGGGTTTTGAGTTGAGAGCATGATTATGTTACTGTATGCAAGGGGCATCGTTGAGTAGCAGAATGACTTTAATCCACGACTTTTGTATAGTTTTTATTAGCAGCAGAATGTTTGGTTAATGGGTAAAACGACTTTAGTCCTGGACTTAAGTTGTTTTTCCTGTCAGTTTCTGAAGAAACTTATATAATATGTAGTTTTAATCATACGCTCAGCTGACAAATTGTTTTTTGTCTGTTGTCACTTATAATTCTTCCCGAACTTTTCTCACGTTTACCATTCCTTCCAGTGCATTCATCAGTAGGCAGTTCTATTCAGCAAGTGACACAACCAATTCATTTTCTACTTCTTGATCACTTTCAGCATCATTCTTTCTCCTCACTTTCCAACACAATGGTTTATACCCGATCAATTAAACCGAAATTCAAGATATTCGTATTTTTGTGATGAAGAAGATGTGCATACATTTTACGAAACCATTATAGTATGGGAGACAACAAAGAACTGAAAGATGAAACTAAGCTGTGGTCTCGTTATAACACTCCTAAGAGTTGTCTGTGCTCTTGTAATTAACAAATTGTTCAAAATAATATTGTTCAACAATTGCAATAAGATTATTTTATGATTATGGTATAAATACATTTAGTTAAACATGTTTATGTGTCAATAACCTAACAATTATGATGCAGGATTCAAGTTAATTTGCAGAACAACTTAAGTCCTGAAGATAATTAAATTTTTTACGACCTGAAGAAGAATTCAAAAGTATAAATTTTTATAATAAGACTATTTCTCTTACATATCTCTTATATATAAAAAGTTATATTGTAACAATAAATGGTTCAGCGAGGCTAAAAACAGTTTTCTTTAATTTTCTCAAAACTACTTCTAGGGACTTAAGTCGTTTTGCAAATTCACAATTCAAATATGTTTCTGATATCTTCAGCTTGTTTGAATCAATACAACCAAATACGAACAAATAACACCAAAGGTTACATAAAGAAAAGGCAAGTCAATATTAAACACACCACACGCTGTGAATATGGCTTCCATACCATTGAGGTAATTTATTAGCCTCTCTAATTCAATCACAATGTCGTTCTCTAGTGTAGATCGTAGTAATATTTTTTTGATTTGGATTACAAATTGTCTAGATTCTTCAGTTGTCCAGTGACACAGCACACACAATTCAGTAAATAGCATTACATGCGTTAGCATCTGTAGTACAGACGTAGATAACAATATCTCCTTTGATTCATAGAGTATTTTCCCAGAATCCATGTTCATATAATATAGCAAAGCAAACGACGAGCATATAATATTCATAAACATCCATGGGAATGCAACAAGAAGAGGAATTCCGAAAACTGAGTTAATCAGACATACTGTGTCATGTAACTGGTTGAATATTATGTTAATGTTCTTAATTTTTTGCGTGAATTTTGTTTTCTGTAACGTAACACTGATGTCATCAGTCTTGTGTACATCGATTGCAGCAACTGCATTAGTGTTCATATGACGTGTGAAATCTCCTCGAATTATTGGTGATTGATGTAAAGATGTAATGCCAGAGTTGAGGTATTTATATCTTTGTCTTACACATAATACAAAATTTAAAAATAACATAACCATCACAATACCTACGTAATTGAACATGCTCAATGCAATTAATTCCATTGTCTGTCTGTAAGAGGTACTTTGCCAGGAAAATAATATAAATGGTATCAAAACACAAAAAAGGTGTATAATGAAGTTCACCACAATATGTATTCTTTTCCTTTTGTATATAAAACGCCCTTTCTCTTCTTTGAATAACATGTTATCTACTTCTGATAGCACTTCAAATATCTGTTTAATGATAATTCCTTTAGGACACATAAAAATTATCATTGAAGTCAAAGCAGTTGCACACAGTGGTATGGCTTCAAGAAATATTATAAATTTAACTTTCTTTTGAACTTCTTCTGAAATATACCACATCATCAAAATGCATGTCATAACTGAAAACGTAATGAAACAAAACAAAGACCAACACAATTCGATACACCCAAGAAATCCATGATAACTTCCAAATTTTGTGATTATATGTTTTCGATAAAATGTTATTCCCACAATTTTACAAGCGTAGAGTATTGGTGTCATAGACGAATGAACTGAATCAATGTTATTCATTTTTCATAAGTTACGATTTCTTTGTAAATTTTACTGAAATGGTATGAAAAATTTCTAGTAGAATGTTCTGTCGTGACTATCTTATGAAGCAACGTGCGAAGAAAGAAACTCAAGCATTTCGATTTCCCAGTTAAAAAGACAGACATACTTGACAGGTTCATTCACTTAGAGTAGGTAATTAGATGACAGCGTAATTTAGAAATTTACCATAGCGTGTGATGCTATTAACTTTTAATATAAGTACATTTTCTCAGTATAACAACCGTTTCGAAGAAATTAATGCTGTTAGATGAAGATAATTTGATATAGTATCATGTATAGAAAGCATACAGTAATTTATAAATTAATTTACTTTGTATGTGAAGAATTATAATAGAATATTCTGTTAAAATAAAAACTTTTAATCTATATTTCATAGTTGGTATTGCGTATATATATATATATATATATATATATATATATATATATAGTCCACACCTGTGGTGTAACGGTCAGCGCGTCTGGCCGCGAAACCAGGTGGTCCGGGTTCAAATCCCGGTCGGGGCAAGTTACCTGGTTGAGGTTTTTCCGAGCAAATGATGGGTAACTATCGATGGTGGATCCCGGACTCATTTCACCGGCACTAGCACCTTCATATCATTCAGACGCTAAATAACATGAGATGTTGATACAGCGTCATAAAAAACCCAATATATATATATATATATATATATATATATATATATATATATACCCGAGGGTCATACTCAAAGTCATGAACAACCCATTGTTATAAATCTTAATTTTTATTTTTTTTTAGACAAACCAGGTACACCACCTTAATCTACAGACTTTTCTGTCACTTTTCAATATAGTCTCCATTTATTTGCACACTTTTTTCCGCCCTTCTGTAAGTTTGAAAATTCCCTTGCTGTAGAAGTCCGTTTTATCTTCCCGAAGACACTGACGCACTGCTTTCCAGATGTCCTCCAGCGTCTTGCAGCGATGGCCTCGCAGTTGGTTGGTTGGTTGGTTGGTTGGTTGGTTGGTTGGTTGGTTGGTTGGTTGATCGGTCGGTTGGTTGGTTGGTTGGTTGGTTGGTTGGTTCTCCTTCCTCTCCTGTGATGGGTCTGTTGGTTGTCAGATTCTATGCACTCCGTCCGTTACGGATTTGGAGCATACGTTTCCATGTGCCGTTGAGTTGTAAACCGTCATCTCTCTTGTTGTTGTTATTGTGTTTTATAATCTCAATCGCTTCTTTAATTAGCTTGTTAGCTTACGCCAACTTTTTGGAGAAAATTATGCGTCGAGAGATTATTCTTAGCAATCTTAAAATACTAAAAAACAAATTAGTGTATAGGCTATGTTTCATTCTATTCATGAAAGAGTGACTGAAATATCGCTGCTATGCGGCTTTGATGTTAACTTATCTTAGGTGGTTTGAAATAACACGATCAGATATGAACAAATAACACCAAGAGTTGCATAAAGAAAGGGTAGGTCAATTTTAAACACTCCACATGCTGTAAATATAGCTTCCATACCCTTTAGACGATTAACTAACTTGTCGAGTTCGTTCAAAACATCATTCTCAAGAGATGATCGTAATATTATCTTCTTGATTTGGATCACTGATTGTTTAGATTCTTCAGCTGTCGAGTGACACAGCACACACATCTCAGTAAATAGCATTAGCGTGGTAAGTGACATCAGTAGACAGCTAAATCCATGTAATAAAAATGTCTTTGTGTCACCAAGTGTGGTTCCAGAATCCCACCTCATAAACATGATCAAAGCAAACGATGTGCTCATAAAAGTCATAAACATTCAAGAATATGCAAAAAGGAGAGGCAGACCGAAAACTGAGTTCAGTTGACACGTTGCTTCATGCAGTTTGTTGTAAACAAAACTGATATTTCCAATTGTGTGCATCAATTTAAATTTTGTCATAACTTTGTTGTCAGCAGTCTTCTCTATATCGATGACAATATCTCCAACTCTGTTCAGATAACGCGTAAACTGCTGTCGATTTAATCTTGATGGATGTAAAGATTTTATTACACCGTTAAGAATCTTATACCTTTGTCTTATGTTAAATACTAAACTCAAGAACAGCAAAAGCATCAAAGTATCTGCATAGCTGAACAAAGCATTCAAAGCAATGTAGATATTTTGTCCAAAGGGATCACCGTCAGAGAGAAATAATCCAAATGGGACCTCAATGTAAATAATATGTAATATGAGATTCAGCACAATTTTTGTTTTATTCTGTCTGTACATCACATGTCTTTCCTGTTTCTTCACTAAGACGTTATCTACTTCTGATAGTTCCTTAAATATCTGCGTGAAGATAAAACACTTAGGTGAAAAAAATACGATCAATGTAATCAAAATTGTTACACATTGTGGTAATGTTTGAAGACACTTCATCAGTGCAACCATCTTTCCATATTTTTCCGAAAATTCTAACTCTATCAGAATAAAAGTTATAACAAAAAACACAATAAAACATAATATAGACCAACATCGTCCAATATATACTACTAATCCAGGATATCTTTCAAAAGTTTTCAATTTGCGTGCAAAACATGACGTAATTCCAACAGTATTACAAGCGTAAAGAATTGGTGTCAGAGAAGAACGGATTGAATCAATTCCATCCATTTTTGTTACTTGGAATTACTACGTAAATTTATCTTTAGAATCCCCACAATGAAATCATTCGGATAAGAGATAATGTGACATTCTGACGGAACAGGAGAGAGAAATATTTCGACAACCATGTAGAACCATTTAGAGACTTGATACGTAAAGTCACTCTCAATAATTACTGGATAAACAAATTTATCAATATTGCTCTTAAGGTGATCAGATATGAAGTACAAACATAAAAACATCATCTCTTTAATAAAAGATCATAGATTATATTTCGTCTGTTAGGTAATCGGGAATTATGTGGTGTTGTGAGTTAGAAATATCTCCCGATCAAAATATCCATTCTTGTTCATATTCTGAAAGTACTATGTTATGTTTGATGATGACTCCTACTTTAGATTATTGATGCTATAAAGGAAGCCTATATTCTGACAGGCGTAAATATACAGTATACAGATAGTAACAAATAAATTCCAATAACACAAGCGGTAAAGCAATATAGCAAACCACCAAATAAGAATGTTACAGCAGACATAGTAATTCTTGTCATACAATTGGAAGTGTACCTTTTAAAGATAAATAAAATATAATAAAAGAAATGATTACTCTGTAGAAAATACGTAGAATGATTAATGACCAACAAAATAAATTCATTAACGCTATTCCGGGCAAACTGGGAATTCCAATAAAAAAGTATTCTTCATAAATATTTGTTTACTATTAGTGTAAGACATAGATAGTGATAGATTTATTGATATTAGTTCACAAAAGTACAAAACTTAATAATTTAAAAAATGATCTATATAAAAAAGTAGTTATACATAATAAATATACAATTTCCTAAACTAATTAATTTATCTCAGATCTCAATAATTTATTGGTTCAAAGTTGCACTTGCGTCTGGTTTTAGTGCATATTTAAACCAATTGTAATAACCATTAAGGGCCATATTCGTAGACATTCTTAGCGCGGGATTCCGGTGGATGATCAGCGAACTAACGTTTTTCGTATTCATAAACCAGTGTTAGCGATATGATATGATATGAATCCCGTACAAGTAATCCGTCGATAGCCAGGGCTAGTTTAGCACGCTCGTAGCGGGGGCTAGCGAAATGTCTATGCATAGCACCCTAAGACTTTAAACCTTATTTGTCTGCTCCTTTTCACAATTTGCTACCATAAATATTTTTAAATCAATTATTTTTTTTTTACTTTAAACATCTAAATTTATTCTATAACTTTCGTGTTTATGTTTAGTGATAGGTTCACTTATGTACTGTATGTTAACTAATTCTTCCATGTCATCATACTGCATCCAGGTTAGCAGTTGTTGACATATAGCCAGCACACTGCAATAGCTGAATCGGTATTTCTCATTGAGTACAGTAGGTCAGTTTATATTCCTGATACATGCTTGTCAGCAAGTTATTTGCTTATTTATACATCTTGCATCATACATGTAAACACACTTGACATATTAAATTTAACTCAATATCAATTACAGTTACAACATTCTTTTCATCCTCACGTTTTCGTTTAACTCTATTCTACCTCTATTAAATTTATTTTGTGTAATGTTATTGAAATTCAAGAGTCTTGAATTTACAAAATAATTTGATGTTGTCTTTATAAACAAAGAATTTTACTACTAAATACATCTTTCTTGTTGAGATTAATTTTTTTTGGATTTTCTGATTACAGGAAAGTGAAGTTTTTGTTGTTGTTGCCTACCTCTTAGCAAATAGTTTTGTTCAGAACTTCTATCATTATCTGTATTTGATTGTTCATAATTTTTTCTGCTAATGTTTCTATATGGCCTTTTACCTCGAATTAAGTGATCGACCTCAACTTCATCTTCCTCGGTAGAATCCGCTAACCTCATCAGTGTTTATGGTGCGTGACTTCCTCTAGCTCGTCTCGAACTACCCAAGGACTGTTGCACTATTTGTACATGATTTTCACTTTCACTGCACTTTTGGAAGAACCATAGATGCTTCTCTCTGTAGTGTAAGACATAGATTAGGATCTAAAATTAAATATTCTAATGTTTTATTTTCAAAATGAAAATATTTTACAAGTTTTATGGGCATTGAATGTAAGTGGTCTTGACTGGGGAAAATGTACTGTTTTGTTTCCCTAAAATTTGCAGCAGTTTCTGACTGATCAGCTGTTAATGTATGTTAATCAAGTAATTTTTTACTCTTTACTATGTTCTTCCTGCCATTTATTTTCAGTACTTTGGGTTATTAACAATTAGTCTTAGAGTTCAAATGAATATTTTGAGGCTTAAATATATTACAGTTGTTTTGAAACTCGAAAAATGGAGGAAATAACTCACCTGTAACATCCGTGACATGGGAAAAATAGCCATAAAATATTTACCTATTATGTTTTTGTGAAATAATTGGATTCCATAAGATTTGCATAGCTTTCACATGAACACTATGAGAATGAATCTCTTTTTGCTTGAAGGAGAGACCTGAGTTTTAAACTTCTTGTTAATAAGGTGTGAAGTGAGTTCACAAATCTTGTAACATCCGTGACGGAACGTTTTCTTTACTTTCTGCAATATTAATAAATTTTATTCAACAACTTTTTTTTTCTGTAAAATGATACTGATATTCTAAATTATTTCTAATAGTAGAAGTTGACAAAAGTCATTTAATTTTCAGTGTATAGAGTTTGAAAAAAAAAACAGTAAAAATATAACATCCGTGACAACTGGAATGGCTGACAGGTAAATCTTGCGGTCACTCTCTTACATGTAATATCTGTATAGGCCTACTTTGCTCTGATTTGCACAATTAGAGAGTTATCGTTGATTACAAAGCAATTAAAGACTTGAATAATTCTTATTCAGAGAATTAAGAGTTTTGTATAGGGTTGTTGTTTTGGTCAACTGTCCGAAGACAGATCTGAACCTTACAAGTGATACCAACATGGCACCACTTATGAGGCAACTAAGCCAGGTGATAATGAGGTTGGAGAACCAGTTCCTTTTTCCCTTTGTATAGAATATAGGACGACAATTTTAACATTGTTAAGAATAATACAGCCCTGGAGATTAACAAGCCGCGAAGGGAAGTAAATTTCCCTCTTCTATGTTTTATAAGCAAAACTAGTTACGTCGCTGTCACATATTTGTAGTTGCATCAGTGACGGAATTAATTTTCTTTGATCAATTACAATTCTGTCTATATTTCATGGAAGAAAACATAACTAGAAAGTAAACGATTTTCATACCTTTTTTTAACAAGGAGATCTCTATCCCATTGTAATAATAACACAGTCTACTATATACAGTCGCGAAGCTCAATATGTAGTAAAAATGCAAACATGGGTAGTTGCCCACCACTAGGATCGCTACTATCGCCTCATCATCGCAGATCTCTCTCCTAGCAGCCGACAAAATATGTTACACTTTCGTTGTCGTGTTCTTTTGGAAAAATTAACACCTTCCTTCCATTATTGAAATATCAAATGCATAAAGTTAATTTATTATTTTAATGAAGTATATTAAATTCCAACATAAACTCGAAGATACCTGCAAGAAATAAGTTAATATATTTTTTGTTTGTGTAAAACGAACTGAAATTTACTATAATAGCTTCACTCATTCAAGATTGTAGCGATAATTAACTATGAAACCAATAAATATTAATTTGCATTTCTCTTTACAACAATAATAATGGAAATATGAATTAATGGAGTAACTTACGTGTACCGGTACTTGTAGTGTAGGCTTACGTAGTTAACAAAGTGGGATGAGGTTAAGCAATAATAATCACACCAGAATTGAAAATAAAACGTGATCAATAAATTTTATCGTAACAGACTTTTTCTACGTCTCTAGTAAAGCAACAAATAAAAATAACAACAAAATTAACACCTATAATTAAAAACATATCCTTTGAAGAAAAAGTAGGCCTAAGCAATAATAATCCCACCAGAATTGAAAATAAAACGTGATCAATAAATTTCATTAAAACAAACTTAATTTTTCTACGTCTTTAGTAAAATAATACATAAAAATAATAACAAAATTAATAGCTACAATTAAAAATATATCCTCGGAAAAAAAAGTAGACCTAACCTTTATTTCTCTGGAAATTTAGCAGCCTAAGTGACAGAAGTTTAACCGGTATCTAATGTCCTTTCGGTTAGACTGAAACATTTCATTGTGAAATTTAAGGATATAATGTATTCTAACAGTCACAAAGAACTTCAAATTAAGAGTTTTGTTTCTGCACAGCATTCTTGTGGAAACCCAGGAACCTTTCTGAATCTTTCGGAAACCGGAAAAAGGATAACTCTGGCCTCTTTCTCTTACTGTTGCTACAACTTATAGCACTACAAACGTCTCCTCCTTGTCCCATATTATTATTCCAATTATTATATTTTAGCCATTAACATTTTCATTATAACCAATAACGAAAATTTCACAAGCATCAATGTGAAATACGCAACGAGCTAGCACTTGATAGAAATACGACACAGTCCAAAGTCAACCATGGACAGTCTATTGTTTCTAGTTGCTAACCGCTTGGAGCGCTTTATCACGAGATTTGCAAAAAAACACCTCAAGCTTCGCGACTGTATATAGTAGACTGTGGTGATAACTAAACAAAAGAAGTAACCAAATTATTGTCTTAAGCTACACTTGGCAGTTCAAGTGCACTGAATCTGAAAATACTTGTTTAGTCCTATTAAAACGCAACATTATTCAGCGTTATTCAAACTCACTTAGGGTGGACGGAATTTTATGTTTGATAAAAATTTATGTGCGTTTGATTCACAAGATGTTGGTGAAAAACTGAGAAGCCAAACTAGATGAAAATGGTCAGGCTTGAGCAAATATCACAAAATTCAATAATTTCTCATGGATGTTAAAAGTTCGAATCAAGCCCCTTAATAAATACGATTAATTTTTCATTTAATATAATGTAAACGAAACCCACAAAGAAAATTTTTGTTTTATTAATTTATAATTGACTTTTAATATAAAACCAATTTCTTCTGTTCTCCAAAAAGTTTTTAAATAAATTCAGTTTTGAGAGAAAAATTTATCAGCTGCTGCAATGAGACAATTTTTAAAAAATACGCCAGTCATTTATAAAGACTTTATATTTGTTAGAATTTGTTTTAAAATGCGATAAGTAACCCTTACAGCGTTTTCAATATTCACATCGGGAGACTTATCACTTAGATTTCAGCTCTTCTATCTGTGTTACTTGTGTCTTTGTAAACAAAATAATAATAATAATAATGATGATGATTATTATTATTATTATTATTATTATTATTATTATTATTATTATTATTATTATTATTATTATTGTAGCATATTCATACTCGTACGGGACATCTAAACTAACCTATTAAATTTAAATTTGTTAGAGACTAATTTGATATAGACATACTGTATCTGGCGCTGTTGTGTCCTTTCTGAAAGCACACATTATTCTAGTTCTTATGCCTTATGGAAACTGTAGCGCGGTCGACTTTCCATGATGATAGCCTGCCTTATATAAACTGAAATTATTTGAGATACGGGCCGCCTGAGCTTAACTGCTTACCAGGGAAGTGCAGCTCCACAGCCGGAAAAAGTGAGTTGGAGTCACAGCGCGTAAAGTTAGTACATTATATTTCTTTTTGATATGTTTATTAAAAGCATAAAATGATACTTATTTAAAACTAATAATGATAAACACTAACCTGTGTTATGAGAGATGTTGAAATTGATGACACTCAGGGCAATACACTGTCTGCATCTACTTAGAAAATTTCTTTTAAATTTCATAAGCCCCTCAGGCGTGATTTCAGGAGCTTCTCTTCTTATATTTTCTTTCAGATCCTGTATTGAATTCGGTTTATTCCGATAGACTTCATTTTTTAAATTCCCCACAAATAAAAATCACAAGGAATAATAGCTGACCACAACACAGAACTGATAATTCTGCCATAAAAATTTACGCAATACAATCATGTGCTTAGTAAGCATTGTGTGTAGTAGCAGAATCAGCTGAAATAATGACTTCTGACATTCAGATTATTAGAAAAAAAAATTGTTAGGGCAATGCCTTATTCCATTTGCATATTGAGACAAAGCGGGACAAATGCTTCATGTCACATATCTATGGTGGTAAGATAATTCCCAGTGTTATGTGGACGTGAAGCATTTTTTCACAATGTCGGTCAACCTTCAAAGCGGCTTTTCGTACAGCTCAGTATGTTCTTCGCTTTCGTGCTTTAACCACGTGATAATATTTATGCTAAGCCACTAGATAGCAGCATCAGATTATTTTGCACCAAAAGTAGACATGAAGCGCTTTCCTTGCTTTGTCTTCATATCATTTCGTCCATGGAAATATTAAATAGGGTTTATGATAAAGAGTAGCATGTATGACTCCATTATTATTTACCATAGAATTATCATACAGCAAATACAGTGATTCATAAGAGATCAAAACTTGTCGTTCTGTTATTTCTGTTGTAAACATCTTCAGCTAGTTTGAATCAATAAAATCAAGTACGAACAAATGACACCAAGTGTTGCATAAAGAAAGGGAAGGTCAATATTAAATAATCCACAAACTGTAAAATTAGCTTCCATACCCGCTAGGCGAATCAATAATCTGTCCAGTTGAATCACAATGCCATTATCAAGAGTAGAGCGTAATAATATATTCTTGACTTGGAGCACTGATTGTCTAGATTCTTCAGTTGTCAAGTGACATAACACACACATCTCTATAAATAACAATAAAGTCATAAACATAAGCAATGCACATGCAGGTAGGAAAAGAAAGACAGATTCCTTAGAAGTGACCACGAATTCAATGCTCATAAAGTAGAGGAAGGAAAACATCATGGTTACAATATTCATGAATATCCAGAAAAATGAATTGAGAAGAGGCAATCCGAAAACTGAGTTAATTAGACATGTTGTCTCGTGTAATTTACTGAAAATAAAACTGAAGTTTTTAATTTCGTACATCATTTCTGTTTCCAGCATCATCGCGGAATTATTATCAACAGCCTTCTCTATATCGAATACAATAACTCCAACACTGTTCGAACGTACGGAAACTTCTCGAATTAACCCAGTTTGGTGTAAAGATTTTATTACACAATTAAGACGATTATATCTCTGTTTTATATACAGCAGTATATTTAGAAATAGCACAACAATCACAATATCTGCGTTAGATACGATGCTATGCGCAAAAATCATTATAGTCAGTTCGTACCAGTTACATCCGAAAAGAAACAATGCAAGTGGTATGTTGATACAAATAATATGCAGTAGGACAAACAGCATATTTCGTATTTTGTTCCTCTTGTACATCAGATGTCTTTCCTGGTCTTTGAATAAAGCATTATCTACTTCTGACAGTTCTTTAAATATCTGTGAAATCATGAATATCTTCGGAGAAAAAAACACCACAATGGAAATCAAAACTGTTGTGCATTGTGATAATATTTGAAGACATTTTATGAATATGACTTTCTTTGAATATTCTTCTGTGAATTGCCACTTTAACAAAAAATATGTCATAAATGAATATGCGATGAAGCAAAACACAGACCAACATGATCCAACATACCCAGTAAGTGTTTGATATCTTGAGAACTTTCCAGACGTGTATATAGAATGTAATGGAAGTCCGAAGATTTTACAAACGTAGAGCAATGGCGTAAGTGAGGAATGAATCTTACCAATTCCACTCATTCTTGATCATTTGAACTCCTTCTTCGAATGTGATAGGATAGAATGTAAGTTCTATAATGACAATTCTTCTATTAAACAAGAAATAATGATATGATATGATCCTTTGAACTCCTTCATCGAATGCAATAGGATAGATTATAAGTTCTACAGTGACGATTTTCTATTAAACAAGTAATAATAATAATGTGATATGACACTGCAAAAAAGAGATGTTAACATTGTCAATATGTCAGTGGAACATAACAAGTAATTGCATGAGTACATGTACTCAGAATGATTACTATCGATTCAATTTTATTACGATTGTTATTTATGTCATGCTATGTAAATTATGACATTAGAATACTATTCTATTGATTAAAAAATTATATAGAGGAAATTGTCTGAGTACGAGAAGAAAAATTATGTCTATACCTATAATAATAACATTTAAAACACCTCTCCATCATTTATTGGTGTACTGTTATAAGATAAGAGCTGGGATATGGGCCTAAGATTTCTGGAATCATCTATGAATAAGGTACTAGTATACACTCCGTATGATGAAATTGTTTAAAAAATAGATTTTTTCTTTGATTTTAAATCTCCATTTTATGCTCTTTCTAATAATGTATGGTTTTATATATTTTTCTTATGTGGTTTGTGAGTTACGCCCATTTAAATAGCCACGTGAAACACTTTTTGGAAGCCAAGTGGGTGTGGTGCTTCATTCTATGCCACTCCATACTAAGAAATCTATCTTTCCATGGTAGAGAAATTATGTTTTTCATTTTAGTAAATTATATGCTATACTCTCTGGTGATGTGATGTTGCCAGCCTTGTTTCTTTTGCAGTCATATATATTTTTTTGATGAGTTTGGAGGGAAGACTTGAAGTGTTGTGTTCACTTTGTTGTGTGGAATTGTTTTGTTATAAGATGGGCCCTCATTCTAAAAAAAAAAGACAATTCAGAGGAAATCAGTATATTTAACTGCATCGAAATGATTGTGTCACAGTCTAGTATATACAGTCAGAAAGCTCAATACGTAGTAAATATGCATCAACAGATAGTTGCTAACCAATAGGATCGCTAATATTGCCTCATTACAGACAATGCGAAATATATCGGCACAGTCTATTGTTCCTAGCACCCTCACAACTCAAGCTTCGTGACTGTATATACTAGACTGTGATTGTGTTCTAAGTAATAGTGTATAGTGTGCCTAATAGTGACATACATGAAACTACTAACTCAGCAAGTGAAAATAATATTTCTAGTGCTAATGGTAGGAAGCTATCGTCTCTAAATACAAGTTATCTAAACAGTTTTGTAAGAAAGTTACTGTTCCACATGTTCAGCTTGTTTGAATCAACACAACTACAACTAAGGAAGTTGTTGTTCCATATGTTCAGCTTCTTCGAATCAATACAACTACAATTAAGAAAGTTACTGTTCTATATGTTCAGCTTGTTTGAATCAACAACAACTACAACTGAGAAAGTTACTGTTCCAAATGTTCAGCTTGTTTGAATCAACACAATTACAACTAAGAAAGTTACTGTTCCATATATTCAGCTTATTCGAATCAATACAGCTACAACTAAGAAAGTTACTGTTCCATATATTCAGCTTATTCGAATCAATACAGCTACAACTAAGAAAGTTACTGTTCTATATGTTCAGCTTGTTTGAATCAACAACAACTACAACTGAGAAAGTTACTGTTCCAAATGTTCAGCTTGTTTGAATCAACACAATTACAACTAAGAAAGTTACTGTTCCAAATGTTCAGCTTGTTTGCATCAACAGAACTACAACTAAGAAAAATACTGTTCCATATGTTCAGCTTGTTCGAATCAACACAACTACAACTAAGAAAGTTACTATTCCATATGTTCAGCTTGTTTGAATCAACATAACTTAAACCAAGAAAGTTACTGTTCCATATGTTCAATTTGTTTGAATCAATATAACTAAAACTAAGAAAGTTACTATTCCATATGTTCAGCTTGTTTGAATCAATATAACTAAAACTAAGAAAGTTACTGTTCCATATGTTCAATTTGTTTGAATCAATATAACTAAAACTAAGAAAGTTACTATTCCATATGTTCAGCTTGTTTGAATCAATATAACTAAAACTAAGAAAGTTACTGTTCCATATGTTCAATTTGTTTGAATCAATATAACTAAATCTAAGAAAGTTACTGTTCCATATGTTCAGCTTGTTTGAATCAACGTAACTGAAACTAAGAAAGTTACTGTTCCATATGTTCAATTTGTTTGAATCAATATAACTAAAACTAAGAAAGTTACTATTCCATATGTTCAGCTTGTTTGAATCAACGTAACTGAAACTAAGAAAGTTACTGTTCCATATTTCAATTTGTTTGAATCAATATAACTAAAACTAAGAAAGTTACTGTTCCATATGTTCAGCTTGTTTGAATCAACACAACTACAACTAAGAAAGTTACTGTTCCATATGTTCAGCTTGTTCGAATCAACACAACTACAACTAAGAAAGTTACTGTTCCATATGTTCAGCTTGTTTGAATCAACAACAACTACAACTAAGAAAGTTACCGTTCCATATGTTCAGCTTGTTTGAATCAACACAACTACAACTAAGAAAGTTACTGTTCCATATGTTCAGCTTGTTCGAATCAACACAACTACAACTAAGAAAGTTACTGTTCCATATGTTCAGCTTGTTCGAATCAACACAACTACAACTAAGAAAGTTACTGTTCCATATGTTCAGCTTGTTTGAATCAACACAATCAGATACGAACAAATAACACCAAGTGTTGCGTAAAGAAAAGGTAAGTCAATATTAAACACCCCACATGCTGTAAATATAGTTTCCATGCCCGTCATATGATTGACTAACCTCTCCAGTTCAATCATTATTTCGTTCTGGAAAATAGATCGTAATAATATCTTCTTGACTTGGAATACAGATTGTCTAGATTCTTCCGTTGTCCAGTGACACAAAACACACATTTCAGTAAAGAGTATCAAGTTCGTAGAAGCATGCAGTACACACGCCGATAGTAAAATTTTCTTTGATTCATTGAACGATTCGTCAGTAGGCATCACAACATAGTGCAACAAACCAAACGACGTGCATATAATGTTCATAAATATCCAAGGAAATGCAACAAGAAGAGGAATTCCGAAAACTGAGTTAATTAAGCAACCTGTATCAGATAATTTGTTGAATATCAACCTAATGTTCTTAATTTTTTGCATCAGTTTTGTTTTCTGTAACATAACGTTGATGTCAACAGTCTCCGGTACATCATTTGCAGTAACTGCACTAGTGTCCACAGGACATGTAAAGTCTACTGCAATTATTTGTGACTGTTTTAAGGAAAGAATTACACAATTGAGACGTCTATATCTTTGTCTTACAAACAACACCAAATTTAAAAACAGTAGAAGCATTATTATGTTTGTGTAAGTGAACAAAATGAACGCTACTATTTCCATTGTTCCTATGAAAGAATTAACTCGATAGGAAAACAGTCCAAATGATACCACAACACAAGTGATATGCGGTATGAAATTCATTACAATCTCTGTTCTTTTTCTTTTGTACATTATACGCCTTTCCTCTTCTGTGAAAAGAACTTTGTCTACATCTGATAGAATTTCAAATATCTGTTCAATTGTAAGCCCTTTAGGACACATGGAAATAATTATTGAAATCAAAGTTGTTGCACACAGGGGTAACATTTGAATAAATCTGACAAATGTAACTTTTTTTTCTATTTGCTCTGAAAAGAGCCACACTATTATAAAACATGCGATAATTGAAAATGCAATGAGACAGAACACAGACCAGCATAGTCCAATATATCCAAGCAATCTCTGATAACTTCCAAATTTTGTGAACGTCTGTCTCTGATATGACATTATCCCAACAATTTTACATGCGTAGAGCAATGGAGTCATTGACGAATGGATTGAATCAAAGTGATTCATTTTTCCTCACTTTATTTTTATACGTAAAATTCGCTGATGATCGAATAAAAATATTACAATGAAATAATGTATTAGTCAAGAGACAGTCATGGCAAGTACCTTGGGAAGTATAAACAGAAATATTTGGATATCCAAGTAGAACAACGCACGTACACAAACTTGACAGGTACATTAACTTAGAGTAATTAATTATACGAGAGAGTGTTTCAAATTTATCATAGTGTGTTGTGATAAACATTAGCACATTTTGTAATTTTTTCTAATTACTGAAACTGCTTACGATGTTTTACAGCGGTTAGATGAAGATGATTTTATATATTATCTTGTATAAAGAGCTTTAATTGATTAATGAATTCACTTTATCCTACACTAATGTATGAAGAGTCTACTGCAAGAGTGATGGATGTCACTTTCTTGTCGAAAATGAACCAAGACTGTCAATGCATAGCTTAAGACATATAGAATGTACACAGAGAGTTACATGGCATTAATACTGATAGTCATTGTGCAGTAATGATCGGAAAATCACAGTTGAGCTTTGAGCGCTAAGCATTTCAAACTTTCAATCGCTTCTCCTGTAAAATGTATTCCAAATGACATCCATCATTCTTGCAGTGGACTCTTCATATATTATATTGTCGGACCATCGGATCTGTGCCCCTTCAGCGCAGTAGCGGCTGGTGGTCAAAATAATGAGTGTGCTACAATCTCTATATCGGCCTACTGTAGAGGCCTACACTTATGTATTTATCTTAATTTGGAGTCTCGCCTAGTGATGAAATATGAAGTCCATACGACGTTCTTTCGTACTGCAGAACTTGTCATTTGGTGTTAAACCCCTCCATCTTGGACATCATACACTTTTTTATTGACAGTATTGCAAGAGCAGTGGGACGATCCTGGGACATAGTGTTCCTTAAAAACGTTTTTATGCGTATCAAGGAAGAAAAACATATTTCTGGCTCAGCAGTGGTCATTGGTGTTGTAACCAAAATATTTAACAACTTCGATACTTCACAGAATGGATCCTGTAAATTGTTGGATACTATGTATTGTGATAATTGAACAGCCACCTATATTTCGGAAGTCAGGTTTTCCGTATAGAAATCCAACTTGTATCTGGAACACTCTTTTGTTCAGAATAGTATAGCTGTTGACAGCAACTTTAACTGGTAGATGGCAGCAGCAGTCGGACATTTGAATTACCAAATACATTGTACATAGTTCCGAATTTTTCCACAAACAAGCATTCTTTCGTTACGCTTTACTTTTGCAATCTCCAAGCTGTGTTGTGCTGAAGCTGACTACAGCACTTTCCCGCGTAAAAATAGCCAATCAGAGCAGTGATTTCAGCTTCGCACATGCGCATAACTGTCTACATTTTTCATGTGGAGCTTTGAGTAGCACAACGAACCCCCTGAGGCACCAAAGAAGGCACGAAGACTAAACGCTTTATAACGCGTCATGAACATAACCACGGGAAATTGTCAAATGACAGATCAAATACTATGGTGGTATTACAAATACATTATTTGAGCCAAAATTATCATTGTGCTGTAGCACTGTAGCACATAAGGACGGGCCGGCCCTGCTTCAGCGCTGTCGTCGTTCTTGAAAAAGTTAATGCCTGTACTCACTCCATTCCACCCGCTTTCCTCCCACCACGTTAAACAGCAAGCCACGAATCTTGCCGAATAGGGATGTTGCCAAACTTCCTTCAAACGGTATCATAAATAACTGGTCCTCCATGCTACAATATCATTTCTTTCACTCAAAATACATCTTGTATTTCTACATTTTTTAAACCTAAATCCCATGTCTCGAATCACTTTCCGCAGTGTTTCTCTCCAACCTTGGAAATTATTGCTTCTCTCGCAACCTTCAGTAATTTCTTCAATGTCGGAACTTCATTCTGCACTGTATAAAATTCTTGTATCTTTCTTCTTAAAATACATCAGTTCATATCGTCTACAAGAATTAAAGGTTCCCTTGGTCTGTTCTTCCCTGGTGATTCTAGCTTTTCATCTCCTGCATAGCCTCCCTCTCTCCTGATTTTCTTTGTTAGGCGCTCTGACTTACCTATACAAATTATAAATTACATAAAAATGTTGTATTATCAGTATTAGTTAAGTAAGTAATTTTATGTTCGACCATGCCGAAATGTAGTAATTATACACCTGGTAGCAGTCCTTTAATGCATGTCATTAAAGTACACCTATTCATTAAAGTTCAGGTTTTCGATTATTCTCGGATATGCAATCGAAAGAAACTATCGAAAGGTCACGGAGGCTGGAAATTCAATGCTGTCGCAGAAGGTTATGTTCTGTTACTATAATAATTAGCGTTAATTGTAAATAATATTAAAATAAATTCAATTTGTCATCTCGTTTTTCAATGTCGAATTCAATTTCAAGGTTATATCAAGACATGTTTATCTTACTCTCTAGAACATATATCAAGGTCGTCGATATTCGTTTCTCGGAAAAAATCAATACTTTCGCGTCTGTGCACATCTCACAATTCATGAGGTAGGCTATTGCACTCACTCACATAACAATAGCATGAATATTTATGAATAATTTAAAGTTAGAAATATGGTCGAGCATAAAAAGTCGTATGAAACTTGCCTATAATGGTAATTAAGACGCTCGTATGAAAATTATTAAACTCGCTTGCGCTCGTTTCATAAACATCCTCGCGTCTTAATTACTACCATTATAGGCTCGTTGCATAATATACTATTAATACGTAATCAATTGAAATAAAATAAGCTCCACCTGTGATCGCAGCTGCTCTTTTCGTTGCTGATTTATAGGAAACAGATATTGACCTGTTTGTTTCTCTTCATCGCAAAATGCTATTACGTACTTGCTTAATAATATTTCTTTCGCCACTCCGTGCTACAGTGTTCATGTTGAGTTGACAACACTGGACTACAAGTGCAAATAAACTATCCCGCAAGAAGGCTCAAAATTGTGAGTAGTGGGAGAGAGAAAGGGGGAGAGAGAGAGAGAGAGAGAAGAAAGAGATAGGAATGCAGGGAGAGAAATGAATTACCGAGGCTGAGAAGGAATGACGGTTCAGTTCGCATATCTTACGGGGGCACAGATCTGATGGTCCGACAATACATTAGGCCGTTGCTATATTGAACTTAGTAAAAAGTTGTCTAATATTGCCGTCTTAATTTTTATATAACCCGTCGACCTGAAAACAATTACCTTATAAAGAATGGCAAATCCTGCATGGCCTTCCTGAAATTATAAAGATAGGAAAAAAATGAAATTAGTTATTTACTAACAGATCAATATTACCCTTGGCGCAAAATTGCACTTCATAATATAGAAATGAACTACAGTGGGCTGGTTGGTAAATTCGCGATTTGTTACTAGATAAACGAAATGATCAATATTGCTTTTGAGGTGATGAGATAATATGTAGTCTGAACATGAAAGCATGATCCCATTTACAAAATATGATAAATTATAATGCGCCTGTCAGGTAATCGGGAATTGTGTGGCGTTAATTAAACAGTAATTCGTCATCAAAATATTGATTCTTGTCCATAACGTCCATACCTGTGGAGTAACAGTCAGCGCATCTGGCCGTGAAACCAGGTGGTCCGGGTTCGAATCCCGGTCGGGACAAGTTACCTGGTTGAGTTTTTTTCCGGGGTTTTCCCTCAACCCAATACGAGCAAATGCTGGGTAACTTTCGGTGCTGGACCCTGGACTCATTTCACCGGCATTATCACCTTCATTTCATTCAGACGCTAAATAACCTAGATGTTGATATAGCGTCGTAAAATAGCCCAATAAAATAAAATAAATAAAATTGGTCATAACCTGGAAGTTTGTGATTATAGCAGTGAACTTCTGTTTATATTTCTGATGCTATTAATGCAAATTTATATTTCGACACAAGTGAATTAATACCTACACAAAAGAATAAATTGTAATAATATTTGAGATAAAATGATGTAACAAACTGCCAAATTAAGAATATCACGAGACACTGGAACATATCAAGCGGCAAAAGCGTTGATCTTCTGATCCGAGGTTCGTTGGAGCATGAGTTCTGTTTCCGTGCTTTTAGCTGATTGCCTGGTTAATTTTTTATGCCGAAATGTAGTAATTATACACCTGGTAGCAGCCCTTTAATGGACCTCATTAAAATACACCTATTCATTAAAGTTCAAGTGTTACATCAATCAGAAAATACCATTGCAGCAATATGAAAGCGCAAGTATCGATTATTCTCGGATATGCAATCGAAAGACAACTAGCGCGAGATTATACAATATTAAACTCAGTCGAAAAAAAAAAACAACACACAAATTAAAATCAATTCACCGTCATCTTCCAGCCTTTCGTAAAGCACATTCCCGCAAATTCATTTCACCAATTGCCGGAAAAAATCAATATGGTCGAGCATAAAAAGTCGTATGAAACTTGACTATAATGGTAATAAAGACGCTCGTATGAAAATTATGAAACTCGCTTGCGCTCGTTTCATAAACATACTCGCATCTTTACTACCATTATAGGCTCCTTGCATAATGTACAATTATGCTCGACCATGCCGAAATGTAGTAATTATACACCTGGTAGCAGTCCTTTAATGCATGTCATTAAAGTACACCTACTCATTAAAGTACAGGTGTTTTCAGCCAATGACAACTCAGCTTACAGGTGTTCAGCCAATGACAAGTCAGCTTTGAACCGTTATAAAACCGCAAGTATCGATTATTCTCGGATATGCAATCGAAAGAGAATTAGCGAAAAGTCACGGAGGCTGGAAATCCAATACTGTCGCAGAAGGTTATGTTCTGTTACTATAATAATTAGCGTTAATTGTAAATAATATTCAAATAAATTCAATTTGTCATCTCGTTTTTCAATGTCGAATTCAATAGTCAAGGTTATACCAAGTTTAACGGGATTAGCTACATCAAGGTCAATGACATTATTGTTCCTCGGAAAAAAACCAATATTTTCGCGTCTGCGCACATCTCACAATTCACGACCTAGAACAAGGTCACTTCCGATCTTGTCAGATACAAATAAAATGTATACATCTGAATAATTTCTAGTTAAGAAATATGGTCGAGCATAAAAAGTCGTATGAAACTCGCCTATAATGGCAATTAAGAAGCTCGTATGAAAATTATGAAACTCGCTTGCGCTCGTTTCATAAATATCCATACTCGCTTCTTAATTACTATCATTATAGGCTCGTTGCATAATGTACTATTTTCCCACCACCCATAAGGCGAATATGAGGTAATATAGGCCTATAGTTGTTAAAATTCTGAAAAAATGTGGGACTAGCGACTAGCTGGAAATACCACAGAATTGATCATTATTTTACTATAAAATATGCTACAATCGAGTTATTAGGTGCAAATTTGTAATGTAATTCCATAAGAATATTGTTTATTGGTTGATATTACGAACGGAATAATTTTATTTATCATAAAAT
Source organism: Periplaneta americana (assembly GCF_040183065.1). NCBI lineage: Eukaryota > Metazoa > Arthropoda > Insecta > Blattodea > Blattidae > Periplaneta > Periplaneta americana. Next base: position 43,994,225 of record NC_091118.1, on the reverse strand, counting down.
TAACATATTATAAACACACTAACTCATAAGACAGAGAACTAACATTTATACTTCAGCTTCTTTAGTTCTATCGATTTCAGCTGGTTTGAATTATCACAATGAAGTACGAACAAATGACACCAAGGGTTGCATAAAGAAAGGGAAGGTCAATGTTAAATAATCCACAAACTGTAAAATCGGCTTCCATACCCGTCACGCGAGTCAATAATCTGTCCAGTTGAATCACAACGTCATTATCATGAGTAGATCGCAATGAAATCTTCTTTATTTGCATCACTGATTGTCTAGATTCTTCAGTTGTCAAGTGACACAACACACACATCTCTATAAATAAGATCAAAGTCACAAGTAACAGCAACGCACATGCAGATAGAAGAACGATTCTTGATTCCACAGAAGTCACTCCAAATTCCAGAGTCATAAAGTAGAGGATGGAAAACATCATGGTTATGATATTCATAAATATCCACGAAAATGAGTTGAGGAGAGGCAATCCGAAAACTGAGTTAATTAGACATGTTGTATCATGTAATTTACTGAAAATGAAATTGAAGTTTTTAATTTCGTACATCATTTTTTTTTCCTGTATCCTTACAGCATCATTATCAACAGCCTTTTCTATATTGACTACAATTAGTCCAACACTGGGCGAACGTAAAGAATCTTCTCTAATTAACCCTGATTGCTGTAAAGATTTTATTACGTAATTAAGACTTTTATATCTTTGTTTTATATACAGCACAACAATAATAATATCTGCGTTGAATAAGATGCTATGTGCAACAATCATTATGGTCTGTTTGGGCCAGTTACTTCCAAAAAATAATAACCCAAGTGATATGTTGATACAAATAGCATGCAGTAGAACGAACAAAATGCTTTTTATTTTGTTCCTCTAGTACATCAAATCTCTCTCCTGGTCTTTGAATAAAATATTATCTATTTCTGATAATTCTTTAAATAACTGTGTAATCATAAGTCTCTTGGGAGAAAAAAACACCACAATGGAAATCAAAATTGTTGTGCATTGTGGTAATGTCTGAAGAAATTTTACGAACATGATTTTCATTGAATATTTTTCTATAAATTGCCATGTTATCAACAAAATGTATGTCATAATTGAATACACAATGAATCAAAACACAGACCAGCATGATGCGACATATTCAATAGTTGCTTGATATCTTGAAACCTTTCCGGACGTATGTATAGAATATAATAGAAGTCCGGCAATTTTACAAATATAGATTAATGGTCAGGCTTCGAGACTTGGGACCCGATACAATAAGTTTACTGTGCATGTATTATAGGTAGTTGACTCGCTGCAGGTAGTGAAAGGTAAAAATGTGTTGAGGTAACAACGTTTTTATTTAGAGTAGAGTACGGTAGTATGGGGAAACACATATGGACATTCTGAAAGTAAATATACATTACACAATGACCATGTCAAAAGAATGTGAAAAGCATTTATTCTCCTATCTTTTATAAGCATTTGTGTTTAATTATACACAGTGTTCATGGTGGAAATAAACATGTAGTAATTTTAATTGCTTCATTTATCCCATTCGTCGTCTTTAGAAGTGCAGTTACAGTACCGAATTTCAATGTACTACAAGATAAATTTTCAGTGTCTCAAACGTAAATCTTTTTCGGTTATCTGCCAAACACAGTTTGTACTGTCAAAAGCTGCGCTCAACGTCGCATGACGTGATAGGAGCAAAATGAACAAAAACCTAACATCATTGCAGTCTCTAAGAGACAGTCTTTTATTCTCGGGTGACTCTTGTCCACTAACTTGCTGTTTATATTACACAACGTTCCATATCCGTTATTTTTACATAAAATTGATTTCCACTTCTGTTTTACACGTTCAGTACCGGTCTACTTGGTGTGTCATTTCCTCAATTAATTTGAGGGCTTCCGGCATCTCTTGCTCTGACTTTTCTAACCGTGTAATAGTTTCAGACACAGTTTTAAAGTACTGTAGGCTTGTATGAAAACAAAATTATTCGTCAGAACCTTCAAATTCAGAGCGTTTTCCTTTGCGTATTTGTTGGCATTCATTCTACAGTATCCGCACCCACTGTACGCTTTACTACTATACTCACTACGCCGTTATGCGGATTTCCCACTGAACTGCTCTATCGGGTCCGAAGTTTCGAAGCCTGGTATTGGTATTAGTGAGGAATGTGGCATATTTCAACTGACAGAAGCATTGGTCTCCTGATCCGGTGAGCGCTCGAGCGTGATTTCTGTTTATGTTCTCTTAGCTGATTGCCTGGTTAGTTTTTTTTCCACCACTCTTGACGAGAATATGAGGTAATGCACAGTTATAAAAATTCTGAAAAATGTGGGACTAGTGACTTGTGGAGAAACACCCCAGAACTGATAATTGAGGAGGTGGATTCCAAAACCAACTAAGTCGAAAAACTATATTTTTCAGGGGAACAATAAAACTGAAATAATTATTTTGGAGCTGATTGTCTGAGTAGTTTATGTTGTACCACATTCGTCATAACATAGATATGACATTACGAAATATTTGTGGCATTTACGTTTATATCTTACAATTTATAGGCACGTGTTTGTTCAAAATTGCACTAAGTCATGACTAGACTTCGAGACTTCGGACCCGATAGAGCAGTTCAGTGGGAAATCCGCATAACGGCGTACTGAGTATAGTGGTAAAGCGTACAGTGGGTGGGGGTACTGTAGAATGAATGACAACAAATACGCGAAGGAAAATGCTCTGGATTTCAAGGTTCTGATTAATAATTTGGTTTTCATACAGACCCATTTTAAAACTGTGTCTGAAACTATTACACGGTTAGAAAAGTCAGAGCAAGAGATGCCGGAAGCCCTCAAATTAGTTGAGGAAATGACGCAGAGAATTAATGAGACATCAAGTACGCCGGTTACTGAACGTGTAAAACAGAAGTGGAAGTCAATATTATGTAAAAATAACGGATATGGAGCATTGTGTAATATAAACAGCAAATTAGTGGACATAGAGTCACCCGAGAATAAAGGACTGTCTCTTGGAGACTGCAATGATGTTAGGTTTTTTCGTTTTGCTCCTATCACGTCATGCGACGTAGAGTGCATCTTTTCACAGTACAAACTGTGTTTGGCAGACAACTGAAAAAGATTTACGTTTGAGACACTGAAAATGTATCTTGTAGTACATTGCAATTCAGTACTGTAACTGCACTTCCTACAGACGACCAATAGGATAAATGCAGAAATTAAAATTGCTACATGTTTATTCTCACCATTAACACCGTGTATAATTAAACACAAATGCTTATAAAAGACAGGAGAATAAATGCTTTTCACATTCTTTTGACATGGTCATTGTGTAATGTGTATTTACTTTCAGAATGTCCATATGTGTGCGTTTCCCCATACTACCGTACTTCATTCTAAATAGCAACGTTGTTACCTCAACACATCTCTACCTTTCACTACCTGCAGCGAGTCAACAACCTATAGTCCAAGCACAGTAAACTTATTGTATCGGGTCCAAAGTCTCGAAGCCTGGTCATGACTTAGTTTGATTTGGAAAAAATTCAGAATATTTACCTATCCTGGTTAATTCATATATGTTGTGTTAACTCAAGAAAATGTTGCACATATTTATTACTAAATACTGTAAAACCTCTTACGTGTTAATTTTAACATGGAATATTACATTTTCCATTTATAGAAATGAAGAATTGAATTGCAAATGCTGTGTTAAGTGAAAAAAAATATATTACACTGTAAGTGTTATGGCAAATACTTTAACTTATTACATACCATTAGTTGTAACGTAGATTTTACACTTTATATTTACAAAAATTGAAAATGGTTGAATTTAATATTGCAATGTTCTATTTTCACTGAAAGTGAAATATAATTTATTTATTGAACTTAATATGTACATGTTAGTTTCAATATGAAGTTTTACAATTTTTTATTTTCATTTCGTCATACATACGAACACTATTATCATTATCCCCTTCAGGTTCCTTCAGTGCTTGTTCACAAAATTGTTTGACTTTACTATTTTCCTCGGGTATGTATTTCATCAGCTTAAGAACGTCATTCCATTTTTCAAAGCTAATGGTATTTTTTAATATAACACCAGGAATATTTGTAGCGCACTGCAACATGCAACTACAATAGTACTGAAATAAAACGCGTCAAACACTGAGTCAGCTGTGTCGATAGCCTGTGCGCAGGCGCACCGACTTAGTTGGGTTTGGAATAAAACAACAGTTGACGTAGTTGGATTTGGAAAACATCGCCAATTTTTACATTTAAAATCGACATGCCTTAGTTGGATTTGACTTATATTCTGTTACTAGAATTGTGTAACATGTATAGGAGAACACACTAACCAGCATAGCTAAAAATCACCAAAAATTGACTTAGCTTGTTTTGGAATCCACCTATTGAATTATTTTATGTAAAATGTAGTGCAATATTCGTGCTATTAGGTGCAATTTCTAATACAATTTCGTAAGATTATTCTTTATTGGTTTACTAGCCGTACTCGTGCGCTCCGCTACACCCGTTAGAAATAAATATAAAGTAATTACATAATTAACATAGGACATTTGATCCAGGGAACATTCGTGTTTGATAGAAGGATAAATCGTTTATTATGTTAGTTAATTTAAATTGTATTAAAAAATTAAAATGCGATCATTTTGATCCAGAGATCCAGAGTCATAAAAATTATTTTAGAAAATACAGGAAACGAATGTACAGAATAGCCTATCAAGTTTTCTGTGCATAAGAAGCTATTTTAATCTTACGTGTCCTCGATTCACTCAGAAATTACTGTAATAACAATATAGCATTATGTCCATGTAGAGAAACTACACTTTCCAATGATGAATTAATAATTAATTATACAAATCGGTTAATTTAGCTTCCGATATTACTTCATACAAACACAGAAACATTCTGTGTAGGCTAAGTTTCATAGCTTTCGATTGTTGTTGACCAAGGCCCTTTATAGATGAAGTCATTTGTTTTTTTTTTATTTCATTACACCGCCTTAGATGGCGTTGTTATTGTAACTTTGAAACTCATTTATTTCATTTAAATATCAGTCCTATCAAAATTTTGCATAGAATAAAACTTATCGGAAATTAGTTTTAAAGAAACTTTTGTTATGTAATATTTTTCGTGAAAATTAATAATAAGGGAGATATTTCGATTTACTTAATTCAAGCCCCCTTATAACCCCCTTTTAAATAAAATATTTTGAATGCCATATAGCGTAAAATGTAAGTTACAACGAACTTAATTTATATTCCAATTTTCATATAAATCGGTTCAGCCATTATCGCGTGAAAAGGTTACAAACTTCCAGACAGATAGACAGACAGACAGACAGACAAAAATGTCAAAAAAGCGATTTTCGGCTTCAGGGCGATTAATTATATATGTTAGGACCAATTATTTTTTGGAAAACCGAAAATTACCAGGAAAATTTCGGCTACAGATTGAAAGCAATAATTTTATTTACCATAAAATTAAGATACCATAAACACACGAATTCATAAGACAGAGAGCAAAAAACTTAGTTCACCTACTTCGGTTCTGGACATTTCAGCTGGTTTGAATCACCACAATGAAGTACGAACAAATTACACCGAGGGTTGCATAAAGAAAGGGAAGGTCAATATTAAATAACCCACAAACTGTAAAACTAGCTTCCATACCCATCAGACGAATCAATAATCTGTCCAGTTGAATCACAATGTCATTATCATTAGCAGTTCGCAATGAAATCTTCTTTATTTGCATCACTGATTGTCTAGATTCTTCAGTTGTCAAGTGACACAACACACACATCTCTATAAATAAGATCAAAGTCACAAGTAACAGCAATCCACATGCAGATAGAAAAATGATTCTTGATTCCACAGAAGTTACTCCAAATTCATGGCTCATAAAGTAGAGGAAGGAATACAGCATGCTTACGATATTCATGAATATCCAAGAAAATGAATTGAGGAGAGGCAATCCAAAGACTGAGTTAATTAGACATGTTGCATCATGTAATTTACTGAAAATAAAACTGAAGTTTTTAATTTCGTGCATCATTTTTGTTTGCTGAATCCTTACGGCATTGGTATCAAGAGCCTTCTCTTTGCCGACTACAATTACTCCAACACTGGTCGAACGTAAAGAATCTTCTCTAATTAAACTTGATTGCTGTAAAGATTTTATTACATAATTAAGACTTTTATATCTTTGTTTTATATACAATACTATGTTTAAAAATAACAAAACAATAGAAATGTCTGCGTAGAATAAGGTGATATGCACAACATACATAATGGTCAGTTTGGACCAGTTACTTCCAAAAAGAAACATTCCAAGTGGTATGTTAAAACAGATAATATGCAGTAGGATAGACAACATATTTTGCATTTTGTTCTTCTTGTACATCAGATGTCTTTCCTGGTTTTTAAATAAAACATTATCTATTTCTGATAGTTCTTTAAAAATCTGTATAAGCATCAGTTTCTTAGGGGAAAGAAACACCACGATGGAAATCAAAATTGTTGTACATTGGGGTAATATTTGAAGACATTTTATGAACATGACTTTCATGGAGTATTCTTCTCTAAACTGCCATGTTGTCAACAAAAAGTATGTCATAACTGAATACCCAATGAAGCAAAGCACAGACCAGCATGATCCGACATATTCAATAGTTGCTTGATACCTTGAAACCTTTTCGGAAGTATGCATGGGATGTAATGGAAATCCGGCAATTTTACAAATGTAGAGCAATGGCATAAGTGAGGAATGGATTGTATCACTTCCACTCATTCTCAGTCCTTTAAAATTTCTCCGTGGAATGCAATAGGATGGAATGTAAGTTCTATACTGAATATTTTCTATTGAAGATGGATTGCAATGAGGCATGAGACGGAGGAAAACTATTAACATTTTCAATATCTGAGTGGAACATAACAGGTAATCGGATAAGTACATCTACTCAGAATAATGACTATAGAATCAATTTTATTACCGTTTCCATTTATGCCATGCGACATAAATTGCCTGATACTAACATAACATTCTGTTGTTAAGAAATAATAGAGAAGTAATTGTTTTAAGAAATAATAGAGAAGCAATTGTTTCAATACGAGAAGAAAAATAAATCTACACCTCTCCATCAAAATATTTGTTTAATGTTGCAAACTAAACACTGGAAGATGTGACTAAAATGTTTATAATAGTCTATTAATAAGTAATTAATTATTGTATACTTTTTTGTGCATGTCTGTTTTATACTTAGTCGTTGCATTTCGTAAAGTACTTCATGCCAAAGTGTGTCCTACAGTTTTTGGAGGTACTTTAGCAGGAAACTTTACTTTGTTAAGAAAGATTGTATATGTATTTTTAAATACTTATATAGTCACAATCATGCCATGATATGAAAGAAAAATTTCACAACCTCGAGCGGGATTCGAACCTGCGACTTCCTGTTCTCCGGTCAGGCGCCTGAATAAGTTAATAAATTTCGCAGAGCATCAAGTAAAGTTCAATGTAAGACGCTATTGGTGTGATAAAGGTAATTTAAAGTGAATAACTCAACATCATCTGGGAGATAATTTTAAAGCAAGAGATGGTAACTTAACCAATGATGGATGAATGAGAATTTTCCTCAGAGATCTGGAATTTGATATTTGAGTAGCATAAGTCGTAGGAGCTGTCAGACATCTGTTTCCTTGACTGTTTTCCAACAATGTGGCCTCCGAAATCTCCAGATTTTAATCCGACCGACTTTTGGTTGTGGGGTTACCTTAAAGGACGAGTTTTCCTGACACATCCAACAATCATATTGCAACTGAAAGATGTCATCTCGCAAGAAATTGCCAATATTCCAAGACATTGTCTGCAAAATGCTGTGCATGGTGTCGCAGACAGAATGCTGTACGTTGAACAAGAGAACGACGGACATCTTCTTAGTGTTTTGTAAACCCCGTTGTTTGCCCAACACTGTGATCTTTTTTGTTTTTTTTTTTCTATCTCAAATATTATAATATTTATAGGGCTATAATATTTGAACTGACTTTGAAACACCCTATATAATGCGTTATTCTTAGTCCATGCATACAGATACGATGGTTTTGTTGGTGAAGATTGCAGTAAAAAGGTTCAGGAGTTGAAAGTTGCATTATTACATGAGGTAGGGTACGTTAGAATTTATTAATCTTCAACAATTTAAATATCTATCTTCAGGGAAAAGGCCAGCTCATTATTGATATGTTGAATAAATTACGGGATTTCAGTCGTAAATTTACACTTTTCGTAAGTCAGTTTCGGGAAGGTAATATGGCTCACTTTGCAACGATAGAAACTGCTCGTTGAACGATTATGTGCAAATATTAATTGAAATTCAAAATGAATTTAATTCTAGGCTCCAAAATCTTGTCTTAATTGGAAAGAAGTTTAAAGTTATCATAATAAATTCCTTCAACACCAGTTGAAACAGTGTGATAAGATTTACAGCTCGAACTTATTGAACTTCAATGTGACCTAAGGGCTAAAGACCGTTTGAATAATACTACTAGCCTGGTTGAGTTTTACAAGACTAAACCTCAGCAATAATATCCACGATTAAACAAGCTGGCTGTGAAAATGATTGCTATGTTTGGGTTAACATTTATATTTGTAAGCAACTGTTTTCTATTATCAACTTTAATAAAGGCAGGCATCGAACATCCGTAACTGATGTTTCATTACGATCAGTAGGCTACTGTTCCTTCCGGCTGCCAACAGCATAAAACCCGTTTTGATGTACTGATAAATAAAAATATAACATAATGTTATTGTATATTTAAGTAGCTGTAGAATTTCTATTATTTCTGAATAATAAGTATTTCTTTATTAATTAACAATAGTCCAAGATAATTTTGTAAACACTGAACGGAATGCATTTTATGAACACTCGTACTAGTACTTCCTTTTGTGTACATTTTGTACGAGATCACCCCTTCTTCAAGTCCACCTTTATACAGAGCGCAGCCAATATCTGCATTTCGCTCGCGAGCTGTGAGCCGGCTCGGATAGCGCAAACCTTATGCAGACCTGCTTTAGACGATTTACTAGCTAAACGAGTTCATTCACAGCATCTATCTCAAGAGATGATCGTAATATTATCTTCTTGATTTGAATCAGTTTGTTTAGATTCTTCAGCTGTCAAGTGACACAACACACACGCCTCAATGAAGGAACATTAGATTGTTAAGCGAAATATTAGACAAGTAATTCCTTGTATCACCAAGTGTAATTCCAAAATTCAACCTCATAAAAATTATCAGAGATAACGATGTGCTCATAAAACTCACAACTATTGAAAAGTGCAAAAAGGAGAGGTAGTACGAACACTGAGTTAAGTTGGCACGTACCATAATGCAATTTGTTGAAAACGAAGTTGATATTTTAAATTCTGTAGGCCTTGCTTCACGTTTAATTCCATTATAACTTTGTTGTCTCCAGCCTTCTCTATATCGATTGTAATATCTCGAACGCTGTTCAGAGAACATGTAACGTCACATCGATTTAATTTTGATGCATGTAAAGATTTTATTATACGATTAGTACTCTTAAACCTTTGTCTTATACTCAGTACTAAATGCAAGAACAATAGAAAAATCAAAGTATCTGGATAGGCCTAGCTGAATAAAGAATTCTCATCAATGTATAACCTTAGAAAAAAGGTTTGTCGCATATATAGGCTAAGTACCAGAAAGGAGGCAGTGCGCATGATCAGAGGATGAGCAACCTTACTCACAAGAGGAGTTTTGTTTCGTTGTATGTCTAATTATGCGCACCGCCTCCTTTCTCGAAACCCATAAAAGTACATTATGCAAGTTTCATACGACTTTTTATGCTCGCCCATATTTCTAACTTGAAATTATTCATAACCATTCAAGTTATTCTTATCTGACTGGGGAGCGGAACTGACCTTGTGCAATATCTCGTAAATTGTGAGATGTGCGCAGACGCGGAAGTATTAATTTTTTCCGAGATACAAATGTCATTGACCTTGATATAATCTAGAGAGTAAAATAAACATTAATCTTGAAATAACCTTGAAATTGATTAGACATTGAAAAACGAGATGACAAATTGAATTTATTAGAATATTATTTACAATTAACGCTAAGTATTATAGTAACAGAACATAGCCTTGTGCGACAGTATTGGATTTCCAGCCTCCGGAACGTTTCGCTAGTTGTCTTTCGATCGCATATCCGAGAATAATCGATACTTGCGGTTTCATATTGCTACAATGGTGTTTTCTGATTGGTGGAACACCTGAACTTTAAAGAATAGGTGTACTTTAATGAGGTCCATTAAAGGCCTGATACCAGGTGTATAATTACTACATTTCGGCATAGTCGAGCATAAAATATATCTGTGCGACAAAACGTTTTTCTAAGATCATGCACATTTTGTCAGACGGAGTCAATTTGAGATAAAAAATATAATTCGAATGGCATATCAATGCAAATAGTACGTAAAATGAAATTCAGCATAATTTTTGTTTTCTTCCTACTATACACTAAATCTGAAGAGTACAAGGGAAAAACAAAGTCACAATTCTGTTAAAGTTGATGTCATCATCTAATTCAATATATTGCTGCAACCTTTAGCTTTTTTGTATCAAAACTGGTAAAGAAGAATTATCACCATGGATACAGCCATCCTTTCCTACTTTATCATTAGGAACAGCAATAAATTTTGCAGTAATACACTGAATTAGATTATATCACCCTTAAGAAATTGTGACTTTGATTGTTTTTCCCGTGCACTCTTCATGTCTCTTCTATTTCTCCAATGAAACATAGTATACTAGTGATACTTGCGAAAAAATAATCTTCTTGGGTGAAAGAATCTGAATCCACATAAAAAAAATGTTACACTTTATGGTAATGTTTGAAGACATTTGTGCTACCACTTTCCCGTATATTTTCATATATCAGGATATATGTATGTTAGAACTGAAAACACCATACAGCATAATACGAGTAGGTACCAACATAATCTAATATACACAACTGCGTAGCTCTGTCGGCTAAGGCGCTTGCCTACCGATCCTGAGTTGCGCTCGGGCACGGGTTCGATTCCCGCTTGGGCTGATTACCTGGTTGGATTTTTCCGAGGTTTTCCCTAACCGTAAGGCAATGTCAGGTAATCTACGGCGAATCCTCGGCCTCATCTCACCAAATATCTCGCTATCACCAATCCTATCGAAGCTAAATAACCTCGTAGTTGATACAGCGTCGTTAAATAACCGAGTAATATATACATATATATACACACACACACACACACAACTAGCCCAGGACATCTTCCTAAAGTAGTGAATTTGCGTGTAGAACATGATGTAATTCCAACAATTCTACAAGCGTACGGAATTGGTGTCACAGAAGAAAGGATTGAATCAATAGCATTCATTCTTTCACTTTCAGTTCCTTCGTCTATTTCTCTGTGGAATCTGTTGAACGAAATTAATTTTTCTTTAGTAAATTCTCCGACGACAGGTTTGAACATCAGAAGTGACACCACTAAGGTATCACTCATGAGACAACTAAGCTAGGAGGTAATGGAGTAGGATGGTCAGTTCCTTTCCCCTTCCGTTGGATACATCGCTGGATAGTAACATATTACCATAGTCTAGTACATAGAGTCATGAAGCTCAATACGTATGGAATATGCATCCATGGACAATTGAACTTGCTAGTTGCTAGTCACTAGGATCGCTACTATCGCCTCATCACAGACAATGCGAAATAGTACCGGCAAAGTCTTTTGTTCCTAGTACTTTGTTACTAACCGCTTGGAGCTCTGTATCGCGAGAAATGCAAAAAATCACTTCAAGCTCGTAACTGTGTGATATTAGATTATGATATTACACTAAACAGACTTCAGATAATTAATTATACAATAGCTAATAACGTGAAACTCAGAAGAAAGAGGATAGGAACAACATTTCGAGAACGAAGTAGATTCAGTTCAGTGAGTTGCTTGGTAAGTTTACAATTTATTACCAGATAAAAGAATGAATCGGTATTTCTTTTCGGGTGATGAGATATGAATTATGAACATAAAAGCATGATCTAAGTTATAAAATATGCTAAATTAAAATACGTCTGTTAGGTAATTAGAAATTATGTGGCGTTAAGAGTATAGATATCAACTAACCATTAAACTATCGATTCTTGTTCGTAACATGAGAGCATTTTTTTTATAGAAGTGAACTCCCAAATTCTATTTCTGATGCCATAATGTATATTTGGGGAAAAGGAACTGACCACTATATACCATTATCTCCTGGCCTAGTTGCCTCATGAGTGATGTCTTATTGGTGTTACTTATGACGTTCAAACCTGTCTTCGGACAGTTGACTAAACAACAACAACAACAGCAAAGTATATTTTGACTCACATGAATAAATACAGACTCAAATGAAAACATTGCAATAATATATTTGAGGTAAAATAATGTAACAAGCCACCAAACTGAAAGTGTCACGAGACACTGATACATTTCAGATGGCAGACGCGTTAGCCTGCTGATTCGGGGTGCGTTCGAGCATGAGTTCTATTCCTGCTCCTAGCTGATTGCTTTAGTTTTTCCCCACTCGTGAAGCGAATGTCAGGTAATATACAGTTGTTACAATTCTGAAAAAAATATAGGACAAGCGATTAAAGAAAGAACACTCTACAATTGATAATTATTTTACTATACATACGGTACAATAATAATTTGATTAGGTGCAATTCATAACGCAAGTCAGTTAGAATTTTGTTCATTGATTTATTTTGCGAAAGGAACAATTTTATTTAGCACAACATTAACAAACAACAAACACACTAACTCATAAAACACAGAACAAAAAAATAAAGTATAGTTTCTTCAGTTGTGGACATTTTCAGCTAGTTTGAATCACCAGAATCAAGTACGAGCAAATGACACCAAGTGTTGCATAGAGAAAGGGAAGGTCAATATTAAATAACCCACAAACTGTAAAACCAACTTCCACGCCCATCAGACGAATCAATAATCTGTCCAGTTGAATCACAACGTCATTATGATTAGTAGTTCGTAATAAAATCTCCTTTATTTGGATCACCGATTGTCTAGATTCTTCCGATGTTAAGTGACACAACACACACATCTCAATAAATAACAATGAAGTTGTAAGTAACAGCAATATACTTGCAGATAGAAAAATGTTAGTAGATTTCACAGAAATCACTCCGAATTCCAGGCTCATAAAGTAGAGAAAAGAAAGCATCATGCTCACGATATTCATGAATATCCAAGGAAATAAATTAAGGAGAGGCAATCCGAAAACTGAGTTAATTAGACATGTTATATCATGTAATTTGCTGAAAATATAACTGAAGTTTTTAACTTCGTACGTCATTTTTGTTTTCAGCATCATTACAGAATTGTTATCAACAGCCTTCTCTATATCGACAACAATAACTCCAACACTGCTCAAACATATAGAATCTTCTTTAATTAATACTGATTCTTGTAGAGATTTTATTACACAAGTAAGACATTTATATCTTTGTTTTATGCTGAGTACTATATTTTAAAATAGCACAACAATCACGACATCTGCGTTGAATAAGATGCTAAGCGCAACAATCATTATAGTCACTTCGTACCGATTGCGTCCAAAAAGAAACAATGCAAATGGTATGTTAATACAAATAATATGCAGTAGGACAAACATCATATTTTGTATTTTGCTCCTTTTGTACATCAAATGTTTTTCCTGGTCTTTGAATAAAGCATTATCTATTTGTGATAGTTCTTGAAATATCTGGGTAATCTTAAGTCTCTTGGGAGAAAAGAACACCGCAATGGAAATCAAAATTGTTGTGTATTGTAGTAATATTTGAAGACATTTTATAAATATGAGTTTAATTGAATAGTCTTGTGTAAATTGCCACTTTATCGAAATATATGTGAAAACTGAATATGCAGTGAAGCAAACCACATACCAACACGTTCTAACATATCCAATAAGTGTTTGATATCTTGAGATCTTTCTGGAAGTGTGTATGGGATTTAATGGAAGTCCGAAAATTTTACAAACGTAGAGCAGTAGTGTAAATGTGGAATGAATGTTAACAATTCCACTCAATCTAGATCCTTTGAACTCCTTCATCGAATGCGGTGGGATAGAATGTAAGTTCTATTACTGAGGATTTTCTGTTAAACAGGTGTTAATAATGTGATATGACTTTGAAGAAAAAGATGTTAACATTTTCAATATTTTAGTGGAACATAAGAAGTAATCGGATAAGTACATCTACTCAAAATAATTACTTTCGAATTAATTTTATGAGAGTTATCATTTACGTCATGCGATATAAATTCCTGACACTAGCATAACATTCTGTTGTTTAGCAAATGATGTAAAAGAAATAGTTTCTGTAGGAGAAGAAAAATTGTCTATACCCATGTCAACAATATTGAAAGCATCTTTCTATCAAAATATTGAGTTAATGTTACAAGAAAACAGCTGAGATATGGGATTAAAGTTTCTATAATCGATTATAAATAAGTTTAATTCATAATTGTATACTTTTTTGAAAACGTGTTTGTACCTTAATTATTGTAATTACTGAATTTCGTAAAGTACTTGAAAAGTTATTATATCCTATATTTTTTATGTAACTGTGCAGGAAACTTCACTTTGTTAAGAAAGATTGTGTAATGACAGAATTTCTAGTTAGTCGACCGAAAAAGTTTTATGAAGTTTACAGAATATGACGTGAAGTTGAATATACGATTCTGTTGGTTTGATAAAAGTAATTTCGGGTGGATAACTCAACATTTTCTGGAAGATAATTTTAAAACAATAGTCGGTACCCTGAGCAATGATGAAATACTAAGGATTTTTCTCCGTTATATCGGGGATCTAGGATTTGATATTGGAGTAGAAGACATTGGATCTCATCAGACACTTATTTTCTTAACTGTTTCAAAAATATTGGCTGCTGTAACAAGGAAAGCCAGCTTGTGGATTAAATATCCGTCTGGTGTGGAAGGGTTAGAAATTGAGAAAAACAAAGGTGCAAGAAAAATCACTTCCCTTCAGCCATTGTCACAATAGGTTTATAGATTACACGCATATTTAACATCAAAGATTTGCTCCATAATATCGACGGGTATAAAGTTTTTACAATATTAGAAAAAATAGCCATTATTTCAGAGGTGATGGTATTCATTAAAACTTGCCACCGACATGATATATAACATTCAGGGTAATTAAATTTGATATTGCATTCTATTCTTCACCTGATATAATTAGAAACATTAAATCCAGGCGTTTGAAATGGACAGGGCATGTAGCACATGTGGGTGATTCTAGAAAAGTATATAGAGTGTTAGTTGGGAGGTCGGAGGGAAAAGAACCTTAGGGGAGGGTGGACGTAAATGGGAGGATAATATTAAAATGGATTTGAAGGAGGTGGGATATGATGGTAGGGACTGGATTTATCCTCAGGATAGGGATATGATGGTAGGGACTGGATTTATCCTCAGGATAGGGATATGATGGTAGGGACTGGATTTATCTTCAGGGTAGGGACCGATGGCGAGCTTACGTGAAGGCGACAATTAACCTTCGGGTTCTCTAAAAGTTATTTGTAAATAATTTTATTTAAACATGTCACTAATTTACTATTTTACGTCTTATTGCTTCCTGCCCTAGCTATACTATCTTTTGCATTATTCTGTAAATACTTCACCCCAAAATGTGTTGCTAAATTTTATATTAAAATAATCCTCTTTTTGAATTATTCCCATCTTCCGAATTAACAATGATCTACTTCATCATTCCCAAAAAGTGTGGTGTTTAATTTTCTCGAATCCGGTAATTGGTTAGGTACAGCTTATAGCAGTAAAATTTTTGGAAATATTCAATATTTTCTTCCTCCATTATTGTATTTTGTACAATAATGAAAATTGGTATATATAAAACACTGCCCTTCTGCTATATGAAAAAAATATTTTTACGATTTTAAAAAAATTATTTATTATATTTTTTTCAAAATTCAAAATGTTGGCAGTTCACTGTGCAGTGATGAAGCGTTTCCCTCGTAACTCATAAACTTGTTAACTTTTTCATGTTCTCTCTCTTTTATTTTATTGCTGAAACTCATGTTTACGATATCATGCTCTTTCAACTACATTCCTTAATAAATAATATATTTTTTTTTGTTTTGTGTAATAAAAAAATACTGATATTTGACTATTTTTAAAAATGAATTTGTTTTTATCAGACAATCTATCAAAGGTAGAGAAGTGATCTTCCATCGTGTTGTAGATATGATATTCATAAATACACACAAAAAATTTCATCACAGAATGTTGGATAGTTTTTTAGTTACGTGGGAAACGCTTCATCGCTGCACAGTGAAATGAATTTTGAAAACAAAAATGTAAATAATTTTTTTAAATCGTAAAAATTTTTTTTCATATGACAGAAGGACAGTGTTTTGCACGTACTAATTTTCATTATTGTACAAGATATAGTACTGGTGGAAAAAATGTTGAATATTTCCAAAATTTTACTGCTGTAATCTGTACCTAACCCCTTAAGGCAACGGCGGGGGAATAAACATCTCAGTTTTCCCTTTGGTGGCCTATCCTCATGTACTGTGTCACAGAACATGTGACAGTGGCGCAGTGTCCAATGGACTATGTAGTCTACAGAGGTGCACTCATTACGAGTGACTAAGTGGACGGGATCCGACGGGATGAGCGCCGTCTTGATAAAATTTTGCTGCGTATCATATATGTTCAACTTGTTTGAATCAACACAATCAGATACGAACAAATAACACCAAGTGTTGCGTAAAGAAAAGGCAAGTCAATATTAAACAATCCACATACTGTAAATATAGTTTCCATGCCCGTCATATGATTGACTAACCTCTCCAGTTCAGTCATTACTTCGTTCTGGAAAGTAGATTGCAATAATATCTTCTTGAGTTGAAATATAGATTGTCTAGATTCTTCCGTTGTCCAGTGACATAAGACACACATTTCAGTAAAGATAATCATGTTCGTAGAAGTGTTCAATACAAGAGCTGATAATAAAATGTTCTTTGATTCATTGAACGAATCGTCAGTAGCCATGACAACATAGTGCAACAAAGCAAACAACGTGCATATAATGTTCATAAATATCCAAGAAAATGCAACAAGAAGAGGAATTCCGAAAACTGAGTTAATTATGCAACGTGTGTCAGATAATTTCTTGAATATTAGTCTAATGTTCTTAATTTTTCGTAACAATTTTGTTTTCTGTAACATGACGTTGATATCAACTGTCTCCGTTATATCGACTGCAGTAACTTCACCAGTGTCCACACTACACGTAAAGTCTCCTCTAATTAATGGTGATTGTTGTACAGAAAGGATTACATAGTTAAGACATTTGTATCTTTGTCTTAGATACATCACGAAATTTAAAAACAATAGAAGTACCACTGTATTTGCATAATAGAAAAGGCTGGACATAAATATTCCCATTATGTCCTTCAGTGATTCACTTTCATAGAAAAACAATCCCATTATTGTCAAAACACAAGACATGTGAAGTACGAAATTCAGTATAATCTGTGTTCTTTTTCTTTTGTACATCAACCGCTTTTCCTCTTCTTTGAAGAGAACCTTGTCTACTTCCGATAGCACTTTAAATGTCTGTTGAATTATAAGACCTTTTGGACACATGAAAATAAGGATTGAAGTCAAAGTCGTTGCACACAGGGGTAACATTTGAAGAAATCTTATAAATATGACTATATTTTCCATTTGTTCTGAAAATAGCCACATTACTATAATGTAATATGATGCAGTTAAAAATGCGATGAAACAGAACACAGACCAGCAAAGTCCAATGCATCCAAGAAATCCCTGATAACTTCCAGCCAATTTATTTCTTCCACATGGCATTATTCCAACAATTTGACACGCGTAGAGTATTGGAGACATTGAGAAATGGATTGAATCGAAGTCATTCATTTTTCCTTAGTTCGAATTTCTTCGTGAACTTCTCTGAGTTCGAATGAAAATTTCCCAATGAAATGTTACATTTATCATGGGAATCATGTAGAGTAACAAGGCAAACAAGAAACAAGCATTTCGATTTTGAAGACACGCGTGACCATGTTAATTCACTTAGAGTAATTAATTAGATGACGGCGTATTTCGATATTCACCATAGTGAGTTGCGATAAAAACTTTTGGACTAAGTGAATTTTCTAATTATTTAGTTCTTAAGGGTAGATGGTGAGATATCATAGTTATAAATACTCACGCTCCTACAGAAGAGAAAGACGACCATATAATGGATAGCTTCTATGAGGAATTGGAACACACTTTTGATCAGTTACCTAGATATCACAAGAAAGTTTTATTAGGGGATTTCAATGCTAAAGTAGGACGCATTGTATACTTCTCTTGACATAATTAGGAACATAAAATCCAGACGTTTGTGGTGGGCAGGACATGTAGCACGTATGGACGAATCCAGAAATGCATATAGAGTGTTAGTTGGGAGGCCGGAGGGAAAAAGACCTTTGGGGAGGCCGAGACGTAGGTGGGAAGATAATATTAAAACGGATTTGAGGGAGGCGGGATATGATCGTAGTAGGAGTAGGAGTAGTAGTAGGAGTAGTATTAGGTTTATTTTGCCTGGCAGAGTTAAGGCCATGAGGCCTTCTCTTCCACTCAACCAGGTTTCAATAATATACATGAAATGATGGTGGAGACTGGATTGGTCTTGCTCAGGATAGGGACCGATGGCGGGCTTGTGTGAGGGCGGCAATGCGCCTCCGGGTTCATTAAAAGCCAGTAAGTAAAGTAAAGTAAAGTAAAGTATTTAGAGACTTCTTTTGTTAACTATTCACCCGTCGCTCTGGAAATCGATGACTAAAATAAGTGATAATTTTCCACAGTCTTCCTGAAATAATCAAGAAAGTGAACATTTAAATTAGTAATTTTCTAACAGAACAATATTATTCCTGACAAAATCACTCCTATGCACCATACTTTTGGCATAATATTACTCCTGGCACAATATTATACGTACTTCATAATATGGAAATAACTGCACAGTTAAGGAGACACACTTGTAAATTTTGTAACTTTTTCCTGTTGGTTCAAGTTTAACCGCACTTTTACAGCATAGTTATGGTAACCGGTAATAGTATTGTGACAGATTTCAAAAGAATTAGGAAATTCCTTCAAGAGAGAGAATTCCTTTAATATGTCGGATTAGTACAAAAGAAATAGACATATTTAATGTTTTATAAATAGGCTACAAAACTCTTAAAGTTATCAGGAATCAATTTACACTGCTTTATGCAGCAATTCTTCAAGTTTACTTTGGAAACTCACAAATGTTCAATATTTGCTCCCTGTGTCACACGGCACACATGAGGAGATGGTCTAGTTTAGCGTTTTGTCAAGCTATGGTCCGCGGTTCACCTGTGGTCCTCGAGGCCTGCCCTTGTGGTCCTCCAAAAAAGATAGAAGCAGAAGCAAAAATAAAATTCAAACGAATTGCGTATCACATTATAGCTTAAATTCTCAGAGTTTGGAAACGACACATGACAATCGAATTTCACTTTTTCTCCCAGTGCTGACATTTTATGAAATTTATTACCCTACCCGTCTACCGACTTGCCATTCTACTCTCGCAACAAACGAGGGATTTAAAGCATTATAAACGTGGTGTTTCTCGCCATCTTTTCCCTGCACATCTGGCGCCGCGCCTGTAACCCAGCCAGGGACCACCCGAATTCATAACAGAGTACCAAAGTATCGACCCTTAATTATGTTTTAATATATGAGTATACTGGTATTAAATATGCTACAAAATTATAAATTTTTTTTCAAAGGGAACAAGAGTAAGGTGGTCCGCGGAACTGTAATTACTTTTAAAAGTGGTCTCCACTTCAGAAAAGTTTGAGAAACGCTGGTCTAGTTCATCTCAAACTCGGTCTAATATACCTGCATCGACACTAGCCGCAGAAATCGTGAAGCGTTTTTCAGCTCATATAAATGACTAGAGGAAATAAACATTGTGATTCACAAATCCCCAAAGAAAAAAATGCACGGTGTGAGAATCGGGGCTCCTTGATGGCCAGCGTGCGTTTGTCACCTGTTTCACGGGCAATCCAGCGCTGTGGATGTGTTTCGACCTGATAATTTACCCAGGCGACAGTCATTCTTTTGAAAATGTCTATTTCTTTTGCACTAACCCTGTAATATGTAATCTTTTGATTAGATTATACTTTTATACCTGAATTACCCTTGAACGTCGTGTAATTTTTACAGCTGAGTCTCCATATGTGGGACAACAAGCGGTACCTTAGATTTATATAATGTGGATATTTATGAAATATAACTTTTTGAAAATTTAAATTCATAAAATCTTATTAATAAAATTAATAAAACTATCTTTTATTCTTTATTTAAGATTTGAATGCTTAAATATGCTTATCAATTTTCTGCGTACTGTAAAAATTTAATTATAATTGGCTACAAAAATTATGGTTCAAGGCAGAAAATATGTAAGTTAAAGGAAATTGAGTTTAAATTATTTTTTGCAGCTTTCAAATGGGCCATATCCACACAAACATTAGGAAAACATTTTTAAAGCAACGTAGAGGTTGAATTTCATCAAATTTCTTTGACAAGATGAAAGTATACATAATAACGGTTTTTAAGTGGGGGGAAAATCC
This sequence comes from Periplaneta americana, assembly GCF_040183065.1. Lineage (NCBI taxonomy): Eukaryota > Metazoa > Arthropoda > Insecta > Blattodea > Blattidae > Periplaneta > Periplaneta americana. Next base: position 43,973,418 of record NC_091118.1, on the reverse strand, counting down.
ATAAAATTTTCACATTTTCCGCCAAGAGTCGTCCTTTAAACATGGAATAAGTAATTTATTAACAGAACAACATTAAGCCTTCTTCTACCACAAACGTATTTCTCAAATAAAATTACATTACACATGACTTAATTTTACAACTTGCACAACATTTGACAGTTATAATACAGATACGACAATAGAGTCCTTCGACGGTGCTTTAATATTGTACTCCACCAAAGTGGTTCAAGAAATAATCTTACCTAAAGAATTATTAGAAGTACACACTTCTGTTTCTACATTTACACCGCTTCTGATTTCTTCACACATTTTTCACCGAATATCTTCTTGTTCTAAAGCAGGCCTGCACAAGGTTTGCGCTCTCCGAGCCGGCTCACAGTTCATGAGCGGAATGCAGATATTAGCTGCGCTCTGTATAAGGTGGACTGGAAGAAGGGGTGATCTCGTACAAAATAAACACAAAAGGAAGTACTATTACGAGTGCTTATGAAATGATTTTCCGTTCAGTGTTTGCAAAACTATCTTGGACTATTAATAATTGATAAAGAAATATTTATTTTACAGAAGTAATATAAATTATATAGCTACTTAAATGTACAATATCATTTTGTTATATTTTTATTTATCAGTACATCAAAACGAGGTTTTATGCTGTTGGCAGCTGAAAGGAACGGTAGCCTACTGATCATAATGAAACATCAGTTACAGAAGTTCGATGTCTGCCTTTATTAAAGTTGATTATAGAAAACAGTTACTCACAAATATAAATGTTGAGCCAAACACAGCAATCATTTTCACAACCAGCCTGCGTAGTCGTGGATATTACTGCTAATGTTTAGTCTTGTAAACTCAACCAGGCTAGTAGTATTATTCAAACGATCTTTAGCCCTTAGGCCACATTGAAGATCAACAAGTTCGAGCTGTAAATCGTTAAATGTTAAATGTTACGTTCCGTCTTTTAGATTCTTCCATACTGTACTGTAGCAGTAAGTAAGCAATGTGAAACAGTTACTGAGAATAGGCCTACACACTGCACTCCACTAGATAACTAAGTGGCCGTTTCCCTTTCCTCTACCTACAGCAAGTCTATGTCATTCTGACGTATCTTCCTCTCCGTTTCGGCGAGCGGTAAACACCGCTCTCCCGCTCCGAAGGAGCCACGCAGAACGTTTTCCAACCTTCGTGACGCTTGAGAATTTTAAGATCGACCCTTGCGTTTACCAAGAGACTATCAAGACAATGGCTCGTAAAGTATTCTGGTGGGATTAAACGGGGATTTTCAAAAAAGAAAATAATTTTTCGTTCTGCAAAGAAATTGTACAATGTTACATTTGTTCTGATCAAATTTCTATACACATTTAAAGAACACAACTGAAATTGAAGCGTTGAGATCAATAACCATTCAAGTCCATTTACACAAGTTTCGAGAAAAATGCAAAAAAAAAAAAAAGACTTTTTTTATTTCTTACCTAATTATTATATTTTGCACATAACATTTCTGATTGTTTTCGAGATCAAGACAAAGTAGTAGTATACCAGTTTTTAAAGTCGTAACACTTGTGGAAATATCCAAAATTTAATTTCAAATTTGCGAAAAATAAATGGCCAGAAGTGGACTTGAATGGTTATTGATCTCACCGCTTCAATTATTTCAATCATAAATTATCATAACATTCTGTTCTCTTAAAATGACTGAGCATATTGGGAATTCATTCAATGGCTTTCCCAAAACACGCTGTGAAATGTTTAATATAAAACAATGTTTATCTAAAAAAAAGGAAACAAAAACTAACAAAACTGCATTAAACGTTTTGTTTGAAATATCTCAAAGAATAACTCTCCGTAATTGATGACGGTTCAGCCTGTATGTATTCCATCGTACGGATTCACTCCATAGGTTGAGGAGACTGAAAAGGGGCAGTGTGAAATGGAATGTAGTAAAGTAATTAGTGTAATTTTACAGATAATTGATGAATACTGTTATCAATTAAGGCAGTGATTGCAACCAAAAATGAATTAAGAATCGTCGTAGGAAATTTACTGGGGTTCAAGGCTCTGTTTATAGCCTAACTGTACCGTCTCGTAGCATTAAAACTGTGACAGTGCATGCTCGAAGTGTAGGAGAGACATCATTTTAATCTTAAAATACTCCAAATCCTCTTATATCTCCGAAATTTTGTATGGCATTACCAAGTAATAATGTCTTCAATTTCTGCTCTTATTGACTGTTGGCTTAGGATCACGATTCGTGTGTGCACCTTATACAGGATGTTTCCGGGCTAGTGATACAAACTTTCAGGGATGATGGGGAAGGGCACATGTGCCAATTTGAGATAAGGAACCCTGGTCCGGAAACGACTGAGTCGAAAGGTACAAGCAAAATTAGCTGTGTGGAAATGAAATAATTTTATTCCTCTATATACCTTATTTATGTGAATTTATCTCACATCTTACTCATACTGTATTCATCTGACGTTGATTACGTTGTCTACCTACAGTATTCCATTCAGTGGCTTCCAAGACATTAAGTCCATTGAAACTATGTCCATATGACTTACGTCCTCTAATATTTTTGTCCACTTCCATTTATGTCCACATTTTATGTACGTCCATTTTTTTGGGCCCATGACTGTTATGTCCACTTTTATTTAATACTGAATCAGCAGTATTTTTAGCTTCCTGTTTCATTGTTCATCGAAACTATGCAAACGACTACCTTCTTTCCTCTATAGAGTACATTGAGCCACAACCATGGACGAAGCAAAATTGATCCAGTCTAAAAAAGGAAAACCTTTTCTATTGTAAAGTTTTTGTAATCATCATTCATACAGCAGTAATGGGCAAAAGAGATACCGGAGATGTGAAAACAGAGCTGTGCTTGGCGGGCATTTTAATGTGCGACACCCTATTAAAAGATCGTACCTACAAAATTTAAGTCCATAGAAGAGATTGTTCGGAATTACAACCACTGCAACGAAGAAGTACACATCAGAACTTACCTCAAAGCTATTAGTTATCATTTGAAGCTGAATGAAGATGAACAGGCAGAAGAGATTGAGTACGGAATTGAAGTAAATTTGTAGGTGGACATAATGTATTGTGCAGTCATGTAGTGGACGTAAAAATGTGAACATACAATTTGTGCAATTGGACTAAAATAAAGTGGACGCATACTTCATTGGACATATTGTATTTATGGACAAAGTGTAATGGACATTTTATGTAATGGACATAATAAAATGGACATTAAAATTGTGGGCATTGTAAAAACGACCTAACGTCTGTGTTTCATTCAGTGCGCTGTCTATACTAAATCAATGCAGATGGCGTAATGTGTAACGGACATGGTCGGTCCTGATATGCACGTCTGTAGACAGCAGTGTATGTGTACAAGTTACAGTGTCCAGTCGAGCAGTCCTAGTGAAATGGAGGAGTACACGAGAGCGGAGACCTGATTTTCGAATACGGATGAACCAATGGGAACAGATTGTATCCGTACAAGTACCCACGTAGGAGACATCCGGCCCATATCATCTTTCCACGGCTGTTCCAAAGGTTAAGGGAAGAAGGGCACGTGGTGCAAAATTGCAATTCCATTTCCACACAATTATTTTTGCTTATAACTTTGGACTCAGTCACTTCCGGACCAGGGTGCCTTATCTCAAATTGATACATGTGCCCTTTCCCATCATCCTGAAAGTTTGTAACACTAGCCCTGAAACATCCTGCATACATGCAAGATATGAGTGCTCCGGTAAAGACCTCATTTCATCTCACTACATCTCGCCAAAATGTAAAAAAAAAAAAAAATTGTACAACATTGTAAAAATTGTAGAAAATTACTAAATTGTAAAACTATAAAAATTTGTAAAAATTGTAATTGTAATATTGTAAAATGTTGACATGTTCCACATCTTAAAGCTTCATTGCTCATGTAAGATCTATGGAATAAAATAAATGAATGAATGAATGAATGAATGAATGAATGAATGAATGAATGAATGAATGAATGAATGAATGAATGAATGAATGAATGAATGAATGAATGAATGAATGTTAAGTGACTTTTCACATAATTATATGTTATCCATGAAAATAATATTATGTCACATGCACTTTTCAGTGCTATTTGTCTTTTGTATGTGAGACGTTTTATATTGAAGTTTCAAATGTTGGCAATACATGCCAATGTTACTTGAGCATGCGTTTTTCAAACATTAAAGTTACTGTATTTCAAAATGTAGATTTAGTCACGTAACATTGTCTTCACTCGAGCAGCTCAAATATTATATTATCCACGGAAAAGTGCAAACGACTTATGTCAACTGCTCACAAACGATCCGCCACCAAAAGTTGATTCTATATTAGCTGAATACAATTGCATCATTGTGATTGAAGCCCTTAGATGAGGGGCGCCGAAAATTTCTACCATTAGGGGCCGATAGTTTCTCTAGTGATTAACCTCGGGCTACATTACAGTGTACTTAATATTTAAAAAACGGAAATGTAATTTTTTATTAATATTACGACAAAATGGACTGTAATAAAAAAATTAATTGAATTATAGTATAATTTAATTATTTAATTTAATTTATAAAATTTGGATTACTTAATTTTGAAAAATACTTAAATAAAAAGGCATCCATACTTACTCACCTAATGAGTAGTGCTCACTTTGTTTCCATGGTCTTTCACAAAATAATTACCGAGATAAGATTCATTACACGTTCTACATTCACTATCGACTTCGCGTCGTTTCAAAAACATTTTGTACTTTAGTAAATCTGACACCACACTACCGCACGAACAGTGGATACTGACGAAGAATGACAATGGAAGTTGTAGAAATGGTGGATAACGGAATGTAAAGGATGAATGACCTACCCTGTGGTGACTGAGCGGCCTACCTTGGGATAGGGGTAGCCTTGCAACGTCTGCTAATTCCCAAACTTCAGTCACAGGGTCGCATTCTGTAAGTTTCTGGTATATAATCTGTTGTTGTTGTTTTCTAATGCCAGGCGTTTGATAGTAAAGTCATTTGGTCTCTTGCACTCCAATATTTTTCGAAGATATTGTCATGGTCAGCCACTGAAGCACAGATTTTGAGGTGTTCCGAATCCATTTCTTGATTTGAATTGCACAATGGGCAGTTATGGGACTGATATATTCCAATTCTATGCAGGTGTGTGGCCAAACAGTCATGGCCTATTGCCAATATAAATGCAGCTGCAGACAATTTGCGTGGTAAATCGGGAATTAACTGTGGATTATGATGCAGAGAGTTCCATTTTTTCCCTTGAGATTGTATTATCAAATTTTGTTTGTCGAAGTCTAAGTATGTAATAATGGTAATGTATGGTTATAATCTACCCAACGAAAAGAATGCAATAGTTTTCATTTTCCAGGAAGTAACGATTACAGCCTTCAAACATTCGAGTCATGCTCAAAACATAGTATGCTGCTGGAAATTGAACTTTAGAAGTTGTTTAAAATTAACGAATTAATATTCAGATCATGGCGGGCCACTGAAACGATCATGGAGGGCCTTGCTGTAGATATAACATGAACCCTCGTATTTCAATTCGTTATCATCAAATAGAATAGGAGAGACAAATGAAGTGATTGCTATTCTTCAATTGTGAAACAGGAATAGGTTTTAAACAGATTTATATCTATGTTGACTATCTCGCTATTACTGTTACTACTACCATTATTATTGTTACTACTACTACTACTACTACTACTACTACTACTACTACTACTACTACTACTACTACTACTACTACTTGCTTTTAACATTCCTGTTTACTAGAGATGAACAACGATCGAGAAAGCAGGACTAACAGCGTCCGCAAAGCCGAAAATCCGCATGACAATGTATACGTCGCGTCGTTGAAGTAAAGACTGCTTGTGAGTGTTTCGAGACGTCGAGATCGATCACTCCCGAAGTCCCGAACGTCAAGCAGCCTTGAATCGTCACAGTTCTTTATACATGACTGAACTTTTATCTACTTTGGCAACTGTTATATACGTATAAACACTCAAGTAGCCTATTTGAAATATCATCTCTATTTTTCAGTGTATAATAATCCGTTCTCCAGTCTTTACTTAATTACTAGGCCCTTATTAAAAGACTAGGAATTTTCTTTTCATATGTTTGAGATCAAGTGTGCAATCTCAAGTAAAAAGATATTAACGTTATGTTTTATGTTTCTTAGAAATGCAAATTTATTTGAGAATGTTTTTTTTTTCTATTTATAGGCCTATAACCGTAGGTAATATCATACAATAGAATCAGAATATTTTGATAACTAAGGTACCGGTACTGTTCTGTTTTGTCTTTTTGTCTCATTTAAACATTTATAATATTATTTATTTCAATGATGTATGTCAGCCGTGGCGAAAATATGACTCGTGAGCATATTGTGGCTCGCAATGATAGCTATGCATTTCTCCTGCTTCCTACCTCCCCCAACCCCCACCCTCTCACTCACTGTAGTCAAACTCCGTTCCATTTGTATTTGTCTCTGACCTGTCAGTGGCGTATCGTCGCAATGTCTCCCTCGAAACCGTGTACCTCTACAAAAACGAAAGTTTCAAGTAGGATGGGAGGACGCATATATTGCTGCCAATATGATGAGAATATTAAATGTATGTTTTGTTCACAAGTATTACGAGGAAAACCGTTGTATAACATAAAACGGCATTACACTACATGTTACTCATGAAACATTGAAAGGTTAAGTATTATTATTATTATTATTATTATTATTATTATTATTATTATTATTATTACTATTATAATCTCTGTACGTCGATCCTTTCTCAACAGATGTACGAGTAATGCGCTTAGATATTCAATTAACTCACAGATTTACAATGTGATGTTAAATGAAAGCTAGATTTAAGGACTTGACAAATGTTGAACTTTTCAAATCTTTGCTAAAAATAAATATCCGAAGCTTCGTTCTTTCGCTTGCTCTGTTGAAGCCATGTTCGTTACAATTTACGTTTGTGAAAAATTATTTTCAACAATTAAAATAGTAAAAACCAAATTTATATCACGACTGACAGACAAATACCTTCGTGATCAACTACGACTGGCAGTAAGTGATATAATTCCTTATTTTGAAACTCTGTCGCAGGGACATTCTGAAGACAGTAAATTTTAGGTTGTGATAATGTGTCCTATGTTTTCTTATTCATTTCTTTCTTCGTTACACGTGATAAACATTAGTTTGTAACCTTATGCTGTATAAAATTATATTTAAGTGCTTGACGTAAGGAAAATTAAAATCCGTTAATAAGTCAGACAGTTGCTTCACTTCCCCTTCGGGTGTCCGCCTCTCTCCAGAGGTGCTATGCACGTTGCAGGTTACACATTGGCTCGGCGCACGATCACATTTTCGCCACGGCTGATGTATGGTATTCAAAGTTACGACATTTTTCCACGCCGACCAAATGCTATTTCGAGAATGACGAGAGAGACTCGAAGCGCACGAGAATGACGAGACGAGACTCGAAAGACAAATGAAACGAATACAGCGAGCGAGAGCTGCAGTTAGTTTTGTTCATCTCTACTGTTTACGTTAATGAGATATGCATAGATCACTAATCATGTGTAATATGCACAGACATGATCTTTCCACATACATTTTTTTTAATTCTAAATAATATGAGAGTAAGTGACCAATGAAGAAATAGCCGTTCTGAAAATGTGAGGATAGAATTGACCAATACGTGGCGTCACTGCACTTTAATCATCAATTACCATAAATTACGATACAAAAATCGTGTTATTAGGTATAATTTGTAATGTTACTTATTTCTTGGATTATATTACAAAAGCGATTATGTATATTCAAATTGCCATAGAACAAGCACACTGAATCACAACACAGAAACGAACAAAAATCTAGTTCTACTTCCTCGGTTGCACACATCTTCAGCTGGTTTGAATTACCACAATCAAGTACGAACAAATGACACCAACTGTTGCATAAAGAAAGGGAAGGTCAATGTTAAACAAACCACAAACTATAAAATTAGCTTCCATACCCGCTAGGCGAATCAATAATCTGTCCAGTTGAACCACAATGTCATTATCAAGAGTAGAGCGTAATAATATATTCTTGACTTGAACCACAGATTCTCTAGATTCTTCAGTTGTCAAGTGACACAAAGCACATGTCTCTATAAATAACAATAAAGACATGAGTAATAGCAATGCAGTTGCTGATATAAAAAGAATTAAAGGTTCCTCAGAAGTGATTTCAAATTCCAGGCCCATAAAATAGAGGAGGGAAAACGTCAAGCTTATGATATTCATGAATATCCAAGAAAATGAATTGAGGAGAAGGAATCCGAAAACTGAGTTAATTAGACATGTTGTAGCACGTAATTTGCTGAAAATGTAACTGAAGTTGTTAATTTCATGTATCATGTTTGCTTCCAGCATCATTGCAGTATTGTTGTCTACAGCCTTCTCTATATCGACAACAATAATTCCAACACTGTTCGAACGTGTATGATATCCTCGAATTAACATTGATTGGTGTAAAGATTGTATTAAACAATTAAGACGTTTATACCTTTGCCTTATGTACAGTACTAAATTTAGAAATAGCACAACAACTACAATATCTGCGTTGAATAAGATGCTATGCGCAACAAACATTATAGTCACTTTATGCAAGTTACTTCCATAAAGAAACAACGCAAGTGGTATGTTGAAACAAATTATATGCAATAGGACAAACAACATATTTTGTATTTTGTTCTTCTTGTACATCAGATGTCTTTCCTGGACTTTGAATAAAGCATTATCTACTTCTGATAGTTCTTTAAATATCTGGCTAATGGTCAGTCTCTTAGGAGAAGAAAACACTACAATGGAAATAAAAACTGTTGTGCATTGTGGTAATATTTGAAGACATTTTATGAATATGAGTTTAATTGAATACTCTTCTGTAAATTGCCACTTTACCAAAGTATATGTCACAACTGAATATGCGAAGAAGCAAAACACAGACCAACATAATTCAACACATCCTATAAGTGTTTGATATCTTGAAAACTGTCCGGAAGAATGTATAGGATTTAATGAAATTCCGAAAATTTTACAAACGCAGAGCAGTGGTGTAAGAGAGAAATGGACTCCATAAATATCACTCATTCTGATCCTTTGAATTCCTTTATCGAATGCGATGGGATAAAATGTACGTTGTATGCTGTTGACCTTCTACTAAACAGATAATAGTAACGCAAAATAATAGACGTTTATATTATCAATATCTAAATGGAAGGCATGGAGTAATTAGATAAGTACATCTACTCATGATAAAATTGATTCTGTAATAATAATTATTGTAATTGCCATTTCCATAATACGATATTAATTTATCATACAAGCATATTTTATTTTTGGAAGAATATTAAAGAAGAAGTGTTGTTTCAAATAATTATATTAACAAGATATTCTATTATCATAATTATATTATTATCAACAATTATTATAGTAATAACAACAATATTATCAAAAAAACAAATTGAAGACCGAGAAAAAAGATCACCTTTTGAATGTGGCATAAAAAAAGAAATTAAGTCTATATCTGTATCAATAATATTGTTTTAATTTTGTAAGATACAGGCTTGTATATCGGAGAAAATGTTCCAGGGTTTTCTATAAAAAGATTAATAATTCATTTTATACTTTATTGAACACAAGCTTTGTAACGTATTCATTCGAGTTACTTATAGTACACATTAACCCTTAAACCGAAAGATATATTAAAATCACATTTACAGAAAGATCGGTCTAGGAGACCGGGATTATTTCATTATAATTTCCATGAGCAATTTGTACACATTTTTTTCATTACAATAGGGTAAATGTTGGTAAATAGTGATTTTTAGAAAATTGGACGTGATGAAACTACATATGGGCTTTGTAACTGTCCATAGAGGGGATTGAAAAATGTAAACAGTTTCTCTGTAGCAAAATGGTTGTACCTATACCAGATAATAGATGTACAGATCAGGCAGAACCTCAATCAGAGGTAGATGATAATCATGTGATGACAAAGATATATTTCCCAGATCAGAAAAAAAGTAATATTGACACTTATTATTGTGATAGTTCTTTTTGAGAATTTATTACAATTTTACTGAACGAGATACCGGTTTTGTGTATAAATTTATCCACGAACATTCCCTTAATACGTTGACGCAAAAAACCTATCTTCCTCTCGCTCAATAAAATTGTAATAAATTCTCAAAAAGAGCTATCACAATATTACCCATATCATAATATCTTTACCCTATATTTTTATTGATAAACACATATTTTGCAATAAATATAATTAAAACATTTAATTCAATATAATTTATTTTTGTCAATTAATTAGCGCTGGCCTTCTGTGCTCAAGGTTGCAGCTTCGATGCCGGCCCAGGTCGATGGCATTTAAGTGTGTTTAAATGCGACAGGCTCATGTCAGTAGATTTACTGGCATTTGAAAGAACTCCTGCGGGACAAAATTCCTGCACACCGGCGTCGCTGATATAACCTCTGCAGTTTCGAGCGTCGTTAAATAAACTATAATCTAAATTTTGTCAACTAACACACGTTTTACAATAAATTTATTGATTTTGTTCACTTCTCGGTAATTGACACATGTCGTCAGTAATACCGGTACTGAAGAATCAAGGTCGCAGAAATTTAAGTTCAGAGAGTAATTTTCATTCTATTATTATGTTTTCTGTTGCTGTCTTTAAAGCCTGAAATTGTGAAGACTATATTGAACCGTAATTGTGGGCATCTTTCATAAAGATTTGCAGTTCTTCCAGGAACATGCAGCTTACATTTAATACACTTGTTTGCTGTTTCTCCGCTCTTCACATTATCATTTATTCTTATATTGAAATTTGATTTTACATGTTATTAATATACACATATGTTACAAAAAGCACATTAACCTGTAAATTGTAAAATATATATTATTATTATTTAGTATTGCATATATATCTGACATTTACCATAACCTACAGTGAAAACACTATAAGCAGTGAATTTTGGTATCGTGTCATTCAAATGGTTTACAACCTCTCCAATTCAGACACAACTTAGCTTGTAGTAGCACCACGAAATGTGAACAAATTACTCCTATTGTACCATACAAGAAAGGTAAATCTACAGTCAAAACACTACAAGCAGTGAATTTTTGGTATCGTGTCTTTCAAATGGTTTACAACCTCTCCAGACACACCTTAGCTAGTCTGTAGTAGCACCACGAAATATGAACAAATTACTCCTATTGTACCATGCAAGAAAGGTAAATCTACAGTGAAAACACTACAAGCAGTGAATTTTGGTATCGTGTCTTTCAAATGGTTTACAACTCTCTCCAATTCAGACACAACTTAGCTAGTCTGTAGTAGCACCACGAAGTATGAACAAATTACTCCTATTGTACCATACAATAAAGGTAAACCTATAGTGAAAACACCACAAGCAGTGAATTTTGATATCGTGTCTTTCAAATGGTTTACAACTCTCTCAAATTCAGATACAACTTAGCTAGTCTGTAGTAGCACCACGAACAAATTACTCCTATTGTACCGTACAAGAAAGGTAAATCTACAGTGAAAGCACTACAAGCAGTGAATTTTGGTGTCGTGTCTTTCAAATGGTTTACAACTCTCTCCAATTCAGACACACCTTAGCTAGTCTGTAGTAGCACCACGAAGTATGAATAAATTACTCCTTTTGTACCGTACAAGAAAGGTAAATCTACAGTGAAAACACTACAAGCAGTGAATTTTGGTGTCGTGTCTTTCAAATGGTTTACAACTCTCTCCAATTCAGACACAACTTAGCTAGTCTGTAGTAGCACCACGAAGTATGAACAAATTACTCCTATTGTACTATACAAGAAAGGTAAATCTACAGTGAAAACACTACAAGCAGTGAATTTTGGTATCGTGTCTTTCAAATGGTTTACAACCCTCTCCAATTCTAACACAACTTAGCTAGTCTGTAGTAGTACCACGAAGTATGAACAAATTACTCCTATTGTACCGTACAAGAAAGGTAAATCTACAGTGAAAACGCCACAAGCAGTGAATTTTGGTATCGTGTCTTTCAAATGGTTTACAACTCTCTCCAATTCAGACACAACTTCGTCTTCTAGTCTGGGTATTAACAATAGTTTTCGAATATGAATGACTGTTTCTTCAGATTTTTCCTTTGTTAAGTGACACGACAGGCAAATCTCAACAAATAATGCGAAACTAGTCAGAGAAAGTATCAAGAAAGCAGATGCATAATACGCATGAAAGCTGTGATTTGTTTCAATGTCCAAAGTCACAGAGTAGAGTAAATTGTACACAGTACTTAAAATGTTCATGAATATCCAACAGAAAGTTACAAGAAGGGTGATTCCAAAGGTTGTCTGAATTTGATGTGATATCTCGTATAACTTTGTGTATATAAATCTGAAGGTTTTGATTTTCTGGAGGATTCTCTCCTTTGGGATAGTTATTACGTTGTCGGTAGCCTTCTCGATATCGAACATAGCAACTTCAACAGCGGTCGAAATGTTACAATCTTCTAACACGTTATTGTCAGTATTATTCTCGGTATCGTACATAGAAGCAGTAATACTATCGTTGCAGTTTGAGGATTCTGAAACATTATCATGAGCCTTCTCTATATCGAACATGGAAATTCCAACACTGTTCCGACAATTAAAATATTTTTCAGAGAGGCGTATTGGGTATAGAGATACAATTAAAAAGTTCAAACGAATATATCGCTGTCTCAATTGCAACACTATGTTGACAAATAATATGATTACAACCATGTTTGCTGAGAAAGATATGTCGTTTCCTAAGTGCAATAAAGTGAAATTCTTAGGATTACTTTCAATGAAGAAAAGTCCGTGTGGAGCTTGCGTTACAACAACATGAAGAAAAAGCAGAAATATTGTGTTTCTTCTTGTTTTGTTACATATACCATTTCTTACCTGTTCATCGAATAATAATTTATCTACACTATGTAAATCTTGTATTATTTTGCAAATATGAAGTCTTTTTGCTGTAATAAAAACGATTGTATTACATACTGGTGCCACACTAATTGATAATGTGCGCAAACAATTTATAAATTTGATTTTCGGTTCGAGCATTAATGTAATTTCTTGATGAAATAAGAATAATAATATGGTAGAATACAAAACAATACAAAGTAGCGCCCAAAATATTTCACAGTATTTGATACATCCTTGATGTTTTTCATATTGTGTTATTCCGAAAATCTTTGCGACGTAGATTAAAGGCTTCATAGACACGTATAGTTTGTTAGAATGATAAGATTTTCCCATTTCAAGTGAATATTTTGCGTATTATGTAGACCTACACCGAGCATTCACAGCTACATTTTCTCCACATCTGAAGTGTTGGTTCATTGAAACAGCCACCAATATCCGAATCATAAGATGTAAACAAGTTTGTTTTGAATAGCGTGAACAACTTTATTACCTTCAGAACAAGTAAGAAACATTTCTGAATAGTGTCAGTAATACTGTTCACAACGACATCCTTTCTACGTCTATTTTCCAAACGGTTTGTAAATATTTTGATAGCATCTTATCGAGCATAGAAGTTCATTTGTCAGACCTCTCTTGTGTTGTCACTGAAAGCGACAATCAATCCCAAGTACATATTTTAGCCAGCCGTTTCTCCTCAAAGACTTCAGGGATCAATTTCTGCCAAGGTTATAGGATTTTAGTCAGGAATAGTCTGCAGGATAAATTTAGTTCCAGTCTTACTTTCTATCGCATTATTACGTTGTCACAATGCCATTTTATCACATTATCTCAGTGCCCTTGAGTATTGTCTGTTAAATGACATGATTATAGTTAGCTTATAACATGTAGAATTCGTGATAGCCTAATAAAGAAGTACAGAACGTTCGAAAAGTTACTGTGCACTTGACCCAACCTATGTTTCAACAATAATTGTCGTAGTTCCTGCGTCCTATCGAGAAGACGTCATCGTCCTTTCCAAAGAAGAACCCGTTTTTCTTGTCCAATTTCCGTTTCGGGAAGCTGATAGATATACGGAATCAGTGGAGTAGAAATTTTCTTACAAATTCACAGAAGCACCAGTTCTGTACAATTTCACTGGACAACATAAATAAAATAAAATCAAGTATGTACGGTTCCAACAAAACAGCTAACAGATTTCTACAGCCTTTGTCTGAGTTTTTTTGGAGAACTTATCATCTTTAAAAGTCTATGGCCTCAGCGCTCCCCAGACTTGACACCACCAGGAAAATGTGCAGTGTATTGACATCGGTAACGCACACTTGACGAACTACAAGCTGAAATAATCGCGATAGCCTGCATTTAACGACAAGGACTGGTCAAAGTGTTTGAAAATAAAATAAAACTAGCCCAGATCTGTATTGATGCTCGTGGACGACATTTTAAACATATTTTTCATTGTTGGATACACTCTTTTAACACTTTATTAGTGATCTATTTTCAGACAATGGCGGATACCACGCCGAAACTAGTCAGTCAGGTAATTTTTATAATATTAACACAATAAAGAAGTTATAACGTTAAGCAGTGATCTATTTTCAGTTCAGAGTGGAACTACATACTGATCTTCCGAGCACTCCGTATTATCAACATTAATAAAGAAACACCTGACCAGAAAATAGAGCAGTACGGGGGAATGAAGTATTTTTATGCCCGTCTGAAGTATTATTATGAAGGAGATTTTTAAAAATGATTTGTAGGATATATTCAAGGCGATCTTGAGCATTCTGACGGGACATACGAACAATGTGGGAGCATATTTTTTGTATTAGAAGGTACTGAATGATATCTATTGACACGAACAAATAAACCCCTAAAAGTGTCAATTGTTTGGTGTCATAAATCTGTTCTGACGTACTTACCAAAATTGCTTCTGAACAAACTCCTAAAACTGAACCATTTTAATTATAAACGTATAGTTTTATAAAATAAGTAATTGTATTTTCTTTCTCAAAGTATAGGTCACACATTGAATCTTTCTTTACAGAATTTTGTGCTTCTCCTTACTAATTGTAAGGAAATCGTTTGTTATAACAACCGAATACAGTTTTAAGTATATATGGGTTTATTACCGTCAAAGTTACTTACCAAGACAATCATTCAAGTCATTAAATTATGACATGAGGTAGTACATAGTGAAAAACGAACGTTTTGGCTTTAAGTATGGCATCTTCAGGTCTCATGGCGATGAAACCACAAGATGAACACTCTGGTATTTATACAGTCATTGGAGTATATGTCTGGACAAACATATATTGTATACATACCAGAGATATAAGTGTTCATCTTGTGTTTCCATCGCCATGAGACCTGAAGATGCCATACTTATGGCGAAAACGTTCGTCTTAACTATGTACTATCTCATGTCATAATTTAATGACTTGAATGATTGTCTTGATAACTAACTTTGACGGTAATAAACCCATATAATACTTAAAATTGTATTAAATTATACTTATCGGACTCAACATGCCTTTGAAAATTGTTATAACAACCGAAGTCGAATAAATTCACTAGTCCATAGAGACCACGCTTTCGCATGGATATTTGGAAATATTTGCGATATTTCCTAAGGGAGAGTCACTCTCGAAGTTATCGCTTTAAATAAATTTAATTGAAACTCTATTTTTGACGATAAAGTAAGAAACAGGAAGTTCAGGCATTTTTTGGCTAAAATAGGCAAACAAAAATCACTTAAAATTCCAAAAAATAGGCATTAAAATTACGAAAATATTCAATAAAATTATAAAAATAGTAATTTAATAGCCTATAGGTTATTTAATAACTGTGTATCATATTTCAGTACTTTCACTTTTTATGGCTACATGCCACGACAAAATGTTTTTTTTTCTTTTAAGTTATGAATTGTTTATAGTCAGCAGCCAATCAGAGAGGATGTTTTTCATCATGGAAAAAGTTAATTATATTTCCATCGAGCGCAATTAAAACACGCTAATTCTGATTGACTCGTATCGGTAATAATAGCGCAAACTAATGTGCCAATCCTGCTAATCGTTTTAAACATGACCTCTCTCTTCTTGGAATCTGTAGAAACTGAACTTTTCAGACGAGATAAACCAACTATCTCGGGATCTGAGATACAGTAGCAGCAACTGAACCCCTCTTGAGCGACTTATCAGTTTAGGACTCTTTTGTAGCCATGCCACCACAAATAATTTAAATATGTATGTCGAGTGAGATTCTGAATAGATTCCCACTAAGCGAAAATATTTAATTTTTGTAACAGGTGCTTCATTGAAATAAATATATTTTTTCATGTGCATTTTTAATATATCCGCAATTCGTCCAATTTTTTCCTTGTATACTGATTATTCAATATGTAGGCCTACATAATAGCAGGAAATATTTATCAAGTGGGGAAAAAAGACATTAAACTTAAAAATAGACAAAATAAAAATGATCTCACCGTTCCGAAATGTGCGGAAACTTGTTTTCTCTATTAAACTCTTTCGTAAAGGTACACAATTAAAAAGGCATTTTGCCTAACTTCCGGGCTCTAGTAACGAGCATAATGTTGTGATAGTGACTATGTGAGGGAAAATTAACAGATAACTTGAATTCTGTTCCATTATAAACAAAGGAAGACAAGAGATAAAAGAACGGATTGCCATACTTACGATATGACACCAAAATGGACCAAAATGTAGGAGTGACATTTACTTTATATTTACACCTCGTTATTCTTATTACATTAAATAATATTAATTACTCATATATGATATGATGATATGATATTTATCAGCTAACTTTACAATTCATAGTTGTGGTGGACCATCACATTTCTGCTTTTCGATCCACCATCCCTTTAATACATAGGGTAAACATTGGTAATTTCGTGATAATTTCATGAAAACTAATTTAAAATGCAAATGTGTAAATATATCCTTATTCCGATTTTTTCATCTAAAAGACGATAACTTGCTGTACAAATCTGGACACATAAAAGATTGGATACGTTCTTGAATATGTGCCAAAAACCACTTTTACAACTTAAGCTGAAAGGTTGGTTATTTCGTGATAACCTTGGTAATTTCGTGATATTGCATTGATAATTTCGTGAGAGGTAGAAGAATTGTGGAAAAATTCATTAAAGTCAAATGAAATTCTCATTTATTGTTACAAGACTTCAAACATAGTAATTCCGTCTAATATTCATTGCAAGAAAACATAGAAATACATATAAACACATAATAAGAATGAAATCAAAGTAAAAATTGAAATTGAAAAGGGAGCTTCTTTGCCCTGAAAGGGTGAACACTTTTATTACGGACTTTACTATAGCCTACATTACTAGGGTAACTCCAAAAGTAATGCATAACGTTTGTTTAAAAATTATATTTTTATTCTACAGCTTTGCTATTTTCACAGATGTAGATCCACCCTTAAGGAACAAAATGTCACTTTTCCACATAATCCCCGTCCCTTTCAACTGCCTTACGTAACCTAGGAACGAGGGCCTGTAGACCAGCACGGTAAAAGTCTGGACCAACACGTCTGAGCCACTCTTTAGCAGCGTGCACAAGGGAGTCATCTTCTAACCTCGTTCCGCAAAGGGATCCTTCAGTTTACCAAAGAGATGGTAATCGCACGGTGCCAGTTCAGGATTGTAAGGCGGATGTTTCAGTGTTGTCTATCCGAATTTTCTGATCTGGTCTGTGGTCTTGTGACTACCATATGGCTGTGCGATGTCGTGCAATAGCAGAACATCCTGCTTCTCCCGATGTCGTCGAACACGACTCAGTCGAACTTGAAGTTTCTTGAGAGTTGCAACATACCCATCAGAATTAATGGTGGTTCCGTGTGGCATGATGTCCACAAACAAGAGTCCTTCTGAATCGAAAAACACAGTAGCCATAACGTTTCCTGCCGAAGGTGTACTTTTGAATTTCTATTTCTTTGGTGAATTTGCATGATGCCACTCCATTGTCTGCCTCTGTCTCTGGTCCAAAATGGTGGAGCCATGTTCCATCTTCTGTCACAATTCTTGCAAGTAAGTCACCTGGCACTTATCATTGACACTTAGCATGATAACAAATCAAACAGAAGCTACACTGAACCCATTGCGTCTCCGTTTTCTTTTTTGTAATCACATGTTGTCTTCAGATTTCTAAAATTCCTATTGTAATACAATTTTTAAAATAGTATAAAATGTAACACTTAATGCTCAACAAAATTTCGCCTCAAACAGCTAAGATTTCTATCAATAAAGCTAAGCCTATATGGCGACTACAGATGTATCTAAAATTCCAAAAACATTTCCTAAAATTTCATGAAGATACAATAAATCTTTGTACCAAATATCATATGCTTACCTTTAATAATAAGCCTGTAATGTAATTACAAACATCCACAAAATTTGTACGCCTGAGAAGTCGACGCAAACTTGCTCTCTCCAAACATAAAAGCTCACTGAAGCAACTACAATAGTCACACAAAGCGTAGCTGTATGTTTCTGGAAACTGGACAACATATGCAATCCCTTGGCGGAAATTTGGATCTCGTAACACCATTGGTTAGATCACAAAAGAGCAAAGAAAAAGTATCACGAAATAACCACTGCCACGAAATTACCAATGTTTACCCTACCACTCTTTTTATTAATATATTAATTTGCCAAGTATTTTCTGATTACTTCCTATTCTTCTGTTTTAACTGAATTGCTATTTATTCTTCCCTATATATCCTATTCTGTTCCCTCTCTGTCATACCTAGACTGTCTCCCTTCCATTTCTCGCTCTCATATTAAATATTGCATATAGGGTGACTGCACCATTAGTCAGCCTGTTAGCAGTACTGTAATACACTAGAGTATTTTCTGATAAGAAAACCATTTAACATTATTTCCTTTATTAATCACCATTACAAACAAATAGTCTAGTTTTGAAATTTCACATAACATGACATTATAACTACACTTTTTGGACTAAAAATAATACATTTTCCTAGTAGTAACAAATTCTCCAGTATTCGGCCCACAAAAATCCAGTGTCCAGCCAGTTTGATACCAGTACTCAGCCTCTAAACCAAATTTAGGTTAAATTCAATTTTACTGTTAGAATATGATAAAATAAGCATTATACATGTTCTTTCATTATACAGTATTACAAAAAAATTAGAAGGAATTACAGAAGGCATTTCTGAAGTAGACACTATTGAAACAATATTCCTTTTACAAAAAAAAGAAAATAAATCGGCAAAATTGACAGTGAAATTCTTTACCCTTTGCAATATCATACGGCAATGCATTAAGCTCAGTACATTTGAGATGAAAGCAGTATGAACAATTATCACACCCAATATTTTTCAAATCTTCATCTTCAACGTCACTAATAAGTTCATCATTACAAGCAGCACACACTTGTCTTAAATGAGCCGTTCAGAGCAGAAGTGGTGTAAGTCAAAATTGGTTGATGAGGTTTAAAGTAAAACTTATGTAAAATACAGCGCAAAGTAGCAATTAATATCCAATTTAGTTGAACTGTTATTAGTCGGTGGATAGCACGAAGGAATTATTAATTGCTACTTTGCTCTGTGTTTTACAGAATTTTTACTTTAAACCTCATTAACCAATTTTGACTTACGCCACTTCTGCTCTGAACGGCTCAAATAATTGTCCTCTTCCTGAGATTCATCATCTGGCTCAGCATTTGCATCTGAGATGAATGTAGATTTCCTTTTTTTGTCTTTGCTATTTTTCATAAGAGATTTTCGATTCTCCCTCTCCTCTTTTCTCTGTTGTTTTAATTTTGTTTCCTCGATTTTGGTCAAGTTCTTTTTATGGAAGAACTCACGCCATGCTGCTGATGAAATAGTACTTGGAACTCTCTCTTTAACAGGTCGTTGCTTTTTTGTATTTGATAAGGGACTTGGCCAGAACAGATGCTCTTCAAAATTTTGTCCCTCTTACAATATCCCTTACCAATGTTTAAATTATTTTTCCGAATCTCAAGCAAAGTTTCCGATTTGTGAATCGGTCGTTTCACTCTTTTAGTCGAAAACATTTTTATTTTTAGGCCTATCGTAAAATGTATATATAGGGAGCAAGTTACAGGTAACTTCTCATGAGTTCTACACTATTATTATTACATTATTTTATTTAGATTTTAATATTTGAGATGGTGGCTGACTATAGGTTAATCAAGATACCAATAGTCAGCCTATGTGTCTTACTAGGCTGACTACTGGGTTTTATGTATTTAAACCAAAATACCATGTATGACTTGAGGCTTTCCCGGCGTTTGATGTAGAATAGCTCTTATCGGGTTCTCAGCCAGGTGAGTTGGAGAAGCTAATCTCCAACTCACCTGGCTGAGAACCCGAGAAGAGTTATTCTACAAAATACCATGGTCTGACATTAAAGGCCAGGCTTTAAGCTTGCAGATGACAGAAAATGGTCTTTAAACTCAGTGTGAGCCATAGTTGCAGTAGTCAGCCGCCTATTCCAAGTCACTCAATCACTGTTTTAAGTGGCTATGACTTATAATAACGAAATACTGACCTTGTAAAAATGGCACTGCACGTTGTTCAACGCACAAGAATATCACACAACAACAACAACAACAACAACATGGTGCTCTCCACAACATGTTTAGAGGCTAACTATTGCTTTATATTTCTCACATCAGAGGTTACTAGAGGTTCGAGGGCAGGACAAAGAATGGCACAGTACTGGTGAGCCAACAGAATATGTACATATTCTTTGATGTACTTATTTTTTTTCATAATTATGCCAAGAAGGCTGACTACTGGGAGGTGGCTGATAACAGGGTGAACTACCTTACCCATCCTTAATAATTTATATTATTTATTTTATTCTCTATTCTCAAATCTATCTATCTGCTCGTAATCATTATTTTCCAGCTATTTTCTCCGAAATTATTTGTTTACACTTCCATTTTCTCTATTTTACAACACATCACGTACTGTTAATATTAAATACGAGAAAAATTCGTACCGGCACCGAGAATCGAACCCAGGACCTCTCAGCTGAGACTAGTTCATATTAGTCGTGTAATATTCAATGAGGTGGGCGAGACCTCATACATATGAATATTTAACATCACTTACTATATCGTCCACACCTGTGGAGTAACGGTTAGCGCGTCTGGCCGCGAAACCAGGTGGCCCGGGTTCGATTCCCGGTCGGGGCAAGTTACCTGGTTGAGGTTTTTTCCGGGGTTTTCCCTCAACCCAATATGAGCAAATGCTGAGTAACTTTCGGTGCTGGACCCCGGACTCATTTCACCGGCATTATCACCTTCATATCATTCAGATGCTAAATAACCTGAGATGTTGATAAAGCGTCGTAAAATAACCTACTAAAATAAAATAAAAACTTACTATATCCCTACTATTCTGTCCTCTATTTATTTACGTATTTAATTTTCTCTCTTCACTTCACTCCTAAATTTCCTCTTTTATTACCTCTTTCCATATATTTATTTCTATAATACTCCTACAGTTATAGTACCCCTGATACTACTCCCAACCCACAACATTGAAAAACATGAAATATATAATTCACTTAACTACACTTAAAATTTTTCTCTCTTCCACTTCTCATTTGTTCAGATGTTCTTTCACTTTAATTTATTTCCTTCATTGTTTGTATGTCTATCTTACTACTCTCTTACGCTATCTTCCTCACTCAACATCTTCTTCTCTATTTCTGTTCTACCAATTTTGCCACCCCTGACTTTCTTGCACTCACTTTTTAGCACTCTTCTTCCTCGCTAATTCCATCCTCCTCTCTATTCTGTCCTCCATTTAATAGCCTCTCAAAAGCCTATGTATTCTGTCCTCACAATCACTAATATCTGGTAGTAATTGCTCATATATACTTAGAGGGGACTTAATTTATAAGCTGTAAGCAATAAACATACAGGATGTTAAAACATTCAATGTCTTGAGAGGTCGAAGTACTCATCAAAACAAGAATTAAAGTCTAATAAACATGGACCCTCAAATTAATATATTCCGAGATCTCATCGCATCATTGGAGGTGCTCAATATTACTTCCATAAAAAAAAGCATACATTATTGTGAAAGATGATACTATTTATGAAAAAGAGAAAAAAAAATGTAGTAAGCATGGATCCTGACATTAAATTTTGTACACAAATTGGTATTATAAGAACACCATATCTTCTAATGTCCATTTTCTGGCAAATCTGTGTCCAATATCTTCAGCTGGTTTGAATCAACACAATCAAGTACGAACAAATAACACCAAGTGTTGCATAAAGAAAAGGCAAGTCAATGTTAAACACTCCACACACTGTAAACATAGTTTCCATACCCGCCATATGGTTGACTAACCAATTCAGTTCAATCTTTAGGTTGTTTTCGAGAGTAGACCGGAGTAATATTTTTTTGATTTGGATTATAGATTCTCTAGATTCTTCAGTTGTCCAGTGACACAATACACACATTTCTGTAAATATGAACAGATTAGCAAAAGTAAACAATACACAGCCAAAGAATAAAATTTTTTTGGCTTCACTAAACGATTCATTACGCAGACCTACATAATATAGGAAAGCAAACGACGTACATATAATGTTCATAAATAGATAAGAAAATGCAACAAGAAGAGGAATTCCGAAAACTGAATTAATTAGACAACCTGTATCATGTAATTTGTTGAACGTTAAACTAATATTCTTAATTTTGTGCACCAATTTTGTTTTCTCTAACACAGCGTTGGCGTCAACGGCCTTCCTTACATCAACTGTAGTAACCCCAACACTGTCCATACGACATGTGAAGTCTCCTTGATTTAATGGTGACTGTTGTAGGGAAAGAATTACACAGTTCAGACGTTTATATCTTTGTCTTACAAACAACACGAAATATAAAAACAATAGGAGCATCACAACATTTGTATAACTGAATAATATGGAAGCAGTTGCTCCCATTGCAGCCGTGGAAGTTGAACTTTCGGAGCTAAACAATCCCATTGGTGTTACCACACAAGTAATGTGCAGTAGCAAATTCAATATAATCTGGGTTCTTTTTCTTTTGTACATCAAACGCCTTTCCTCTTCTGTGAAGAGAACTCTATCTACTTCTGACAGCATTGTTAATATCTGGTCAGTAATAAGTCCTTTAGGACATATAAAAGTCAGTATTGAAATCAGTGTCGTTGCAAACAATGGCAATACTTGAAGACATTTTATAAATATAACTTTAATTTCGTCTTCATTTGTAAATAGCCATAATATTATACTGCATGCGGAAACTGCAAACGCGATGAAACAGAATACAGACCAAGACAGACCAATATGGTACAGAAATCCTTCATTACTGCCAAATCCTTTCAATCTTCGTCTTCGATGTGGCATTATTCCAACAATTTTACAAGCGTACAGCAACGGAGTCATAGACGAACGGATTGCATCAATGTCACTCATTTCCCTTAGTTCAGATTTCTTGGTGAAATTCGCTGATGATCTAATGAAAAGTCCTCAATGCATTGCTCTATTTCGTATTAGTAAGGAGACAATAATGCGAAGTAATATTCGATTTTCAAATAGAAGACAAACACGTAAATTACAGGTTTATCGATTTATGATAAGTAATTAGATAACGAGGTGTTTCGCAATTAATTATAGCGTGATGTGTTAGGATCACTTTTCTGAATTATATTGTCCCATTACTTAAATTATTTAGCAGGAAATTGTATCATTAGAGAAAGGAAATATATTTTAGTTGTTATAGACAATAGAAACATTAACTCATTATTAAATTAATTTTTCGAACACCGTATCGACGACCCAGTTCAAAACGGCAACAACTCAAAAAATAGACTTTTCTAGTTAACGTACCATTAGAATGACAAAAATTAGTCTTCCTGGTTCAATACAACTCGTAACGTTGCGTATACGCGGCATAAAAGGACTAAATCCATATGGAACTGTTCATTTGTTTCCTTCTTGATCTATGAGGTTCTTATTTGAAAACGGCAACAACTTGAAATTTTTACTGCAATGCTGTTATCTTTCTAAGAGTAGTTGGTAGAGCATAGTTATTTCCTTTTGATCTAAAAGGCGGTGAATGGATTTGAAACCTATTTTTGCAATTTGCTTTTGTTCTGGTTTGTTTTAATTCCAATTTCTCCTTTATAATTATGGTGATTTGAAATTAAAATAAATATGAGTGTAATGAACAACTGGATGTTATGTATTAAAATATTAAACATTAGGGCTATGCAGTATATCGGGGAATAGACATTAATTAATGTATAGAACTACATGCTGGGATCCCTATAGAATACATCACATAAATTCCTTAGAAAGAATCCAGTATAGGGCAACTAAATTTGTTAAAGGTAAAAGAGAAGACTGAAATGCTACGATAAAAGAAATTAAATGGGAAACATTGGAAAACAGACGTAGAAAAACTGGAAAAACATCATTATATAGAACACATTTAGGTCAAAATGCATGGGTAGACATAACGGCTCGGTTAGAGAAAGCAACGTACTATGGTAGGAACGATCATGATTTTAAAATCAAATGTAGGAAATGGAAAACGGATGTAGGTAAATTCTCATTTTTACATAGAACTATAAATGATTGGAATGCCCTACCTACAGCGGTCTTTGAGGGCTGTCCTTCCTTAAGCAGATTCAAGAATAACTTAAAAAGTTGTGTATGAAGTGTAAATTAAAATTAAGGTGACATTCATTCCTTAAAGGTGACATGCATTTATAGCCTGATGAGATACTCCCTTAGTTTGAATTGTAAATTATTTAAAAAAATAGCTTGTAAGAGGGTCTTAGACTAGAAGGGTGCTATTCATAGTCATTTCGCTAGCCCGCGCTATGAGGATGCTAAACAGTATTCATATCATATCATAGTGCTGACACTGGTTTATGAATACGAGAAACGTTAGTTCGCTGATCATCCACCGAAAGCCCGCGCTGAGAATGTCTATGAATACGGCCCGAAATGTTTAGTTTAAATATAGTTCTGTTTATAAGTATGAATAAGGGTGTAATTGTCTTATTTGAACTGTTGTATCAGTGAAGCGTTGTGAGTCAGTGAAGTTATGGTTTTACAGTGCAGTGAATACTTCGGATCAGTGATAATTTATAGTCAATGGAATCTGTTCTAAAGTGTCCGTGAAATGTGTCACAATGCCAGTACAGTGAGTGAGATGAGAGTAAAGTGAAAGATTGTTATCAGTACCAACGTGAAACTTATGTAGGGTCTATACGTATGTAAGTTATAATGTAAAATTAGGTTCACTTATTAATTAGGCTATTAATTTATGTATTATTATTAATTGTAATTATTGTATGTAATTGCATTGTGTACTCTAATTGTATTGTGTATCTAGTTGTATTGTGTAATGTACAATTGTATTGTGTATACCACTGCCACCGGGTGCTTGCCCACTTGCAGTGTAAATAAATGCATACAATTAATTCCTGGGCAGTCAGTAGTAGTACATAATACCTTCCTTATAACAAGAGACGTATAACATCATCTTTTGTGACTGGGTTTTAACTTTTGTACGGGGTGTTACGTGTTGAAACGAGAGAACCATTTTCTTGCACTGCTTTCTCCGATGGCATTCTTTGGTTTCTGGTTGGGTCTTCAGCCAGTGACAAAAGCTCAAACGACAATTTCCTCAGCTAGAACAGTAGATACAGTACAAGTGTCATATTTACATGCATAGGGGATTTTGTGTATGGTTTCCTCTCTTTTTTTTTTGCCTAACATAATATATTGCTCAAATTTTTACTTAAAACAAGAACAATCTTGTTATTATAAAAAGGTCTATAGCTTTAGTAACGCAACAAAAATTTTTGGAAGGTCCATAGTTACACAGTCGTTCAGCTTTCAGGGGCTACTGCTAATATTTTAATAATTAATTAATAATTACTTTTGGTCTATTTATTTAGACTTTATTATATATATATATATATATAACATAACGTATGATAACATATATTATGACAACGTTGTGAAAAATCGTGTAGACCTTTACAACTAGTAACATTACATCACTTCTAATGCTTAAGATACCTAGTAAGACCTACATTAACCGTCATAAAATATCAGTGATTAATGTTCATTTTCTGGCAACTCTGTGTCCAGTATCTTCAGCTGGTTTGAATCAACACAATCAAGTACGAACAAATAACACCAAGTGTTGCGTAAAGAAAGGGCAAGTCAATGTTAAACACTCCACAAACTGTAAACATAGTCTCCATACCCGCCATATGGTTAACTAACCAATTCAGTTCAGTCTTTATATTGTTCTCGAGAGTAGACCGGAGTAATATTTTTTTGATTAGGATTACGGATTGTCTAGATTCTTCAGTTGTCCAGTGACACAACACACACATTTCTGTAAATATGTACAGGCTAGCAAAAGTAAACAATACACAGCCAAAGAATAAAATTTTCTTGGCTTCACTAAACGATTCTTCATTACGCAGACCTACATAATATAGGAAAGCAAACGACGTACATATAATGTTCATAAATATCCAAGAAAATGCGACAAGAAGAGGAATTCCGAAAACTGAGTTAATTAGACAACCTGTGTCATGTAATTTGTTGAACGTTAAACTAATATTCTTAATTTTGTGCACCAATTTTGTTTTCTCTAACACACCGTTGGCGTCAACGGCCTTCCTTACATCAACTGTAGTAACCCCAACACTGTCCATACGACATATGAAGTCTCCTCGAATTAATGGTGACTGTTGTAGGGAAAGAATTACACAGTTAAGACGTTTATACCTTTGTCTTACAAACAACACGAAATATAAAAACAATAGAAGCATCACAGTATCTGCGTAACTGAAGGATATCAACGCAATTGCTCCAATTTTATCTTTGAAAGTTCGACTTTCATAGCCAAACATTCCCACTGATGTCACAACACAAGTAATGTGCAGTAGCAAGTTAAATATAATCTGGGTTCTTTTTCCTTTGTACATCAAACGCTTTTCCTCTTCTGTGGAGAGAACTCCATCTACATCTGATAGAATTTTAAATATATTATCAGTAATAAGCCCTTTAGGACTTATAAAATTCAGTATTGAAATCAATGTCGTTGAAAACAGTGGTAATATTTGAAGATATTTTATAAATGTAACTTTCATTTCAACTTGTTCTGAAAGTTGCCATACTAGTACATTGCATGCGGTAACTGTAAACGCAATGAAACAGAACACAGACCAACACAGCTCAATATGGTACAGAAATCCTTTATTACTCCCAAATCCTTTCAATCTTTGTCTTCGATGTGGTATTATTCCAACAATTTTACAAGCGTAGAGCAATGGAGTCATAGACGAACGGATTGCATCAACGTCACCCATTTTCCTAAGTTCAGATTTCTTCATGAAATTCGCTGATGATCTAAAGAAATGTCTCCGATGCATTGCTCTACTTCGTATTAGTGAGGTGACAATAATGCGAAGTAATATCCGATTTTGAAATAGAAGACAAACAAGTAAATGACAGGTTTATCGATTTATGATGAGTACTTAGATAACGGCATGTTTCACAATTAATTATAGCCTGATGTAATAGGATCTCTTTTCTGAATTATAGTGTCCCATTATTAAAATTATTTGGCTTGAAATTGTATCATTAGAGAAAAGCAATATCTTTTGCTTGTTATAGTCAATAAAAACATTAACTCATTATTAAATTAGGGGAGAGAGGGGTAGTATCGGACATCGGGTAATATCGGACAGTGAGTTTCTTTCATGTACCACACGACGATAGTACCTGATTGACATGGTTACGTTTCTGTGATGTCCATAGAGAAACGTAACCATGTCATAGAGGTACTACCATATGGTGGTAGATGAAAGAAACGCGCTGTTCGATATTACCCGATGTCCGATACTACTCGACTCTCTCCTAATTTTTACAACACCATATCGATGGCCCAGTTCAAAATGGCAACAGCTAAAAAAATTGACTTTTCGAGTAAAACATATCATAAGAATGGAAGAAAATTAGTCTTCCTGGTTCAATACAGAAACTCGTAACGTTGCGTACACGCAGCAAAAGAGGACTAAATCCACATGAAACTGATCATTTGTTTCCTTCTTGATCTGTGAGATTCTTATTTGAAAACGGCAACATCTTGAAATTTTTACTGTTATGCTGTTATCTTTCTAAGAGTAGTTGGTGGGGCATAGTTATTTTGTTTTGGTCTAAAAGGCAGAGAATAGATTTGAAACCTATTCTTGACATTAATTGCTTTTGTTCTGGTTTGTTTTAATTCCAATTTCTCCTTTATAATTATGATGATTTGAAATTAAAATAAATATGAGTATAATGGACAATTGAATGTTATATATTGAACCATTTACATTTTATTATTATTATTATTATTATTATTATTATTATTATTATTATTATTATTATCTTATTCAGTTTTGTGTTTAAAATTGCAGTGTGCTTTGTAAAATTGTAGTGTTTTTTGTAACGCAGATTTTCTTCTGGTTGAGTGTTAGAGAAGGCCGTATGGCCTTAACTCTGCCGGGTTAAATAAATTATTATTATTATTATTATTATTATTATTATTATTATTATTATTATTATTATTATTATTATTATTAAACATTAGGCCTTTGCAGTATATCGAGGAATAGTCATTAATTAATTATTTAATTAAATCATTCATTCACTTATTCATTCAGTGTTCTGTCCAATGGCAGGCCTTTCACTGCAAACAAAACTTTCTGCAATCTTTCCTATTTTCTGCCTTCCTCTTTGTCTCCTCATATGAGCCATCTATCATCTGGTATATTCTGCCCCAAACTCTTCTCCCGTTCACCATTCCTACTAGTGCATCCTTCAGTAGGTAGTTTCTTCTCAGCCAGGACCCAACCAATTCCTTTTCCTCCTCCTGATCTATTTCAGCATCATTCTTTCTTTACTCAGTCTTTCCAACACAGCTCAATTTCTTATTCTGTCTGTCCACTTCACACGTTCCAATCTTCTCCATATCCACATTTCAAATGCTTGTATTCGTTTCTCTTCACTTCTTCGTAATGTCTAGTAAATTGGTCTACACAATTGGCTTCATTTGGTTGATGAAATTATTCCTGTGACTGCCTTTTTTTAACATTATGTATTAGTCGTAGAAACAAAATAAATCAAAGCATTTGTTATACTAATGGCGGATACTTAAGGGAATAGGCTGGTCAATTTTTGATGAATTTTCATGAAAAATACAATTATTTTTTATATTTTATCTGGATACCCTAATTCTTTCTGTAAAATTTGATGCAACTCAATTGTGTGCAATGACTTTTTACCCGTCAAATCAGCTGCTATATAAATGTCTGCACTGTGAACCATGTTGCCAAAAGATTAGGTACTGGATTGAAGAAATCAGTCGGAGAAAGTAGTGGGGTGACAAAAGTAGTCTGAAATCCAAAACTATAGAAACCTTACAGCGTTACTATAGAAATAGTATAGTCCAAACTCTAGGCAATGTGCAGGCTATGAAATCTAATGTATATGCTACATTATACCACTGCTCCTCTACAGATGATGAACCCCGGCATATAAAGTGTCCAACAGGTGAAGAAAGTTGGTTTTTTTACAATAGGGCGATTGCAAAGGATGAGAACCCTGGAAAACATGGTGACTGTATACATACACCAATCAATAAAAATGTACTAAAAGCAGTTATTCCTCTCTATAGTAGACTAGCACATGAATCTCTTCTTGGAAGATGTGTGGAAGGAAGAACTCAAAATTCAAACGAGTCGATACACAACATAATTTGGTCAAAGTGTCCTAGACTACATTTGTTCATAGACACCGAATTGAATTAGCTGTTCGGAAGGCAGTAGCAGAATATAATTCTGGATTATACTGTACGGTTGTACAACTACAGAAAGAAAGTGATCTGTCACCAGGTAGAAATACCGTAGATATAGCTAGGAGAAGAGACGAAAGAAGAACTAACCTGTACATGACTCGCACCACTGAAAAATATAAGAAGGATAGACAGATTGTCAGATCAGCTAAACTGAGAGTTGAACAAAAGAAAATAGAAAAGGAAGGTACCACATACAGTGCTGGAGGATTTTAGAAGATCATAGGCCAACAGAAGATCGGTAAGTTTAAAAAAGAATCAGTTACTGTATAAAAAAACACTTGTAACTTTGACTTCAGTTTTCTCAATAATAATATTTTTCTATATTTATGAACTTCTCTATTGAATAACTCTCAAACTACTAGAGATAAAGAGCTGACATTTTTAGCATCATTATATTATCTGCATTTGGGGGGATGATGAATGTAATCTGAATGATATCAGGATGATAATCAATTATTTGTTTATAATTGTGCAACATTTTTTTTATTAGAATTCATTTAGACAGCATTTTGAAGTAGTAAAATGCGTCCTAGGAAAATAAAAATACCCACACATGTAGATTATGATACCAGCTTCACTTTAAAAAAGATTCATGAATTTATCTTGAATACTTCCAGAGTTATTAAAAAAATTAATATATCCTCATAATGTTTATTTTTCTTTGTTTGCAACAATTATTAAATGTTAATAACAATTTATTAGTATATTGTGGGTATTGTGTGAATATGAAGTACATGCTGTGAAAGTTTCACAATTCTAAATGTAAAAATGTGAAAATTACAAAATTGACCAGCCTATCCCCTTAACTGTTCATATTCACCCATATGAAGTCAGTTATGTAGATCAATTTACCGACAAAGTTGATGCCCAGGGGCGCCATAGAAGGCTGGTCTACGCTGCACCCACGATGAGATGAGGTGAGGTGAGGTGAGGTGAGGTGAGGTGAGGTGAGGTGAGGTGAGGTGAGGTGAGGTGAGGTGAGGTGAGGTGAGGTGAGGTGAGGTGAGGTGAGGTGAGATGAGATGAGATGAGATGAGATGAGATGAGAGGCAGCTTGGTTCACACGAGGAAAATTCAGTCGTATTGATAACCATTATGGTAGGCGAGTTTTATTTTGCATGTAATTTGCCGCTTATATACAGAAATACGATAATAATAATAATAATAATAATAATAATAATAATAATAATAATAATAAACGAAACAAACAAAAACAGAGGAGTCTTGAACTCGTAATCTATTGTTTAGTGCGCAGTTACATTACCCTAATCCATAGGTTCGAGGCAATGGCCTTAGAAACGCAACAAAAAATTTTGGAAGGCATGTAGTTAAACAGTCATTCAGCTTTCTGGAGTTAGTGCTAATATTTTAATAATTAATTTTGATCTATTTATTTAGAATTTATATGAGAGTATTGTGAAAAATCATGTAGGCCTTTATAACTAGAAGCTAAAGTAACATAACATTACTTCTGTTTCTTAAGACATCTAGTAGGACCTACATTAACTGCTATAAAATATCAGTGTTTAATGTTCATCTTCTGGCAACTCTGTGTCCAATATCTTCAGCTTGTTTGAATCAACACAACCAAGTATGAACAAATAACACCAAGTGTTGCGTAAAGAAAAGGCAAGTCAATATTAAACACTCCACAAGCTGTAAATATAGCTTGCATGACCTTCATACGATTGACTAACCTTTCCAGTTCAACCACAACGTCGTTTTCAAGAGTCGATCTCAGTAATATCTTTTTCACTTGGATTACCGGCTGTCTGGATTCTTCAGTTGTCCAGTGACAAAAGACACACATTTCAGTAAATAGCTTTAGATTAGTAAAAGTAACCAATACGCAAGCAGATAATACAATTCTCTTTGATTCTATAAATCTGTCGTCACTACTTAATCCTATACAATACAGTAAAGCAAACGACGTGCATATAATATTCATAAAAATCCAAGGAAATGCAACAAGAAGAGGAATACCAAAAACTGAGTTAATCAGACAACTTGTATCGTGTA
Organism: Periplaneta americana; assembly: GCF_040183065.1. Taxonomy (NCBI): domain Eukaryota; kingdom Metazoa; phylum Arthropoda; class Insecta; order Blattodea; family Blattidae; genus Periplaneta; species Periplaneta americana. Next base: position 43,941,403 of record NC_091118.1, on the reverse strand, counting down.
ATTTGTTGAATATTAAACCAATATTCTTGATGTTATGCATCAGTTTTCCTTTATGTAACATAACATTGATGTCAAGAGTCTTTCTTACATCAATTACTATACTTCTAACTCTGTCCGTACGAAGTGTGAAGTCTCCTGGAACCAATGATGACTGTTGTAAAGAACAAATGAGTGAGTTGAGATATTTGTATCTTTCTCCTATGAACGATACAAAATTTAGGAATAATTGAAGCATGACAGTACCTACATAGGTGAACAAAATGCAAGCAACTATTTCTATTGTTTGCCTGGAATATTTACTTTCACAGAAAAACAATCCGAATGATATCACAACACAAGTAATATGCAATACGAAATTAAATATAAGCTTTGTTCGTTTTCTTTTATACATCAAGCACCTTTCCTCTTCTTTGAAGAAAACTTTATCTACTTCAGATAGCACTTGAAATATCTGTTCAATGATAAGACCTTTAGGACACATGAAAATAATTATTGTAGTGAAAGTCATTGCACATAGCGGTAACAAGTCAAGAAATTTTATAAATATTACTTTCTTTTCAGTTTTTTCTGAAAATTGCCACAGCACCAAAATACACGTGATGATTGAAAATATGATGAGACAGAACATGGACCAACACAGTCCAGCACATTTCAGAAATCCTTGATAACTTCCAAATTTCCTGAATGTGTGCCTTCGATATGGCATTATTCCAACAATATTACAAGCGTAGATCAGTGGCGTCATAGACGAATGGATTGAATCAATATCATTCATTCTTATTAGTTCCAATTTCTTAATGAAATTTGCTGATATTCTGATACAACGAAAATTGTTCTGCAAAGAAATTGTTCTGCTGGTGAAGAGAGAATAATTCCAAATAATATGCGAAAAAAGAAATACAAGCTTCTCGATTTCAAAGTAGAATAGACAGGCACATGACAGGGCAATCAACTCAGAATAAGTAATGACTTAATAAAGTAACGGAACATTCCGTAATTTGCTGTACAGTGATGTGATAACATCTCTTTTCTTAATTACCTCATTATTGAAAGTGTTTGTTGGCAAGGTCGGTTAGTCAAAAGGAACGTGAGATGTTATCGGGTATAAAAACATATTTTGTTTACAGACTAAAATAAACTTCTCTCCTATGCGCAGTATTATAGCAAATTCTTCTCATTAAATCAATTTTTAATTTCTGTTACACTGCTTATAATGTATATTTTGTACACAGTATAACTAAATTTAAAAAAAAAAAGCACAAAAGGTAAGAAATATCATTGTGTGATGTGAATTATAAAAGCAAATGTAAAATATTATAATAAGTAGGATGATGAGAAAATTGAGAATGTGAAACATTTAAAGAACCGTATCATTAAAACCTGTACTAAAGTCACATCGAAAATGCTACAAAATGTTCTATCCACATTCTCAATTTTCTCTTCATATATTATGCTATTTATGTAACCCAAAAGGAAAAATTCAAGGGGTGTTAAATCTGGAGACCTGGCCGGCCATTCTACTGGTCCATGTCAACCAATCCAATGCCCAGGGAACTGTTCGTCCAGTCTGCTGCAACATTTCTGTGGCTCAACCAACCAGAATGAAGAATGATATCAATTCTTTCCTCTTTCGATAATGTCATCACGAAAATCAAGAAATTTGTTATAGGAAGGCGTCAAATAATCACAACAATGCATTGAAACTGTCACAGGTTAACCAAACAGTAAAACAGGAAAAGTTAATTACCAGAATTGCATAAAACACCTTTTCCAAAGCCTCCTTAGTATCGTACCATGTTACAAGATACCTGTAGATGCAGAAACTAATGTTTTTGTCCTTGCTACAGTTATCTTTAAATAATTTGAAAACGATTAGAGATATCTCAAAACGGATTGCACCATTGTTTGCTCAGAAAATTTAACATGATTTTGCATATCTACATGACCCCCTTTCCATTTAAAATTTCAAAGTGGAACTCAAAATGGCGGCTTTTGAGATAGCTGAGGGCTCGAATCGAATATGTCACTGGTAGAGCATTTGGTCTTACAAATACTCGTAACACCAACAGTAATCTAAAATCAAGTATATCGAAGATCAGTAGCGGCCCGCGGTTACAAAGGTTGGCAGTTCTGCATGAAAAATAGTGTATTTAGCAAATGCATGCTGTTTATTGCATCTAAATCGGATAACGCGTGTAATTACAGCCCCTTCTCGAAGATGACTGTGCACCCGAATTTGTACTCCAACCATCTACACCTCGCCTACTGCTACAACTAGTCACGTAGTGGAGATGTGCCCCACATGCTTTTCTAGTTTTTAAGTCAAATTAACTAAATCCTTCACTCCGGTGTTTGTCCATGTAAACAGAATACATGGGTGGGCGGGGGAGCGTTTTCAAGAGCGTAGCAAATAACCAATCGTATCCATTACATATTTCGGTATTAAAATGACTAGTAGGCTACATGATTTCCTCGACTTTTTCCAGAAATTTCAGTACTTAAATTTTGTGTAGGACGACCTAATTTCTTAAGTTAACGTTCAATTTCTCTTTTAATTTCGAAAAGGATTGGTAGATTAGGTTTTCAGTTCACTCATTTTTAATATAAAATATTTCCTTAGACACACTGACTAATCACATCACACCACCCACAGTACTATAACACACTGGAACTGTAATGATATACAGTAGTCCAGAAGCCTGTGTGTTCTAACGCAGGTCATAAAGAGATGAGGGTGTTGACGGTTCTTTTCTATATACGGAGAGAGCTGCTTCGGTTGCAGCTCTAATGCAGTCTTATGGGACGGTGAGAGAAAACCAGTTTCTGCTGCCGACTGCTCTACGTTGAGCTTCAGGAACTGCCGATCACAGATCCGAAAAGTACACTACAGCTAAAATTCTCGAGCAGTTCAAGGCTCCTACAGACAGTAAAATCTCGAATCCAAGGAGAATGAATTGGAAAAATAAATGAAGCAATGAACTAGATTACATAAAAGCACGTTTTACATTTTTAATTTTTTCAGGTCCATTTAAATGGCGGTTCTGCAGCTCTGCAGTTCTTATTGTAGAGCCGCCCCTGTCGAAGATATTTATGTGGTTCCAGACTTTTGATTCACCCTGTATAACATAAAAAGATTTACTAATGAGCTAACCAGAGATAACGTTTATAAATAATGAGCTAACCAGAGATAACGTTTATAAATTCATCATTGTTTAAAGTAAATAAATATGTGGCTGTTTTGTTAGACAATTCATTGCCATTATTTCAAAGTTTAACTGGATTTTTAGTCCACATTTTGGTTGATGAAACATACTTAATTGCCTAATAGGCCCTACTATGATCATGACAATCTTTCCTAATGTGTTATTATTAAAATTTTCTTTGACAAACTGTACATTAATAATTAAAAATAAATAAACTGGTAGCAGTTAAGATCTTGTTAATAAATAAAGGACGACAATGTTCATGATAATGAGAATTAGTAATAATCCTGATTGTCTTCTTCTGTAATTAAATAATTTTCATGACATAACTGCTGTTGTCTCTTAATAAGATACCATATTTTAAAATGTTGTTTAAATACACGTAATACCTAGGCAGTGTTAATATATTTGAATGGTAAAACCCTGAAACGCTTAGTTTGTTATTCCCAAGTTAGCTTTGTGTCAATCAAAATTTCCTAGTCTTTTATATGAAAACTTAGAGCAAGGATCTAAATTATTAAATATTAATGATTCTGTTTTATTTTTTATTTAAGACTAAACCATTAGTTTCAAAACATTTTTAACTTCTATAATATAAGTACAGTGTTTCACTTTCAAGCAACTAGACATTATTACAACTGAATATTGTGGTGTCATCAACATAAAGCATTACCAACATCATTAATGTCAATCAAGAACAAAATTGGCCGAAGTACAGATCCTTGTGTCACTCCATATTGAACATTCATTACATTAGATTTCTTATTATATAACACACACAACCTTAGTAAGAAACGAATATCTTTGTCCCTTTTATTTCATGCCCAATATCTTCAGCTGGTTTGAATCAACACAACCAAGTACGAACAAATAACACCAAGTGTTGCGTAAAGAAAAGGCAAGTCAATATTAAACACTCCACACACTGTGAATATGGCTTCCATACCAGTCAGATGTGTGATTAATCTCTCCAGTTCTATCACAGTGTCTCTTTGTAGAGCACACCCTAGTATTACCTTCTTCACATGGATTACTGATTTTCTAGATTCATCCGTTGTCAAATGACACAACACACATATTTCAGTAAGTACCATCAGATTTGTGAGAGTGAGCAATGCAGAGGCAGATAGTAACATTTCTTTCGATTCATTTAAAGTTTCTCGAGAATCCAAGTCCATGTAATAGATCAAACCATACGAAGTGCATATAATGTTCATAAATGTTCATAAACATCCAAGGAAATGCAACAAGAAGGGGAAGTCCAAAAAGGGAGTTAATTAAACATCTTATGTCATGTAATTTGATGAATATGAAGCTAATGTCCGTAATTTTATGTATCAGGTTTGTTTTGTTTAATATAACGTTGATTTCAAAGGCATTCTCTTTATCGATTCCAGGCTCTCCAACACGATTAATATGACGTGGAAAGTTTCCTTGAGTTAATCGTAACTGAAATAAAGATCTCACGGCACAATTGAGACGTTGATATCGTACTCTTAAACACAATACTAAATTTAAAAATAAACAATGAGTAACAATACCAGCGTAACCCAATAAAGTGAACATAGCTAATTCCATTGGCTGTTTTAAAGAGTCGTTTCCATACAAAAGCAGTCCAACTGGAACCACTGTACAGGTGATATGCAATGCAAGACTCAATATAATGTTTGTTCTGTTCTGTCTGTATATGAAACGCTTTTCCTCTTCTTTGAATAAAACTTGATCCACATCTGATAGAGTCTCAAATATCTGGGGAATAATAAATCTCTTTGGAGTAACAAACACTATCAGTGTAATCAAAACTGTTGCATATCCCGGTAATATTTGAAGACATGTTATAAATATTGCTTTTCTTCCATATTCCGCTGATAATTGTCGCTCTATCAACATATATGAAATAATTGAGAACCCGATAAAGCAGAACATGGTCCACCACCATCCAATTTTGCCAAGAAATTCTTGACACTTAATTTGATACTTTGTCAAATTACGTATGGGATATATTGCTATTCCTACAATTCCACAAGCATAAATCAGTGGCGTCATAGACGAATGAATAGAATCAATGTCATTCATTTTTGTTATTTCGAGTTATTTCGTGAAATTTGCTGTGATAAAATGAAACTTCTAAGCTGAGCCCCTCCTAGTAATGAAGGTCTAAATTATGAAGTAACATGAGAAACTAGACATCTAGTCATTTCAATTTACAAAAGGAATACGTATATGGAGATTTTAGATACAGCCACTCTACTGATGTGAATCTCTCTTAATTTCCATTAGCTGTGCAATATGTACTCATTCCTTACAATTTCCTTAATGAAGCGGCTATAGAGACAAAAAAATTTAAGACACTATTATGTGTCTATCAAACATTTTCCTGCAACAATATTCTGTTCTGAGAGGAAACTAATTTTTCACAAAGAGAAATTTGCTATAATGGATTAATATATTCATCCAGAAATATTAACCCAGGACGAAGTCCAAAATTATTCATATAATTAAAAGTTAAACCAACAATGATATTCTTTTACAATATTCATCGAAATACTTAACACGATTTACACCAGAGTATACAAATGGTACTTTTGAAGGTGCACATGTTATTTCCGCATAAATAATAAACCTACGTTCACGAGTAATGACCCGCAATTTAGAAATCGATTCTATAGGCCATTTTGAGCATAAAATGTCGTATGAGCATGGGTCTGATTATCGATCGTTAAGAAATTACAGCTGATTGAATACTACAAAAATATGAGTGGTATTGAACGTAACTAAGAGGTATTCACTTAAATTACACAGATATATTAATTTAAAACACTGTATTAAACATAAAATTAACATAGCTTAGTTCGGAAGCAAATTTTCAAATATCCATCTTTCCACTTCAATGCACTTGGTCGCACGGATGTGAATAGCGCTTAACGTTTCGTACATCGTCACGGCTGTCCCTGATAAGTGCAGCTGATAATCACCAGACCTATCTTCCCCTTCAACCTGTACTACAAGTCACAACGCAAACCTTCTGTTTAGTTCACGTTCCAATGTTTGTATTACAGTGCAATTCCAGAGCCTAATTCACTGAATGACGTTTGAATTTTCATGAATAACTTTCAAACTAATGAATATCGGACCAATGTTCATGCGAGATTTTATTGTAAAAATGAACTTTAGAACTTGCATGCGAAACCAAGGAGATGCACTATCATATTTATTTTTCAATTTTGCTCTAGATTATGCCATTAGAAAACTTTAGGATAACAGAAAGGGTTTGGAATTGAACGAGTTACATCAGCTGCTTGTGTATGCGGATGACCTGAATATGTCAGGAGAAAATCCACAAACGATTAGGGGAAACATGGGAATTTAACTTCAAGCAAGCAAAGAGATAGGTTTGGAAGTAAATCCCGAAAAGATAAAGTATATGATTATGTCTCGTGACCAGAATATTATACCAAATAGAAATATAAAAATTGGAAATTTATCCTGCGAAGAGGTGGAAAAATTCAAATATCTTAGAGCAACAGTAACAAATATAAATGATACTAGAGAGGAAATTAAACGCACAATAAATGTGAGAAATACCTGTTATTATTCGGTTGAGAAGCTTTTGTCATCCAGTCTGCTCTCAAAAAACCTGAAAGTTAGAATTTATATAACAGTTATATTACGGGTTGTTCTGTATGGTTGTGAAACTTGGACTCTCACTTTGAGAGAGGAACACAAGTTAAGGGTGTTTGAGAATAATGTGCTTAGGAAAATATTTGGGGCTAAGAGGGATGAAGTTACACGAAAATGGATAAAGTTACAGGACGTGAAACTGCACGAATTGCATTGTTCATCTAACATAATGAGAAACACTAAATATAGACATTTGGGATGGGCAGTGCATGTAGCACGTATGGGTCAATCTAGAAATACATGTAGAATATTAGTTGTAATACCTGAGGAAAAAAAATCTTTGGGGAGGCCAAGGCGTAGGTGGGAGGATAGTATTAAAATAGATTTGAGGGCGATGGGATATGATGGTAGAGACTAGATTAATCTTGCTCAGGATAGGGCCCGATGGCGGGCTTATGTGAGGGCAGCAATGAACTTCCAGGTTCTTTGAAAGCCATTTGTAAGAAAATAAGAACCGATTCCTAAAGCACCGGTTATTAGTAGTGAATCATCCTGTATAACATATAAAATCTTGCAAAAATACAGCTGTTTTCACGAAATAGTGCTGCTACTACTACTCCTACTAGTACTGGTACTGGTACTGGTATTGCTATTGATACTGCTACTACAATTGTTACTGATACTCTTTCTTCTACTCTTTATATTCTGGTCTCTAGTCCCCACCGTCCAATTCCTGCTCCCATCTGTCCACTCTGTCCTCAACTTTTTTCTTTTTCACTTGTGTTCAGGGAGAAATTTTTGTGAGCTTCTCAGGGCGAAATTCTTAGTCCAACTTCTTTAAGCAGGGACATGTGTCATGCGCTATGTAGGATAATTATGATTATCTCTCATTTGGGAATATCAGAGTGAATACTAGCATCTATCTTAACCAATTTTTATAATTTCCTAATTAATATTCCAGCGTCTACTGGTATCTGTCTTGATTTAATCCATTATGATAATTAATTTCTCAGATTTGTCCTGATACACGATTTTTTGGCTCTACCACCAAATCCAAACAGACGAACGCTACAGGTTTTGGTTCACACTGCACTACTCTAATACCAAACGTTTATTGAAGTTTAAAAACTTTCCAGACTGTTATTTATACAACGCTGTCTCAACCAGTAGATTATGTGTGTATAATATATATAATATATATATAGCGCTTTTTTCAGCCGGAACGGTTCGGAACGCGTTGCGGTAAACTTTTTGCCATTAAAAATTCCAACGAGATATATTTTATAAGCGAAATTGAAAATTAAAATTCCCGCCACTGCCGACTCCAAGAGTTTACGTTTTCTCATTATTATCATTGGTGCAAAAGTAACTCGTGCAATCTAGTGCTGCCATCTTCCGTTATTGATCCTGAAACTATAGCTCGAAATCGCAAAATTTCCGTTATGCCAGAGCCTTCTTCAGTAACTGAAGAAGGCTCTGGTTATGCTTAAAATCCATGAGCTCCGTTTGGAACTTATTGTAATATAAGGTATGTAGGCCTAATATTTTTTAACCTACGTTTTTGTTGTATAATGTGATCGAGTGATAGAGTTCCGGTAAACGTTTTTCCAGAAAAAAAAAGCACTGTGGCTGTGTGTGTGTGTGTGTGTGTGTGTGCCATATATATATATATATATATATATATAAAACATTTTGATGAAAGCGAGATGAAATTCAGTGACACGAGGCCTAGGACTCGCCATGAGATTACCTGATATTCACCATATAGTTTGGCAAATCCTCGTAAAAATCAAAAACATCCAAGCGGAAATCGTACCTTGTATGAGCACAGCTGTGGATCAGCAGGTAAACGCACTAACGCGTAAGACACTCGAGGCTCTATTTGGAGATATAATTATTAAATAGTCACCAAAATAATAAAGAAGCATTTGATAAAAATACTATAAGATTCTTCATAAACAGAAAAGAAACTTGATCGGCTGTGTATGAAAGTAATACCTGAAATCTTGATTTGCATAATACACGTCACTGTTCGTTAACAGAAAACCACAATTTAAGTCACACGGAGTTAGTGTGCACTCGAAGTTGGTTGCTTGACGGTTGTCAGCCCACTTTGAGGTCTGTGGATATAGAGGGAAAAATTGGATCGGTGTCGGTTAGAGTTCCCGTGTAGCTCAGTGGTAGAGCGTTGGTACGTTAAACCAAAGGTCCCGGATTCGATACCCGGCTCCGGAACAATTTTTCCCTCGAAATTATTCTAATAAGAAAGCTGTACCTAAGTTAGCCTTCTAATAGAATCAAAAGAATATTTATAATTAGAGACCGGAATCTTAGCAACCAAGCTTTGAAGTTAAGTGAGTATGAAGTTTATGCAATGAGCCAACTGACTTGACGAAGAGTAGTGGCGCGTGGTGCTGTACGATGAAAACAGACTACTCCCGCATTAAGAACAACGAACACACACACGTAAAATATTGATGTCAAGAGTAAGGCTGTGTTCTGTGTTACAAAAGAATAAACATAATCTTTACAGTAAAGGTTTGACTTTAATATGGTACTGTTTCACAGACGCTACTCACAGTGAAATCTTTAAGGCTATATTACAACAATATTTCATGCAAATTTTTGACTTGAAAAGTTACTGCATCATAGGCCCTACTCTTAACATGTTTATGCCTATCTATATTAGATTAATCTTTCATGTAAAGTTTTACCTTACGGTGTTACTATAATACGAATATTTATTTTCAGTCAATGACTTTACTATTAATATATGTAAGGTGCAAGTCCTTACATTACATGATTTAATATTGTATGAACGTTTTCGTCGGTTTCATACCAACATCATCAGATACAACATTCTATATAGCAATATCATCACTAACAGGTACATATGTCTCTACAAACCAAAATACAATATATATTAATAAGCATACAATATGATAAAACAGGATAAAAACCAACATCATTAGGATATAAATCTGTTTTTCTTGTGTGACTACACCCTACTGTCAAATAATTAAAAGCACACGTGTGATTATAATGCATGTACAAATGTGTTTGCAGGTCTTCACTGATAAAATAATAAAAATAAAAAATAAAATAAAATCAGTGAAGACCTGCAAACATATTTGTATAAGTATTGTAATCACACGTGTGCTTTTAATCACTTGATAGTAGGGTGTAGTCACACAAGAAAGACACATTTATATCCTAATGATGTTGGTTTTATCATATTGCATGCTTATTAATATATATATATATATATATATTGTATTTTGGTTTGTAGAGACATATGTACCTGTTAATGATGATATTGCTATATAGAATGTTGTATCTGATGATGTTGGTATGAAACAGACGAAAACGTTCATACAATATTAAATCATGTAATGTAAGGACTTGCACCTTACATATAATAATAGTAAAGTCATTGACTGAAAATAAATATTCGTATTATATATCATAGACTTTTCTGAAAATTAATCAAAATTAATTGCAAAATATTACGATGTTACTGTTTCATAGGTACGAATCCAATTGGGTTAAGGCAGGCCTGCAGAACTGTAGCTCTTGAGAGAGACTGCTTTCCTCCACTTTCTTACCCCACCCATCTTTTCTACCCGTGCGGTCACGGCGTTCTAGTTACGCTCGGCTGCATCAACATTCAATCTCGGGGCGGAAGTCTATCATCCCCAATAGAAGTGGAGTGAGGCTGGCGTCATAGTTCCTGTACTTGTGAGTTCTGCAGGCCTGGGTTAAAGAGAACATTGATAACATTCCATTCCACCCATATTTTACAATTGAACTCTTAATGCAGTGATTAAGCCCATATTACGATAATCTTTGTTGTAAAATGTTTAATTAAAACACCGGTACAACTGTCCTTGTGTACAAAGTGTACTTTCCAACAAAATTGTCCTCAACTTTGTTGAAAGAAATGTTGGAATGCACCGTCATTTCATAAGATCTCTGCTAAATTCGTCCGCTGGCACTGAATTAGGCCTAATAGTTGAAGATAGATCGTCAGACTCACTTCTTTCTATCAATTTCAAAAGGTTTATGTCTTCTTTTACAGTTATGCTGTAAATTCCATCTTTTGGAACAGATTATGTGAGTCTTTCATAAATTACATACAATTATGTCGCAACTTACAGACATACTATCTTCCGAATTCTTCTACATAGTTCTGTATTTTCGTAACAGTTTTAGAAATAGACACATATATTTCAACATCGATTAAAGTGCCTAGAACTAACTTCACTATGTCTATTTAGCTTTTTTTTCAATTCTGAATAATGTGAAACTAAGCGCCCAATCAAGCAACAGCCTTTCTGGAGATGTGAGTACTGAATTTAGCAATAAGTGATGTCAGTATAAGCTACCTACATGAAACACATTTATTAATTTTCTTCTACTATAATCATATTATACTGTATTACTATAGAATATAATAGAATAAAAGTTTAATAGATTTAATTTGCAATGTATGCCACTAAGAATGTCATTACTTCTTCTAAATTACAAAAGGAATTATTTACCACAAAATTACCATACTACAAACACGCTATTTCAAAAGACAGAGACCAAAAATTTAAATTCTACTTTCTCGGTTCTACATACTGTATATTTAGCTAGTTTGAATCACCATAATCAAGTACGAACAAATGACACCAAGTGTTGCATAAAGGAAGGGAAGGTCAATATTAAATAATCCACAAACTGTAAAATTAGCTTCCATACCCATCAGACGAAGCAATAGTTTGTCCAGTTGAATCACAATGTCATTATCAAGAGTAGATCGTAATAATATCTTCTTGACTTGGACCGCTGATTGTCTAGATTCTTCAGTTGTCAAGTGACACAACACACACATCTCTATAAATAACAATAAAGTCATAAGTAACAGCAACGCAAATGCGGACAGAAAAATATTTATTGATTCCACAGAAGTCACTTCGAATTTTTGGCTCATAAAGTAGAGAAAGGCAAACGTCATGCATATGATATTCATGAATATCCAAGAGAATGAATTGAGGAGAGGCAATCCGAAGACTGAGTTAGTTAGACACGTTGCATCATGTAATTTGCTGCAAATATAACTGAAGTTTTTTATTTCACACATCATTTTCGTTTCCTGAATCCTTATGGCATTGTTATCAATAATCTTCTCTATATCGACAACAATCACTCCAACACTGTTGGAATGTGTAGAATCTTCTCGAATTAACAATGACTGGTATAAAGATTCGATTACACAATTGAGACACTTATATCTTTGTTTTATATATAGTACTATAATTAAAAATAGCATAACAATCACAGTATCTACGTTGAATAAGATGCTATGTGCGACAAAGTCTACGGTCTCTTTGCACGAAGTACTTCCAAAAACAAACAATGTAAGTGGTATGTTAATACAAATAATATGCAGTAGGACAAACAACATATTTTGTATTTTGTTTCTCTTGTACATCAAATATCTTTCCTTTTCTTTATATAAAGAATAATCTAGTTCTGATAGTTCTCTAAATATCTGTGTAATAATAAGTCTCTTGGGAGACAAAAACATGACAATGGTAATTAAAACTGTTGTGCATTGTGGTAATATTTGGAGAAACCTTATGAATATGACTTTTTTTGAATACTCTTCCGCAAATTGCGACTTTATCAATATATATGTGATAAATGAATATGTGATGAAGCAAAACACAGACCAACATGATTCAACATATCCAGTAAGTCTTTCATATCTTGACAGCTTTCCGGACGTATGTGTAGGATTTAATGGAAATCCGACAATTTTACAAACGTAGAGCAACGGCGTAAGTGAGGAATGGAACTTATCAATTTGACTCATTCCTGATGCTTTTAAATACTTAATCGAATGCGATGGGATAGAATGTAAATTCTACACTGATGATTTTCTATTCAACAAGTAATAATAATATCAAACTAAAGGATAGAAAGCTATTAATGTTTTCATTATCTAATTGGAACATATAAAGTAATTTTATATAAAGTAATTTTATAACTACATCTAATCGGAATAATTGAGACAGAATTAATTCTATCTTACTTGACATTTACGTAACGTGGTATTAATTTATCACACCAGCATTATCTCTTTAATCAAATAATGTAGAAGAATTTGTTTCAGCAAGGAAAAAGAATCAATATGTTTACAAGTTAGTTTCAGTCATTAACTTACCTTATATATTTGATATGATTTAACTCTTTGCAGCACAAATGAATGTTTTTATGTTTTTCATATAATGGATCATAACAAAGATTCGATCAATTTGTTTCAACATTTTAACTCTGCACACAATTTCAAAACACAGATGGCACCTCTAGATATACTCGAGGTGATTCCTTGGTGGAATATCCGTGCCATAAAATTTAGAAAGAAAGAAAATTGTAGTTCTTCTGAACAACCACTATGCTGAAGAGGGTTAATGAGTAATGATGTTTTATTAATAATTTTCTCTAACTCGACAAAGGTTTTCCACTTGATAGTAATCATCAGGTCCTTTTATGAATATTTTCACTTATTAACACATAAATGTGAAACTAATATTTGAAATAAAATTATGTAATATAAATATGTACGATTATATTTCTTAAAATATCATATCCATTTATAAGTAGAATAAATGCCACACGATAATTATTACATATTATATATACAGGGTGATTCACGACTAATAATCCTCGCTTTTGAAATCAGTTCTATGGGCTATTTTGAGTCTAAAATGTCCTATGAGCATGGTTCCGATTATCATTAGTTTGAAAGTTATTCCTACAAATCCAAACGTCATACTGTGAGTCAGGTTTTGAAATTGCTTGCATCGTAATACAAGCAATGGAGTGTATAAAACGAAACGTTCCGCTGTGACGTGAAATACGGGAGTGAAGGGGAAGATAGGTCTGGTGGTTATCAGCTGGGATTATCAGGGACAGCCGTGACGAGGTACGGAACTCTAAGCACGCGCTATTCACATGCGTGCGGCTAAGTACATTGGAGTGGAAGAAGGGGTATTTGAAAATCTGCTTCCAAACTGAGTTAAGTTTATTTTGATTGGTACAGAATTTTTAATTAATGTTTCTGTATCTTTTAAGTGAATAACTTTTAATTCTTTTCAAATGCACTTCTACTTTCGTAGGATTGAATCAGATGTAACTCCTTGACAGCTGATACTCGCACCCATGTGCATAGGATATGTTATGCTGAAAAATGGCCTATAAACTGATTCCTAAGGCGTGAATGCTTAGTCATAAATTACTCTGTATATCAAATACAAAAATAATGGAGAGGCATTCATAAAAATACTTCACGATTCTTCATAAATAGAAACGAAAAGTGATCGTCTGTATTCGAAAGTAATAAGAAAGTCATTAACAAAGTTAGTCTTCCAATAGTGTCAATCCAATATTTGTAGCATTCTTTGAAGATGAGACATATTCGTGTTTGAATACACCGTGTGAATCTGGTATTTAGGTAAAACCACAAACAGATAGGTCCTAGTAAAGAATATATTCTTCAGTATTGTAATAAGGTTCATGACTGCATAGAAAACATAAACATACCGTCGAATTCAATGATTAAAAGCCACAGTGTGACGTTCCTAAACTGGAAAGGAATACAACCTATTAATTTGATTATTTCACCAATGTAGTACATAATAAATAACTATGATTTGGCTACTGAAACGGTTTGAAGGTTTAGGTCTCCTTAAATTATTATCATTTCTTAAAAAAGAAACAGTACGCTGTTATAGAAGAGCTGTCCATTCCACTTCGGTAATCTGAACTGCCCCTCACTATTACAGGAGAATTCGTCTGACCTAGTAATCAAAAATTATCAGCGGCGGTATTGTTAGATCATTTGTTATCTCGTGAAACCTACCGCTTGCGTGCGTTGTGGCATATAGTAAGAACCTTATGGTGAGGGTAAGCCTAGATCATATATATATATATATATATATATATATATATATATATATATATATATCCATATAGGTCGACCTTATGGGCTTTGAGGTTAGCAACTTTTGTCAGGTTTACTACGCTTCCATCTAGTTATTACATAAGGAGTCACGCCATAATTCCCATATCAATTGCATTAGCGACTGTACTGCCATCTCGTGTTCGTTTACGGCGGACGGATGGCGATTCTGGCGGTTGTCCTCTTCAAAGTGCTGCGATGAGTTATCTGCAGGCTTCGAGACTTTGGACCCGATACAATAAGTTTACTGTGCATGCACTATGGGTTGTTGACTTGCTGCAGGTAGATAGAGATGTGTTGAGGTAACAACGTTGCTATTTAGAGTAGAGTACGGTAGTATGGGGAAACACACATATGTACAGTTTCCCTGGAAAAGGATGAGACGATTGAATATTCCTAAGTCTCAGATGTAAGACACTGCGCATGATCGGAGACCAGAGCACCGATACACAAGATAACGAATATTGAGTTACTTAAATTCAGGCTATTTGGTTTGTTACTAGCATCGTTCCGAAATTCAATTAAAAAACTGCAAAAAATATGATAATATTACGTAAATAAAAGATAAATATATACATAAATCGTGTAGTTAAATCGACAATGGACCTTCATGACTAGATCGACACTCCGCACAGAAAGGAAAGCTTTCATGTCGTTTCCATAGCTCAGACGCTAAGACTTCTGCGTGTTGTGTAGAAGAGTGCGAGTTCGATTCTTAGTCTACACAACAATTTTTTTTGTCTAAATAACGTTGAAATAGCTAAGTCACGTTGAAATAGAGTTTTACAAAGTCCTGAGATTAAGTGTTAATGATCGCAAACAATGCAAAATTACAAGTTATAATATTATAAACGTTAATCTAATGAATGCATTTATACACACACATATATACAATGTAAATGCATATATATTAAAAACTAACAATTAAAATGAAATTAAAAAAATATATAATAATAGACAAACTTTTACAAAGGTTTAGAGTCCTTAGGCTATGTCATTTGTTGAGTAATTATTACAATAATTTATTAATAGCTTTCCCATATGTGTAAGAAATGCACTCGCACAAAACAATTTTTGTTAAAAGTATGGCTTTGGATTATTTCATTCTCACCCCTGCAGTTAATTTTAACTATTTTATCTACGTGTTTGCATTCAATTTTATTCATGTTATGATTGAATGTATAAGCACTGTTGCAGTTATTGACTAATTACATATATTAATAATTATTATTAAATACATCTGTTAAGTAACCAATTGCAGTATCTTTTGCAAAATCTTGAATGTTTAAGTTGTCAATAATATTTCTGTACTATATACTAAAATACGTTAAAAGAATTTGCAATAGATTTGGGATCCTCTACTTTATAATCATTGGTTTTAATGAAAAAATATTTTCTTTCTTAGGATATCTACAAGTATAAATTTAATAATATTACGAATAGGTTTAATTGCATTATCTGAATTTTGTACTTTTCTACTCAAATATATTCTATTTCCCTCTTTCATAATTTTTGATAAATTACACTGTACTTCTTGCAGTATTTAAGAACATGAAGATCATTACATTACAACTCATTACATATAGATTCTTCTTTTTAATACATGAGATTTTGAAGTCCCTGCGTTATCTACATGTTTTAACTTTTGAATTTTTTCACAACATTGAGTGGAGAACATCCACTGAAGTGATTATGAAATTAAGTGAAAAATTCAATATATTTACTCTTAATATCAGTAGTACCAATATCATATATGTTTTTCCAAGATTCATTTTGTAGACATAAATGTAAATAATCACTAGATACAGCAATTACGATCCTTTCTTAGTTTTTAAATTAATATTTTGAAATTGTTCAGTGACATTGGAAACACATAAGATTTGTTTATCATGGTCAGACAAGCCATTGATTATAGGTTCTGTCGAATAGGAATTCAGTCTAATTCTGTGTACAAAACGTTTATCAATGGCTGTGTTACTTCAGCTTGTATGCTATGGGAAAATGACCCTACGAATAAGGTTTCCAGTTTCAAGGAGTGAATTTAATTTACTTTTGCGGAAAAGTTCCGAGAGATAATCTATGTTTATGTTACTACAGATCACAAATTCCATATGAGATTTCTAAAGTCTTTTCTTTTCAAATTCAATGTTGGCCATAAATATTAATAAATAATGTAAGAAATATGAATGATTGTAGTTATAAGTCTGATTTACATTATAAAAAGCAAGAAGTTACATTCCTCGGCAAGATTCGAACTTTCGATGTTTGGTTTTGTAGTCCAACGCACAACCACGCACCTATTCAATGCTTATGTTAATAACATACAATTTAGCTGTAGCAATGTGGTGTCATAACTTGGGGTTTGTTTATTTAATGTAATTAGATTTAATTTGATTAGTTTCGCAACAATTGGACTTCCTGTTATATCCTGTTATTTAGATATTTAATTTAGGGTTGATTTATTAACTCTTACTATGCAAGATGCCTGTTATTTCAATAATTCTATATCATGTTAAATAGTCATTGTCTACACTAAAGTATTATCGTCATCTCTCATTTCTCATCGTAATGGCGAACCGACGTGACATGAGACAGCGAGTTATAGCTCTAGTTGAGGCTGGATATGGGGCTAGATCTGCTGGCCGTTTGGTCGGTGTTCCTGGAAGTACAGCCGCGAGATGGGTTCATCGTTATCAAAATTTTGGGGAGGTCGAAAATCGCCCTATTCCTGGGCGTCCGCGGATTTCTTCATTGGAAGAGGATGCTCTTTTATTCGAGACAGTTCGACAGGATCCCTTTCTGACTGCTAACGAAATAAGAGCAGCATCTAACTTTCCCGGCTCTTCACAGACTGTGATCAGCAGGTTGAGGAACCGCGGTATTAGGAGCCGGAGGGCTGCGCAAATGGAAATATTGGGGGAAGCACAAGCTGTCGACCGTCTTGCCTTCGCTACCAATCGAGTGGATTTCGATTGGAGAAATGTAATTTTCTCCGACGAAACAACCATCTCGAGTGATTACGAAGGTCCTGTCCGTGTCTATCGTGAGGATGGTCTCCGACATGATCAGCGCTATGTGCACCGACGTGAAAGATCGGGGCGCTTTAGCATATCGTTTTGGGGGTGGATGTCTTACGATGGACCTGGCGTTATAGAATGCATCGATGGCCGGTTTAATGCGGAAACTTACGAGCACATTCTGGAAAATATATTCCTTCCCTCCGCCCGAGAACGTTTTCCCGAAGGAACATTGCTGTTCCAGCAGGATAACCATCCCGTGCACTATGCTGCAAGCATTCAAAGATGGTTTCAAAGGAGACCCGAGATCGAAATCATTAATTGGCCTCCGAAGTCACCTGATTTGAATGTCATCGAAAATTTATGGGCGGAATTGAAAAAGAGAAGGATAGCCACCTATGCCCACCGACGCCCTCGAAATCGAGACGAATTGTGGGATCAAGTTGTTGACACCTGGGAAGATCTCGCCGGGGATCAGAACTTATTCCACAATCTCGTGACATCCATGCCGGATCGACTTAGAGCTGTAATAGAAGCTGATGGCATGTGGACAAGATTTTAAGTTAACAGGTCTCTTTTTGTTTCTTATGATTTTTGTTTGAGGAAGAATACTTTTAACTTCCAAGTAAGATTTATTTTTTTGACGAGGTTCAGCCCACTTGTAAGACCCAGAAATTGGGCATAAATTATTCCATATTTTTCGACAAATTAGACAGTCGAGGAACTCTGAACAAATTAATTACACCTCAATAAAAAAAAGTTTTACCTGGGATCGAACACGAGACGTTTCGGTTATACAATGGAACCGGCACGCTACTATATGAGCTACCGAGACAAGACAGTGATAGCAGCAGTCCAGAATGTAGATCCCTTAGCAGACATTTGCCATTCGGTACAGTGAAGCAATGATATTTTGGGACTCGAGCTATGTTGTGAAATCCTGGCCTTAAATGGCAGTCTTCTTCGTGATCCTTATTCTGGTCCTTGTCCTTGTTGTGGTCCTTGTAACAATTCTTGTACTATCTGTCATGTTATGTATCCCTTCGTCGATATCGAGTGAACCGCGCTGTAGAACTTTAACTTCCGACGACCAAGAATCGTCTCATTCTTTTTCAGGGTAACTGTACATTCTGAATGTAAATATACATTACACAATGAAATTGTCAAAAGAATGTGAAAAGCATTTATTCACCTGTCTTTTATAAGCATTTATGTTTAATTATACACAGTGTTAATGGTGGAAATAAGTATGTAGCAATTTTAATTTTTTCATTTATCCTATTGGTCGTCTTTAGGAAGTGCAGTTACAGTACCGAATTGCAATGTACTACAAGATACATTTTCAGTGTCTCAAACGTAAATATTTTTCGGTTATCTGCTAAACACAGTTTGTACTGTAGAAAGCTGCGCTCTACGTCGCATGACGTGATAGAACAAAACGGAAAAACCTAACATCATTGCACTCTCTAAGAGACAGCCCTTTATTCTCGGGTGACTCTATGTCCACTAATTTGCTGTTTATGTCACACAATGTTCCATATCCGTTATTTTTACATAAAATTGATTTCCACTTTTGTTTTACACGTTTCACTGTACTATCTACTGTCCATCCAACTGGTTATGTCGTAGGGTCGTAAAAAGAGAGGCAATCACGTGGCAGTTAATTACTTAACGAGGCCCTTTTATTTAAGTTATTTTAAACAGTTGTATAATATTACGTAGACGTCCAATTCCTAACACAAAAGAGCTAAGACAGCCCAGCCACTAGCTGGCGAATAAAAGCTGGTAGGGAAACCGGAATACGACGTAGGCAAATGGACGACAGTACCTGTGCGAAAATGATTCAAAATTGAAGCTCTTTCTTCACTGGAAAATGCGAACATATTTTTGGATCGTACTGTTTACTATGACCGTAAAGCGGTCTTGGATCTATGTGGAGGACGGTTGAACTTCATTAGTATGAGGGGTGGGAGTGAAGTATATTAAAAAATTCAGGTGCAATAAAAATTCAAGTAAAAATAAAATGATGTCCCTGTACATGAAAAGTATTTATTAATTTTCTTCTAATATAATCATATTATATTGCATTACTATGGAATATAATAGAATAACAGTTTAATAGGTCTAATCTGTAATATTTGTTACTAAGAATGTCATTTTTTCGTATACATTACAAAGGGAATTATTTACCAAAAAAATACCATACTACAAATACACTAATTCATAAGACAGAGACCAAAAATTTAAGTTCTACTTCCACAATTCTACACATCTTCAGCTAGTTTGAACCACTACAATCAAGTACGAACAAATGACACCAAGTGTTGCATAAAGAAAGGGAAGGTCAATATTAAATAATCCACACACTGTAAAATTAGCTTCCATACCCATCAGACGAATCAGTAATTTGTCCAGTTGAACCATAATGTCATTATCAAGAGTAGATCGTAATAATATCTTCTTGACTTGGACCGCTGATTGTCTAGATTCTTCAGTTGTGAAGTGACATAACACACACATCTCTATAAATAACAATAAAGTCATAGCTAACAGCAAAGCACATGCGGACTGAAAAATAATTTGTAATTCCCCAGAGGTGATTCCAGATTCCGGGCTTGTAAAGTAGGGAGTGGAAAATGCCATGCTTACGATATTCATAAATATCCAGGAAAAGGAATTGGTGAGAGGCAATCCGAAAACTGAGTTAATTAGACATGTTGCATCATGTAGCTTGTTGAAAATATAACTGAAGTTTTCCATTTCATGCATCATATTTGCTTCCAGCACCACTGCGGCATTGTTATCAACAGCCTTCTTTATATCGACAACAATAACTCCAACACTGTTCGAACGTGTATGATGTCCTCGAATTAACATTGATTGCTGTAAAGACTTTATTACACAATTAAGACGTTGATACCTTTGTTTTATATGTATTATTAAATTTAAAAATAACACAACAATCAAAATATCTGCGTTGAATATGATGCTAAGGGCAACAAACATGAAGGTAATTTTGTACTGGACACTTCCATAAAGAAACAACGCAAGTGGTATGTTGATACAAATAATATGCAGTAGGACAAACAACATATTTTCTATTTTGTTCCTCTTGTACATCAAATGTCTTTCCTGGGTTTTGAATAAACCAATATCTACTTCTGATAGTTCGTTAAATATCTGCTTAAAAATAAGCCTCTTGGGAAAAAGAAACACAACAATGGAAATCAAAACTGTTGTGCATTGTGGTAATATTTGAAGAAACCTTATGAGTATTACTTTTTTTGAATACTCTTCCTCAAATGGCCACATTAGCAAATTATATGTAATAAATGAGTACGTGATAAAGCAAAAAACAGACCAACCTGATACAATATATCTAATAAGTGCTTGATATCTTGACAGCTTTCCGGTATTATGGTCAGGAATTAATGGAAATCCGAAAATTTTACAAACATAGAGCAACGGCGTAAGTGAGGAATGGAATTTATCAAATTGATGCATTCCTGATCCTTTTAAATTCTTCATTGCGATGGTATAGAATGTAAGTTCTATACTGATGATGTTCTGTTCAACGGGTAATAATAATGTCAAATAACAGGATAGAAATCTATTAATAGTTCCATTATCTGATTAGAAGATATGAAGTAATTTAATAAGTACACCAAATCAGATGATTAATTGTGACAGAATCAATTTGATCACAATTGCCATTTACTTAATGCGATATAAATTTATCACACAATCATGATCACATTAAAGAAATAAGGTAGAAGAAATTGTTTCAGCAAGAAAAAAGAATCACTATTTTTACAAGTTAGTTTCAGCCAATAATATAGGCATACATGTTTTGTATGATAAGACTTAATAAATAGTTGTATTTTATTAATAATTTTATTTCACTCGACAGAGATTTTCGACTTGATAGTCATCATCAGGTCCTTTTATAGTTTCATTTGTAACATACAAACATGGAATCTAATCGATTAAATAAAATGGTGCAATAAAAATGTATTCGATTACATTTGTTAAATACGCTCTAGTTTCACTACTGTTTAAAATTAAACGTCTTATATGTGATCACACAAAAGTAATGTAAGATTGCAAACAACAAAATGTATACCACAAGACACATTAACATAATATTCACAAATAGTGATCCGAGCTTTAGCAATCAGTTCTAAGGCCATTTTGAACATAAAATATGATATATGTGTCCGATCATAAAAAAACCAAACATCATACTGTCAATCAGACTTTGGAGTTACTTGCATCGTAATACAAACATTGGAACGTAAACTAAACGGAAGGTTGCGCTGTGACGTGAAATGTGGGAGTAAAGGGGAACATAGGTCTGGTGATATTATAATTATAATATTAACTACAAATACTTTTCATACAAATAAGACATCCATTATTTTTAAGTTATATAATATTAAGACTATTAATTATAACCCAAATTGCATTACTAATTCTAGAATCAGCAGTGGCTATTATTCAGTCATATGCTGCGCTTTTCAGGAACAGAACGACATTAACATTCCTGCGGCCGAGTGCATTGGAGTGAAAGGTGGGATATTTGAAAATCTGCTTTCAAGATGAGGTATGTGTATTTTATGTTCAATACTGTATTTAGAATTAATATTTCTGTGTATTTTAAGTGAATAAATCTTAGTTCTGCTCAAAACCACTGCTACTTTCATAGGATTCAATCAGCTGTACCTCCTTTGCGGTCGATAATCGGACCCATGTACACATAACATTTTATGCTCAAAATGGCCCATAGAACTGATCCCTAAAGCTTGGGTCATAAGTCGTGAATCATCCTTTATATGTAATCGCTTTTAGCACAAGATGTTTAAATAAATATGAAATATTTTAATCAAATACCAGTGATGACAAAATTTATTTCATTACATATTTTGTTGTGTTTGTTACTGATATGAATTACTATTTAATTGATACTCGCATATATGTTATTTATTTAACCTTACACAGTTAATTACATATTTATTTATAAAATACTTACATATGCATACGTTTATATAAGGTAAAGTGGGGTGATTCGGTTAACTTTTCAGTAAAATGGCTATAACACATAATATACAGTAATGTGTAATTTTGGAAAAAATATGGCATCAAACTAAAGATTGACATTTATATTTTATGTTCTGTTATTGCTTTCTTCACAAGCTTCTATGTAATTCTGAATAATATGTCGTAAGTATGTGAGTGCATCCATATAGGCCAGTTTTTATCTGATGCTTTTCCAATTCACTGCGGGCTAAAGCAAGGAGATGTACTATCACCTTTGCTTTTTAACTTTGCTCTAGAATATGCCATTAGGAGAGTTCAGGATAACAGACAGGGTTTGGAATTGAATGGGTTAATCAGCTTCTTGTCTATGCGGATGACGTGAATACGTTAGGAGAAAACCCACAAACGATTAGGAAAAACACGGAAATTTTACTTGAAAGCAAGTAAAGCGATAGGTTTGGAAGTAAATCCCGAAAAGACAAAGTATATGATTATGTCTCGTGACCAGAATATTGTACAAAATGGAAATGTAAAATTGGAGATTTATCCTTCGAAGAGGTGTAAAAATTCAAATATCTTCGAGCAACAGTAACAAATATAAATGTCACACGGGAGGAAATTAAACGCAGAATAAATATGGAAAATGTCTGTCACTATTCGGTT
Organism: Periplaneta americana; assembly: GCF_040183065.1. Taxonomy (NCBI): domain Eukaryota; kingdom Metazoa; phylum Arthropoda; class Insecta; order Blattodea; family Blattidae; genus Periplaneta; species Periplaneta americana. Next base: position 43,917,854 of record NC_091118.1, on the reverse strand, counting down.
CAGAAGCTTTTGTCATCTAGTCTGCTGTCAAAAAGTCCGAAAGTTAGAATTTATAAAACAGTTATATTATCGGTTGTTCTGTATGGTTGTGAAACTTGGACTCTCACTCTGAGAGAGGAACAGAGATTAAGGGTGTTTGAGAATAAGGTTCTTAGGAAAATATTTGGGGCTAAGAGGGATGAAGTTACAGGAGAATGGAGAAAGTTACACAACGCAGAACTGCATGCATTGTATTCTTCACCTGACATAATTAGGAATATTAAATCCAGACGTTTGAGATGGGCAGGGCTTGTAGCACGTATAGGTGAATCCACAAATGCTTATAGACTGTTAGTTGGGAGGCCGGAGGGAAAAAGACCTTGGGGAGGCCGAAACGTAGATGGGAGGATAATACGAAAATGGATTTGAAGGAGGTGGGATATGATGATAGAGACTGGATTAATCTTGCACAGGATAGGGACCGATGGCGGGCTTATGTGAGAACGGCAATGAACCTGCGGGTTCCTTAAAAGCCATTTATACGTAAGTAAGTAAGTAAGTATGTGAATGCAACTTAACTGTTTCGCCTGCCTTAGAGTGTCGAAGCGCATAGTGAGGAGAGTGAAAACGATACCGTAAATTAACTCGAGAAAAAGGGAGCAAAATGGGTATTAACATTAATCATGAAGAAATTACATGCCCATATTTCACAATTGCATATAAATCACTTAACACATATAGGCATTTACCATAAATGAAAGTTTTTTTTTTCTATTCCGCTCTCACACAAACTTCATTCACTTTTCACTTGAAATTGAATCCAAGCATTTTTAGAGGACTTTGAGTCTGAATACTTCCAGTTGAATTACAAAACTCACATATTTATTTTCTTCATATCTTCATCCATCTTCATCGGTACTTTGCTCTGCGAATTAAAGATCCAGCAATAGATTAGTATAATAATCATATTCCCAGCAGCACAACTTGCAAATTAATTAATGCCAGTTATTTAACCGTCAACATATTTACTGAATGTTATTTAGGCAATAGAGTGCAAAGCAGCAGGGATTAATAAAATAATTAGCACAGAATTTTAATATGAAAGCCCCTAATTGTCGTCTTTAGTGTTACTTCCATCTAGCGTCAAAAGTTTCTATTAACACGAAAAAAATAATAAAGCGACCATTACTCGTTACAATGTCTTCCTAATTGCAGTGTTGGTAGAGCGTAAGGTAAGAGTTCATGAGTTTGCAAGTTCAAATGTTCGTCATTTTTTTTATCCTTAGAATACCTTTCACAAAAGCCTGTTTTCTATTATTGACCGATTTTTTCACTTGCGCTTCACTTTTTGGGACTGAATGACTCCTTTCGTCATTTACTTTTGATTTGGAAGATTTTTCTGGAGAATATAGTCATGTCTTTTGTTTTCTGTTTACCTTTGTAAGTGTACCAGATGTTTTTTACCTTTTGTTGGTAATGACAGCATTTCATAAGAAGTGGAAGGTAAAGGATTGTTACCTTTGTCTTGATCGGAGGTGGAGGTAGAATGTGTACAATTATTAGGATTTTGAACATTGCTCTGATAGGTAGGGACGGCAGATATTCATCTTTATAAAGAATACTGGGACTGAAAGGACAATTTTCAACTTTCTTGTAGCAAATTCCACATGGGATAGATAACATTTACGAAAATATCCAGCCATTTTATTGCTCTCAGAAAAATTATGTTTTATGGTGTTCTCTTCTGCAAAAGTACATGCCGCACGTCTGTTGTCTCTCGAACTAAGACCAAATCCACATCTGGAAACTTTTATAATTCTTTCCTTCAATTCCGCATCCAGCACTTTAGAAAATTCTGTCTGCCCCCCCTCCCTTGTTCATGTACATTTGCACATGTTTTCAAAGGGCCCCTCCGATGGAGATGACTGCAAGGATATGACACATTGTAAATTCTGGATGTTTTCAACATGGACTTTTCATTTTTGACCACCCTTAACAAGTTTTCCATATCTCCTTCTGTCCATGTTCGTTCCGTTTTATTATATTACCTTATCTGCTAATAAAAAAAAAGGTAAATAGGTAAAGGTATCCCCGTAACATGCCATGAAGGCACTTGGGGGACATGGAGGAAGAGCCCCATGCTTTCCATGACCTCGGCACTAGAATGAGGTGGTGAGGTCGGCACCACGCTCTGACCGCCTTTTACCCTCGGGAAAGTCCCGGTACTCAATTTTATAGGAGGCTGAGTGAACCTCGGGGCCGTTCTGAAAGTTTGGCAACGAGAAAAAATCCTGTCACCACATGGGATCGGCCCCGGACCTTCTGCTAATAATAATAATAATAATAATAATAATAATAATAATACTATATATCTGCATACTTTTGCTATAAAATGTACTCCTCAGAAAATTTGAGAGTGCCGAGAATCGAATACAGTACTTTGAGATCTACAGTCACACATTTCTATGACATGACCATGAAGACAATCTAGGTTTTATTTCTTGGAAGTAATTTCATAATTCAACTGATTTTTGGAAATAATTTAGCTTATGATTTCAGAATTATCCCGAGAATACCATTCACCGATTCACCCTCATTTGCTGTTATTTCAGAATCCACGGTTTATAAATGTCATAAAATGGCAACAGGGAAATTTTTAATAGTCATTATGCTCTTTCGGGCAAGTTAATTCTATACACATTTTATTTTAAGAGAGTTGTAATATTGACTATTTTGTGATGATAAAAATTAAGGAATGACGATAAATTCAAACTAAACTTACCTCATGAAGTCACAAAAGCACTGATTTCTGGCGTTTCCTTAGTCCGATTTGATATCCGAGCAATTTCACCGACACCTTAGATACTACTGGTGACTGGTAAGCAATTCCATTTATATCCCGCAATGTCGAAATTTGGCGGGGATTTACTTTTTCTCTATCCGCTTCGTCCTCCTATCCTATTCACCCGCCCTTATCTTAAATTTCAATCCGATTGCAAACAAATGGCCACAATTGTTTCAGATTCATTATTATAGAAACGCATTTACTAAAGGTAAAAGTAAATATTTCGGCAGGGAAATTATTATTAACAAGACTAGATCAAATAATAAACAGCAATACACCTGAAATAGGTATATTAAAATTATCACGATTATTTTGTTTTTTTTTTTTTGTTGATCTAAACACTTAATAGAAATAGTTCCTAAGATCTTATAAGTAACACTTCCGACAGTTACAATGTAACATAGGTACATATTCATAAAGCAGGAACGAGATGATCCCTGTGCAATATCTTCAGCTGGTTTGAATCAACACAACCAAGTAGGAGCAAATAACACCAAGTGTTGCGTAAAGAAAGGGCAAGTCAATGTTAAACACTTCACACACTGTAAATATAGTTTCCATACCCGACATATGACTGACTAACCTCTCCAGTTCAATTTTTACGTTGTTCTCTAGAGTACATTGCAGTAATATTTTCTTGATTTGGATTATAGATTGTCTAGACTCTTGAGTTGTCCAGTGACACAACACACACATTTCTGTAAATAGCATTAGACTAGTAAAACTAAACAATACACAAGCAAAGAGTAACATTTTCTTTGAATCAGCAAACGATTCTTCATTAGACACTCCTACATAATGGAGCAGAGAAAACGACGTGCATATAATAGTCATAAAAATCCAAGAAAATACAGCAAGGAGAGGAATTCCGAAAACTGAGTTAATTAGAGAAGTTGTGTCATATAGTTTGGCGAATATTAAACCAATATTCTTTATTTTGTCTATCAATTCTGTTTTCTGAAACATAACGTTGATGTCAACAATCTTTCTAACATTAATTACAGCAACTCTGCCACTGTTCATACGACATGTAAAGTCTCCTGGAATCATTGGTGAGTGTTGTAGGGAACGAATTATATAGTTGAGACTCTTATATTTATGTCTAACTAACAACACGAAATTTAAAAACAATAGAATCATCACTGTAACTGCGTAACCGAAAACGTTGCACATCACTCTTCCTATTGTGTCTCTCAAAGATTTACTTTCACAGCAAAACAGTCCAATTGATGTCACAACACACGTGATGTGGAGTACAGAATTCAATACAATTTGTGTTCTTCTTCTTTTGTACATCAAACGCTTTTCCTCTTCTGTGAAGAGAACTCTATCTATTTCTGATAACACTTGAAATATCTGGTCAATAATAAGCCCCTTAGGACACGCAAAAGTAAATATTGAAATCAATGTTGTTGAAAACAATGGTAACATATGAAGACATTTTATAAATATAACTTTCTTTTCATCTTGATCTGAAAATAGCCATGCTAGTACAATACATGCGGTAATTGAAAACACGATGAAACAAAACACAGACCAACATAGCTCAGTATGTTCCAGAAATCTTTTATTATTGCCGAATTCTTTTAATCTGTGTCTTCGATGTGGCATTATTCCAACAATTTTGCAAGCGTACAGCAATGGAGTCATAGACCAACGGATTGCATTGATGTCATTCATTTTCCTTTTCATTTCTTCGTAAAATTCTCTGATGATTGAATGAAGGGTCCACAATGATTTGCTCTACTTCGTATTAGTGAGAAGACAATAATGCGAAGCAATATTCGATTTTCAAGTATAAAATGGAGACACGTACTGTACATGTCAGGTTCATCGATTTATCATAAGTAATTAGATAATGGCGTGTTTCGCAATTAATTATAGCGTGATGTGATATTCAGATTTTTTTATTCGCCAGATAGTGGAGAAAAAATGGAGTATAAGGGTACAGTATATCAGTTATTCATAGATTTCAAAAAGGCATATGACTCGGTTAAGAGAGAAGTTTTATATAATATTCTTATTGAATTTGGTATTCCCAAGAAACTAGTTCGATTAATTAAAATGTGTATTAGTGAAACTTACAGCAGTCTCTATCTGATGCTTTTCCAGTTCACTGCGGGCTAAAGCAGGGAGGTGCACTATCACCTTTACTTTTTAACTTCGCTCTAGAATATGAAAATAGAAAAGTTCAGGATAACAGGCAGGGTTTGGAATTGAACGGGCTACATCAGCTGCTTGTCTATGCGGTTGACGTGAATATGTTAGGAGAAAATCCACAAACGATTAGGGAAAACGCGGAAATTCTACTTGAAGCAGGTAAAGAGATAGGGTTGGAAGTAAATACCGAAAAGACTAAGTACCGTATTGGTCCGAATATAAGCCGCACTTTTTATTCAAATTTCAAACTCGAAAAGTTGGGGTGCGGCTTATTTGCGCGGCCGATAAATTTAAACTTGAAATGTGGCGCATGTTGCTACCGGTAATTTTATCATTTTGAAATGGAGCAACAATGCTACGCGCTCGTGTTTGAAATTGTCAGCAGTCGTATGGTATATGACGCAACAATGTACCAGTCTTCATATTACAGTGATCGTACTCTTTTGTATAATAGGACAGATTAAAACAGTTTGTACGTAGCTACGGGTTCAGCCATGAGCGGAAACGTAGAAAGAAAAGCTTCAACAAGCTTGGGAATTCGGCGCAGTTATGACGCTAGTTTCAAACTTGCAGTTATTCGTCATGCTAGGAGTACGTCTAATAGAGAAGCCGGCAAAAAGTTTAGTGTGGATGAGTCTAATGTGCGGCGCTGGATCGCCTCGGAGGATAAATTGAAAAATGCCAATACAACCAGAAAATCTTTCAGAGGACCCAAGGCTGGGAAATACCCTGAACTAGAACGTAGGTCCTTTCCTTTGTACAAGACAAGTAATCCAGGTAAAATCGTTGGAAATAGCGAAGACCCTAAACATTCCACAGACAGAATTCCATGGGAGTATAGGTTGGTGCCGCAGGTTTATGCGTAGAAGTGGCCTTGTTCTCCGACGAAGCACTTCATTAGCACAGAGACTGCCAGAGGATTTTACTGAGAAACTCATCAACTTCCAGAGGCACGTCATTGAATTGCGTCAGCGCCACTCTTACCCATTACACCAGATCAGCAATGCCGACGAGACGCCCGTATTTTGGGACATGCCGAGCAATATGACAGTTGACAATAAAGGGGCGAAAAGCATATCATTGAGAACAACTGGAAATGAAAAACAAAGAATCACTGTGATGCTGGCGGTTACGGCAGATGGAGGAAAACTGCCTCCGTACGTTATTCTGAAGCGTAAAACTATGCCCAAGGAGAATTTACCTAAGGGATTAGTGATTCGTTGCCAAGAGAAAGGATGGATGACAACCGAACTAATGGTGGACTGGCTAGCTACGGTTTGGAATCGCAGACCAGGTGCGCTGCTCTGTAAGAGGGCTATGTTAGTATTGGAATCCTTTAAAGGTCACCTCACACCCGAAGTAAAGAAGAAAATTACTGCATTGAAGACAGACCTAGTCGTCATACCTGGAGGTATGACATCAAAATTGCAGGTGCTTGATGTCGTCGTGAACAAGCCTTTTAAAGACCATCTCCGAAAACAGTATTCGGATTGGCTTCTAGAAGGGAGTCATGCATTCACTCCACCTGGGAATATCAAGAAGCCATCTGTCAGCCTTATGTGTGAGTGGATTCTCTCTTCATGGCACACGATATCACCAGATTCAATTATCAAAGGCTTCAAGAAATGCTGCGTGTCTAATGCTCTGGATGGCAGTGAGGACGATGTACTTTGGGCGGAGAGTGATGAACAAAGTGACAGTGATGAAACAAATACCGGTACCGGTAGAGTGAAGTCAGCAGTGACACTGGAGAAGACGGTGATTAGTTGTACAGGTATTTTTGGTGATTTACCCACGTAATACCGTAATTGAAGAAAAAGTGTTTAAATAGTGTAAACAGTTTTGTAACTGGATAATGTGACAGGTAAATTTCACTGCACTCAATTTTCCTTTTTTTCTCATTCTGCACTCAATTTTTCTTTTTTTTTTTTCTCCTTTCCCCCTAAAATTAAAGGTGCGGCTTATACTCGGGTGCGGCTTACACTCGGGCCAATACGGTATATGATTATGTCGCGTGATCAGAATATTGTACGAAATAGAACTATAAAAGTTGGAGATTTATCCTTCGAAGAGGTGGAAAAATTCAAATATCTTGGAGCGACAGTAACAAATATAAATGACACTCGGGAGGAAATTAAACGCAGAATAAATATGGTAAATGCCTTTTATTATTCGGTTGAGAAGCTTTTGTCATCTAGTCTGCTCTCAAAAAATCTAAAAGTTAAAATTTATAAAACAGTCATATTACCGGTTCTTCTGTATGGCTGTGAAACTTGGACTCTCACTTTGAGAGAGGAACAGAGATTGAGGATTTTTGAAAATAAGGTTCTTAGGAAAATATTTTGTGCTAAGAGGGATGAAGTTACAGGAGAATGGAGAAAGTTATACAACGCAGAGCTGCATGCATTGCATCCTTCACCTGACATAATTAGGAACATTAAATCCAGACGTTCGAGATGGGCAGGGCATGTAGCACGTATGGGCGAATCCAGAAATGCATATAGAGTGTTAGTTGGGAGGTCAGAGGGGAAAATACCTTTGGGGAGGCCGAGACGTAGATGGGAGGATAATATTAAAATGGATTTGAGGGAGGTGGGATATGATAGTAGAGACTGGATTAATCTCGTTCAGGATAGCGACTTATGGCGGGCTTATGTGAGGGCGGCAATGAACCTCCGGGTTCCTTAAAAGCCAGTAATAAGTAAGTGATGTGATATTCATTAGGTTCTGCCCAAGGGCAGGTATTTCATTGCAAACCCAGCTTTCTCCAATCTTTCCTATTTTATGCCTTCCTCTTCTTTTCCTCATGTGATCCATATATCTTAGTGTCATCTATGATCTCATATCTTCTTCTACTCCGAACTCTTCTCCCGTTCACCATTACTTCCAATGCATTCTTCAGTAGGCAGTTTTATCTCAGCCAGTGACCCAACCAATTCCTTTCCCTCTTCTTTATCAGTTTCAGTATCATTCTTTCTTCACCCAATCTTTCCAACATAGCTTTACTTCTTATTGTCTGTCCACTTCACACGTTCCATTCTTATCCATATCCACATTTCAAATGCTTCTATTCGCGTCTCTTCACTTCATCGTAATGCCCATGTTTTAGCCCCATTCAATTCCACACTTCACACAAAGTACTTCACTAGCATCTTCCTTAGTTCTTTCGACAGAGATCCGCAGAAATTATCTTTTTTCCCATTAAAAGCTTCCTTGGCCATTGCTGTCCTTTTGACTTCCTGGCAGCAGCTCATGTTACTGCTTGTAGGACACCCCAAGTATTTGAAGCTGTCCACTTGCTCTACTGCCTCATTTAGAATTCGCAAGTTCATCTTCTGTATTATTCTTCCTATAACCATGTTCTTTGTCTTATTTGCATTTACAGTATTTTCATCCCATACTGCTCACAGCTGTCATTTAGCTCCAGTAGCATATCCTTTAGTATCATTTCCTCTTCTGCTAACAACGCCATATCATCAGCAAATCTTATGAATTTTATTCTTCTTTGTCCTACTATCACTCCTCCCATGTTCTGAAAACAGTTCTTTACTAAATCGTCCATGTAGATGTTGAACAGGGTAGGTGATAAAGGCCATTCTTGATAATATGTCGTTATTTAAGTACATTGTGTCATTATTCAAGTTATGTAGTATAAACTTCTCTGAATGTAGGAAGGGAATTCTTTATTTGTTATAGTAAATGAAAACATTAACAGATTATTAAATTTGTTTTTACAACATAAAATATAGACCTTTTCATTATCAGTTATACTGTTTAATAGGGGCTTTTCTTTTAACAGTGATGTTTTCAGACAACTAAAGTATTTTAGTCTCTGTTAACAGTAAGAATAGTCAAGAAGTGATTTAAAACTGAGAAAGTAATACGGTATACATTTTTGTGAGTCAAAGAAACTAGTATTACTCGACCAAGGCGAGTGGAGCCGCGGGCGTAATGTGAACTATCGCGATGCGGTATTACGAACGCAGGAGCAGTAGCGCCACGGCTCCGGGCTGCAGGACTCCACTGGTCTTGGTCGAGTAATATTATATTTTGTTCCATAATGTCTGACAGGAGAAATAAACTTTGCCGGGAGGAGGAGAAAAATATAATTGCTATTCAACCAATGGCAGAGTTCTCATTCCACGCTTGTCCTGAAGTTGGGCGAAGGTAGGACGCTTCACATCTCTCAATTTCAAGTCAAGCGTGGAATAAAACTTCTGGCATTGCTTGAATAGTAAGTATGTTTCTCTCCTCATTCTCCGGAAATATTTACATTTCTTGTCATATTATTGAAGGAAGTATAATCCTGGTATTGATGGTAATAGAATGCGCAATTTAGGCTCATAAAGTTGTCGGATTCATCCTCATTTGTTTTTATATTTTAGGAGTCTATGTACACCTCAGCTCTTCCTCAAAGAAACCACCCAGACATCCGCGATGTCGTCTCTTTATATAGGCACTTCCAACAATAATAAAGACATAATAATATATTAATGTTCAAAATGTTCTCTTCTTGCTTCCACACACGCATAAACACTTCGGATCATGATTCCTTGGCAACACATAGCCATCTAGGATACAATGGGTGCATCAGCAGACTTGTATCGATAACATCATTCGATTATCGAAGAAAATTATACAAACTTAAGTTGTTGGGTTGTACCTCGAAACGCGTTGAACGTAAACTTTCATTGTTATGAGTTTCTGAATTGATTAAAGTTGCAACACTTGCTACCAAGCTGACAATATCTAACAGATGTTTGAGCCGTTCAGAGTAGAAGTGGTGTAAGTCAAAATTAGGTAATGAGGTTTAAAGTAAAATTTCTGAAAAATACAGCATAAAATAGCAACTAATATGCCCTTCGTGCTAACCATTGACTAGTAATAGTTTAAATAAATTGAATATTAATTGCTACTATACACTGTATTTTACAGAATGTTTACTTTAACACTCATTACCCATTTTTGACTTACACCACTTCTGCTCTCAACGGCTCATTTCATTATGTTCTTTCATTAATAACTTTAAAAAGCTAAGGATTTTAGGAGATATTTTATATAAAATTTTTCCTTCTTTTGGTGTGAGAAACATGCCCCCAAGGTTTGTCAAAATATTTCTGAAACACTCTGTATATAAGAATCAGTTATAACTTGTTAATCCATGTTTCGGCGTTTAATACCTTTTGCCTTCTGACCAAAGAAATAACTTGAATCGGGGATTGCAGAAACAGCACATGCCATGAAAACTAAATTTATCAGTAGACACACAAAAAACGGTATTACTGGTGGTAGACCACATCATTGGTTATAGTACTAGCTTCTTCAGACAGAAGTCTAATACATGTGTCGTTTTATAGCAAATTTATTGGAATCTGATGAATTGTTAATGAAATAAAAAAAAAAATATATATATATATATAAGCTTGATATGTGCTGTTTCTGCAAGGAATCAAAATTGTAGTATAATAATTTCAGTTCAACTAAATTTTGTCAAATTAGGGATATAATATATGCATAGGCCTACTGTGTACTTAATACATAAGTTCAGCATATAAATGAACGTATTTTTCCACAATAATCCACTGAAGAATATTATTGTAAAATTCTTGGTATTCATGTAGTATGTAACGCATTAGTTTGCGTATATTGTCAAGCTTCTCTCTTTGAATTGAGACGATTTTGTCTGGATGTAACAATGAAGAATGTAAATGTGGTATTCTCCTTTGTACTTACAAGCAAACATTCTCATGGGGGCAGATAAAAAAATTAATCTTTTTTTTCCTTCATTTTAATAATGCCAAAAGAACTGCTTACACAAAATTTGGCCACTCGAGCGCAATTACGAGTGCCGTTTACAGAAACAGAATAAAATTTCATGGAAAGTTTTATTGGAACAGATGTACCAATTGTTGAGTTATTTTTCAACGTATTCACCACCAGAAATGAGACATTTGTCATTCAGTGGAATCAATTTTAGTATCCTTATATCGTAGATGTCTGCCGTCTGGAAACGAAACCAATGTGTCGGCACATGTTTTTGACATGTTGTTTCTGCGAGCTTCCAGGATTTCACAGGCCTCCAAATGTGAAACGGCTATACTGACATGTGTGGTTTCTGCATGGAATGATAGCCCTATATCATCAGTCCATGAAACTCGAATAAACTCATTTCGCCACAAATAGTGACATGTGCTGTCTCTGAAATCCCTGATTCACTTACAATATCAAGAGACGAAAATTTTTGTCCCTCTTATTGTTTGTAAAATATATTCAGCTTGTTTGAATCAACACAACTACATACGAACAAATAACACCAAGTGTTGCGTAAAGAAAAGGCAAGTCAATGTTAAACACTCCACAAGCTGTAAATACAGCCTCCATACCAGTCACATTAGCGACTAGCCTCTCCAGTTCAATCATTATGTCGTGTTCTAGAGCAGACCCTAGTATTACCTTCTTCACATGAATTACCGATTTTCTAGATTCATTCGTTGTCAAATGACACAAAACACACATTTCAGTAAGTACCATCAGATTTGTGAGAGCAAGCTATGCAGATCCAGATAGTAACATTTCTTTCGATTCATTGAAAGTTTCTCTAGAATCCAACTGCATGTAATATATCAAACCATACGATGTGCATATAATATTCATAAACATCCACGGAATTGCAACGAGAAGAGTAATTCCACAAACTGAGTTAATTAAACATCTTGTGTCATGTAATTTAATGAATATTAAGCTGAAGTCCTTAATTTTGTATATCAGTTTTGCTTTCTTTAATACAACGTCGATGTCAAAAGCATTCTCTTTATCGATTCCGCGAACTCCAATACGGTTAATATGACGTGTGAAGTTTCCTCGATTTCGCCGTAACTGAAATAAAGATTTCACAGCACAATTGAGACGTTCATATCTTACTCTTAAACACAATATTAAATTAAAGAACAAGATATGAGTAACAACACCAGTGTAACCGAATAAACCAAATATAGCTAATTCTTTTGAATGCTTGAAAGGGTCATTTCCACACGAAAGCAGTACAACAGGTAGCTCGATGCAGGTGATATGGAATGTAAGACTCAATATAATGTTTTTACTGTTCTGTCTGTATATCAAACGTTTTTCCTCTTCGTTCAATAAAACATCATCCACTTCTGAGAGAGTCTCAAATATCTGGGAAATGATAAGTCTCTTAGGAGTAACAAATACGATCAGTGTAATCAAAACTGTTACACATCCCGGTAATATTTGGAGACATTAAATAAATATTTCTTTCTTTTCATATCCTGATGATAATTGACGCACCATCAAAATATATGAGCTAACTGAAAACAAGATAAAGCAGAACATAGTTCAGCACCATCCAATATTTCCAATAAATCCTTGACACATTCCATATTTTGTCAAATTTCGTATAGGAAATAAGGATATTCCAACAATTCCACAAGCATAGATCAGTGGCGTCATAGAGGAATATATAGAAATAAATTCATTAATTTTTGTTACTTCAATTTACTTCACCAAATTCAATGATATTTAATGAAAATTTTACGCTGAATTCCTTCTAGAAATGACGACCTGAAGTACGAAATAACATATGAAACTATACGTTTGATAATTTCAATTTTCAAAAGGAATAAGTAGATAGAGTTGATAGCTACATCCACTCAAAATGATTACTGATATGAATCTCTCGTAATTTCAATTAGCTATATGATATCAACACATTCATTATGTTTACAATTTCGTTAATGAAACGGATAAAGACTCGTCATAAACAAAGCATAAAATTTTATCATGCGTATATTATGCATCTCTTCATAATAGTATGATTAATACAGAGACATTTTATTTTTACTTCAATTTTGATTGTACCTGAGTTTTTGAATGTACTTCACTCTCACCCCTTTTACTAATGAAGTTCAACCGTCTTCGACGCAGAACCAAGGCCGCATATACAGTCATAGTAGCCTTACGGGCATTGGAAACAGTACTGAGTTGGTGAGTGTAGTACATTCCAGAAATATGTTCGCGTTTTCCAGTGACGAATGAGCTTTCAATATTTAATCATATTTTCGCACAAGTACTGTCGTCCGTTTCTCTACGTCGCATCCCGGTTTCCCCCATCCCCTTCTGCTCGCCCATCTGTAAAGGCTAGTTGCTGGGCTGTCTTAGCTCTTTTCTAAAACCATTAATTTCTGTTAGGAATTGGACGTCTACGTAATATTATACAACTGTTTACAATAACTTGAATAAAAGGGCCTCGTTAAGTAATTAACTGTCACGTGATTTCTCCCCTTTCTACTACTCTGCGACAAAACCACTTGGTCGGGCAGTACTGTAGGTAGCATGTCTGAGTAATTTTATCTTTTCGGATCGGGCAGAAGTGAAGATTAAATTTACAGTACGTAAGGTACTCTTTTATAGAGTAGGTACAGAATTATTTCAACATGAGTTACTAGTACGAAGGACGAAACTGATAATTGGAATTAGGTACAATAATCTACAGTGCGATAATATGCACAAAAGAACTGAAGTCTGTATCGAAATGAACGGGCACCATTTTCAAAAATGTGTTTAAATATCCATATAATGATTAACTTTGAATTTAACTTCCTTCTGTGTAGTGTACGCTAATGTGCTGTAGACACTATAATAGGGTAAACATTGGTAATTTCGTGATAATTTCATGAAAATTAATTTAAAATGCAAACCTGTAAATATATCCTTATTCCGATTTTTTCATCTAAAAGACGATAATTTGCTGTACAAATCTGGAGACATAAAAGATTGGACTCGGTCTTGAACAAGTGCCAAAAACCACTTTTACAACTTAAGCTAAAAGGTTGGTTATTTCGTGAGAACCTTGGTAATTTCGTGATATTACATTGATAATTTAGTGAGAGGTAGAAGAATTGTGGAAAAATTCATTAAAGTCAAATGAAATTCTCATTTATTGTTACAAGACTTCAAACATAGTAATTCCGTCTAATATTCATAGCAAGAAAACATAGAAATACATATCAACACATAATAAGAATGAAATCAAAGTAAAAATTGAAATTGAAAAGGGATCTTCTTTTACTAGGGTAATTCCAAAAGTAATGCATAACATTTGTTTAAAAATTATATTTTTATCCTACAGCTTTGCTATTTTCACAGAATGTAGATACATCCTTCAGGAACAAAATGTCACTTTTCCACATAATCCCCGTCCCTTTCAACTGCCTTACGTAACCTAGGAACGAGGGCTGTAGACCAGCACGGTAAAAGTCTGGACCAACACGTCTGAGCCACTCTTTAGCAGCGTGCACAAGGGAGTCATCTTCTAACCTCGTTCCGCGAAGGGATCCTTCTGTTTACCAAAGAGATGGTAATCGCACGGTTCCAGTTCAGGACTGTAAAGCGGATGTTTCAGTGTTGTCTATCCGAATTTTCTGATCTGGTCTGTGGTCTTGTGACTGACATATGGCTGTGCATTGTCGTGCAATAGCAGAACATCCTGCTTCTCCCGATGTAGTCGAACACGACTGAGTCGAGCTTGAAGTTTCTTGAGAGTTGCCGCATACGCGTCAGAATTAATGGTGGTTCCGTGTGGCATGATGTCCACAAGCAAGAGTCCTTCTGAATCGAAAAACACAGTAGCCATAATTTTTCCTGCTGAAGGTGCACTTTTGAATTTCTATTTCTTTGGTGAATTTGCATGATGCCATTCCATTGTCTGCCTCTGTCTTCTGTCCAAAATGGTGGAGCCAAGTTTCATCTTCTGTCACATTTCTTGCAAGTAAGTCATCTAGCACTTATCATTGGCACTTAGCATGATAACAAATCAAACAGAAGCTACACTGAACCCATTGCGTCCCATTTTCTTTTTCTTTTTTTATCACATCTTCTCTTCAGATTTCTAAAATTCGTATTGTAATGCAATTTTTAAAATAGTATAAAATGTAACGCTTAATGCTCAATAAAATTTCGCCTCAAACAGCTAAGATTTCTATCAGTAAAGCTAAGCCTATATGGCGACTACAGCTGTATCTGAAATTCCAAAAACAATTCCTAAAATTTTCTTTAAGATATAATAAATCATTGTACCAAATATCATATGCTTACCTTTAGTAATAAGCCTGTAATGTAATTACAAACATCCACAAAATTTGTACGCCTGAGAAATCGAAGCAAACTTGCTCTCTCCAAATATAAAAGCTCACTGACGCAGCACAATAGTCACACAAAGCGTAGCTGTATGTTTCTGGAAACAGGACAACATATGCCATTCCTTGGCGGAAATTTTAATCTCGTAACACCATTGGTTAGTTCACGAAAGAGCAAAGATAAAGTATCACGAAATAACCACTTCCATGAAATTACCAATGTTTACCCTATGCACTGCATAATGAATATGTCCGCATGGACAGCTGAATTCGTGAGTGAAAACACTTATTGTTAATACAGTACTGTATTTTGATTAAACAAAAACCTAATGAAAATTATCAAACTCAAAAGCGTGATATTTCCTAGTTTACGTAAATGGATGGACTACTTTTTTTCCCTCCTATACCTAGTAAAGTGATTTGTTTGTATATTACGCCAAGTATCATCGAACTCCAGTCGTGGAAGAGAGTAGCAAACGGTGTTTCCGGTTCTCAACCGTTGATCCAAAGGTATAGCCAGGTTAATATTAGAAATGTTAGTAAAAATAAAATGATGTTCCTGTATAAGGCAAATACACTGTGTAAATTATAATAGAAGTTCGCTTGTGCTATGATCTACTAATATCATATTTTGTTGAGCTTTCGTAGATAGTTAAAAATTAAGAATAAATATTTGGCAGACACAGCAAGAAAAAGAAATGAGTACGGCTGAGAATCAACTTACAAAAATACTTTCCATATTTCAATGCGATTGGTTCTCAGTCAATGAATTAGTATTAAATTGTAACAGAACTTACATAATTCAATTTAAATGCTATCCAAATTCAACCTCACAAGTTTCAAGCACAATAATTAACAGTAGAAACAACAAGAACCAAATTTCTTGACTTACAAATTGACAATGAGTTAAATTGGAAAAGTCGTATTAAAAATTACCCCAAACCAAATTCAACATGTTTTGCTATTAGATCTATACAAGAGATAGTAAATATCAATACCTTAAAACAATATACTTTGCATACTGCCAGTCAGTAATGAGTTTTGGAATAATATTCTGGGGAAATTCTACACATAGTAACAATATATTCTTACTACAAAAAGAGTACAGTAATTGGAATAATAGTAGGTGCCAAATCTAGGTAACGATGTAGGAGCGTTTTTAAAAAACTACAGATAGTATCTACGGCTTTCAGTATATTTTTTCATTAATAAACTTTTTCGTATGTAATCGTGAAAACTTTGTAACTAATGTAAGAGTTCATAGCATATATCGACCCTCCCAAATACTAACATTGTAACTCAATTTTTTATTGTTTTGAGTTATGCTAGTTAATATGGCCTTAAATTCTTCCTTTTTCTTCCAGTACTATCATTGTAGCTCTAAACCTTCCCAATCGTATGTAAAATCTTATTGTTACTATCTGTATACACTGATTTACATGATCATTTTAAAACTTTATTTGGTTCTTTTCAAAAGTGGAAGAAAGTGAGTTACAATGTTAATACTTGTGAGGGTCGATATACTCGTTAAGAAATGTCTTTCATACTCCATCGGCAAGTCTGTCGTGCTACCAAAAAGGGAGTGCGTTATATGTCATTAAAATTTTTAATAGCGTCGCTATGGATATAAAAAAATCAAACTCAAAACTTAAGATTATTTAGGACCACATTAAATAAGTACCTAATATCTCACGCCTTCTATTATGTAGGTGAATCCATGACATTCAACAACGCTTCATAAATATTTCTGTCTTGTATTAACTATCGATACTAACCCCTTGTGATGTACTAGTATATTGTAAAGTACTTCTATATTTATTTAAACTAAACTGTGACTGTAATTAAGACTTTGTAGTAGGCCTACTAGTAAGATTTTTTGACATGTTCCATATTCTAGCTGTAAAGCGATGTAAGAATATCATGGAATGTAAATAAATACAACACAATACAATATCATTGCTGTTTAGCCTATATGTCAATCTATTACATCTCGAATAATTTTAAGATAGAGATCACATAATCCTCTAGGATATCCAATTTTCCTTAGATCTACTCATTACAAAAATGTCACTGCTACTCTCAATCGAGAGATCACATTATTTATAAATTATGATTGTCCGTTAGTATGTAAGATTATAAGCCATAATCCCGTTGCCCATCCTTCTAAGTGAAATGTGCAGAAAAACAGCCATATTAATAATAATACTGAACACTATTTGGTGTGCGTGTAACTCTAACGCTGACTGTAAACACATGGACACAATAATTGTTTCTTTATAATTTAAAGGAATTCGTAAAAAATTAAAAGTAAATTTTTCGGTTCACTTCTATGTTGATATAATGCCAGCACAATTAATAGTAACTGTACTACCTCAAATAGGACTAATGAAGAGGAGTACACCATAAATAGGTAGACGAAAATTATCACGATTAATTTGTATTTATTTACAGATCTAAACTTACTTACAAATGGCTTTTAAGGAATCTGCAGGTTCATTGCCGCCCTCACATAAGCCCGCCATCGGTCCCTATCATGTGCAAGATTAATCCTGTCTGTATTAACATATCCCACCTCCCTCAAATCCATTTAAATATTACTCTTCCATCTACGTCTCGGCCTCTCCAAAGGTCTTTTTCCCTCCGGCCTCCCATCTAACACTCTATATGTATTTCAGGGTTCGCCCATACGTGCTACACGCCTTGCCCATCTCAAACATCTTGATTTAATATTCCTAATTATACCAGATGAAGAATAAAGTGCGTGCTGTTCTGCGTTGTGTAATTTTCTCCATTCTCCTGTAACTTCTTTCCTTTTAGCCCCAAAAATTTTCCTATGTACCTTTCAAACACCCTTAATCTCTGTTCCTCTCTCAAAGTGACAGTCCAAGTTTTACAACCATACAGAACAACCGGTAGTATAACTGTTTTTTTTGTAAATTCTAACTTTCCGATTTTTGACAGAAGACTAGATGAAAAAAGCTTCTCAATCGAATAATAACAGCCATTTCCCATATTCATTCTGTGTTTAATTTCCTCCCGAGTCTCATTTATATTTGTAACTGTTGCTCCAAGATGTTTGAATTTTCCACCTCTTCGAAGTCTAAACTCCAATTTTTATATTTTAATTTCGTAGAATATTCTGCTCCACGAGACATAATCATATGCTTTGTCTTTTCGGGATTTACTTCCAAACCTATCCCTTTACTTGCTTCGAGTAAAATTCCCGTGTTTTCCCTAATCGTTTTTGGATTTTGTCCTAACATATTCACGTCGTCCGCATAGACAAGAAGCTGATATAACCCGTTCAGTTCCAAACCCTCTCTGTTATCCTGAACTTTTCTATTGTCATATTGTAGAGCGAAGTTAAAATGTAAAGGTGATAGTGCATCTTCTTGCTTTAGCCTACAGTGAATTGGAAAAGTATCAGACAGAAGCTGACCTATACGGACTCAGCTGTACGTTTCACTGAGATACATTTTAATTAATCGAACTAGTTTCTTGGCAATACCAAATTCAATAAGAATATTATATAAAACTTCTCTCTTCACCGGGTCATATGCCTTTTGGAAATCTATAAATAACTGATGTACACCCTTAGTCCTATACTCACATTTTTCTCCAATATCTGTCGAATACAACAAATCTGATCAATAGTGGATCTAACAGTTAAAGGAAATTACTAATAAAATTCATAATAACAAACACTTCAGATAAATATTACAAAGTAACACAGATACAGATTCATAAACTAGGAACGAGACGTTTCCTGTTCCGGCAACCTCTGTCCAATATCTTCAGCTGGTTTGAATCAACACAACCAAGTACGAACAAATGACACCAAGTGTTGTGTAAAGAAAAGGCAAGTCAATGTTAAACACTCCACACACTGTAAATATAGTTTCCATACCCGACATATGGTTGACTAACTTCTCCAGTTCTATCTTTACATTGTTTTCCAGAATGCATTGCAGTAATATTTGCTTGATTTGGATTATAGATTGTTTAGATTCTTGAGTTGTCCAGTCACACAACACACACATTTCCGTAAATAGCATCAGACTCGTAAACGTAATCAATATACAGACACACATTAAAATTTTCTTTGATTTAGTAAACGATTCATCATCCGGCACTACTACGTAATGGAGCAGAGCAAACGACGTGCATATAATATTCATAAAAATCCAAACAAATGCAGCAAGGAGAGGAATTCCGAAAACTGAGTTAATTAGGGTAGTTGTGTCATATAGTTTACTGAATATGAAGCCAATATTCTTTATTTTCTGCATCAGTTTTTGTGTCGGAAATATAACGTTGGTGTCAATAGCCTTCCTTAAATCGATTGCAGAAACCTCATCGCTGTCGATACGCCATGGAAAGACTTCTCGGATTAATAGTGACTGTTTAAAGGAACAAATTATATAGTTGAGACGCTTATATCTTTGTCTTACAAACAACACGAAATTTAAAAACAATAGAAGCATCACTGTATCTGCGTAAGTGAAAATGTTGGACGTTATTATGTTCACTGTGTTCCTGAAAGATTTACTTTTATAGCAAATCAAGGCAATTGGTATCAATACATAAAGTGATGTGGATTATGAAATTCAATATAATCTCTGTTCTTTTTCTTTTGTACATCAGACGCTTTTCCTCTTCTGTGAATAGAACTCTGTCTACTTCTGATAGTACTTTGAATATCTGGTGAATAATAAATCCTTTAGGACAAACAAAAATAAATATTGAAATCAATGCCGTTGCAACCAGTGGTAACATTTGAAGACATTTTATAAAGGTGACTTTCTTTTCAACTTGTTCTGAAAAACACCACTGTACAAAAATACATGTGATAATTGAAAACGCGATTAAACAGAACATAAACCAGCACAGATCAGTAAGTTCCAGAAATCCTTTATTACTGCCAAGTTTCTTCAATGGATGTCTTCGAAATGACATTATTCCAACAATTTTACAAGCGTAGAGCAGTGGAGTCATAGACGAACAGATTGAATCAATATCATCCATTTTCCTTATGTAATTTATCTTTATGGAATTCGCTGATGATAGAATGAAAATTCCTCAGTGACTGGGTCTATTAGGAAGAGACAATAATGTCAAGTAACAAGCTAAATAAGAAATACAAACTTTTCAATTTTGGAGGATAAATTATTATAGAGACGTTCTTGACAGGTAAAGCCAATTAGATAATGGCCTGCTTCGTAATTAGCTAGAGCGTAATGTGATAAGATCTCTCTTATTAAGCATATTGTCTCATTATTTAATAAATGATGATGTAGAATCGTTTTCGTTAGAGAAAGGGAATATCTGACATGTTATTGTACATAAACATTCTCATAAATGAGTGAGTGAGTGAGTGAGTAAATAAATAAATAAATAAATAAATATATATATATATATATATATATATATATATATATATATATAAATAAATGAATCAATAAATAAATGAATAAATAAATAAATAAATAAATCAGTTAATAAATTAGTAAATAAATGAGTAAATCAATAAATAAGTAAATAAATAAATCAGTGAATAAATAAATAAATATGCGTAATTAAATAAATAAATAAATAATTCAGTAAATAAATGAATAAATAAGTAAATAAATCAGTAAATAAATAAAAGAATGAGTAAACAAATAAATGAATAAATAAATATATATATATAAATCACTAAAAAAACAAATAAATAAATGAATCAGTAAATAAATAAATAAATCAGTAAAAAAAAAATAAATAAATCACTAAAAAAATGACTTTCATACTAAATCGGCAAGTCTATCGTGCTAACAAAAAGGGAATGCGTTATATGGCAGTAAAAATTTTTAACAGTGGCGCTATGGATATAAAAAAAAAATCAAACTCAAAACATACGACTATTTAGACCACATTAAGTAAGTAGGGGAGAGTCGGGTAGTATCGGACATCGGGTAGTATCGGACAGTGCGTTTCTTTCATCTACCACCATATGGTAGTACCTGAATGACATGGTTACGTTTCTCTATGCGACATCACAGAAACGTAACCATGTCAATCAGGTACTATCATCGTGTGGTAGATGAAAGAAACTCACTGTCCGATATTACCCGATGTCCGATACTACCCGACTCTCCCCTACTTAATTTCTCAAGCTTTCTATTCTGTAGGTGAATCTAAGACATTCAACAACGTTTCATGAATATTTTTGTCTTGTATTAAGTATTGATACTAACCCCCTTGTGAAAACTCTTCTGTATTTATTTAAACTAGACTCTGGCTATAATTAAGACTTTGTAGTACTATTAAGATTTTTTGGCATGTTCCAAATTCTAGCTGTGGAGCTCTGTACGAATAACATGGAATGTAAATAAATGCGACACAATACCATTGCTATTTATATGTAAATCTACCAACTCTCGAATAATTTTAGAACAGAGATCACATAATCCTCTAGGATATCCAAATTTTTCCTTAGATCTACTCATTACAAAAATATCACTGCTACTCTCAATCGGTGCTTACCAGCCTAGTGTTGCCTTACAACAGCTAATTAATCAACTGCAAATGGTAGACGCATGGATACACACAGCCCGCAATATGGAATATATATATTTTTCACACAATTCTGCTGCAAGATTGGATCGATTTTATGTATTGAAGAATATTAAAAAGAAAATTAGTCGGGTAGAAACCTCAGCCGTCCCCTTCTGACCATGCAGCTGTTATACTTCGTATAGCATTGAATGCCTCCTTTATTCCTATGGGTCGAACATATTGGAAAATGAATATAAGTTATTTGGAGATATAGAACTTAAAAATCTCGTACAACAATCTTGGGAAGTGTGGACGTTACAAAAAACACGATATTCTGATATAGCTGAATGGTGGGAAAAGCTAGTAAAACCCAAAATCAAATACCTTTTCAAACAATATTTGTATAATAAACATCACGCAGAAGAAAATAAATTAAACTTTTACTTCCGATGTTTATCGGACATACAGAAGCTTTATGTGCCTACAGCGAAAAGTCGATCTGATATGAGTTGTATTAAAGCAAAAATTACAAGTATATACCGGAGGAGACTTGAAGGAATCAAAATACGTAGTCGGGTGGCACTAAATGTGTTAGACGAAAAGACGAGTCTATATCACCTATTAGCTGATCAAAAACGTCGCAATAAAAGTATGATCCTGAAAATTAATAATAACGATGGACAAGAATGTACTACACAACATTCAATTAGTCGTGTGTTTTACGAACATTATAAATATTTATTCAGTAACGAAACAGTTCGACATACTAATCTAGACAATTTTTTTGGACCTGCACCATATCGAATCTCGGAAATGGAAAATGAAAATTTGGAACAACATATCAGTAAGGAATAAGTTTATGCAGCTCTTTTGCAAGGGAAAAAATCAAAAACACCTGGCAGCGACGGAATCCCACAGGAATTCTACCTTAAATTTTGGGACCTAATAGACACCGATTTTACAGAAGTTCTCAATGCTATTCTTACTAGACAGAGACTATGTACATCCCAAATACGAGGAATAGTACTCTAATTAAAAAGAAAAACGGGCACGACCATGTGAATGATTATAGACCAATCAGTCTCCTAAACTATGACTATAAACTGTTAGCGAAAGTATTGACCAACAGGATACGGCAGCATCTTAGCCAGCTCTTACATTGAGAACAGCATTGCGGAATAATAGGACGTAATATATTTAATGTCGTAAGTTCTTTAAGAGATGTCATTGCTCATGCCAATCACTCCCGAACCAAATACCTCATAGCTTCCTTGGATTTTCATAGGGCATTTGATAATCTTATTCATGAATACCTGTTTCACTGCTTGTCTTGGTATGGATTTAGTGTGAAGTTCATATCTTATATACAGATCTTATATACTAATATTGTATCAGTTATTCAAATTAATGGTTTTCAAATACCAGAGATTCCTGTTTCTAAATCAGTTCGTCAGGGCTGTCCAGCATCTATGACATTATTTATCTTAGCCCTGCATCCTCTGCTACTGAAGTTAAATGAAAATATCACTGGTGTATCTTTTAATAATTATCATCTGTCTGTGGCGGCGTATGCCGATGATGTGAACGTAATCCTTGCAAATGACGAGGATATTCAACACATGACGGATTCTCTACGTCAATATTCTGCGATGTCTGGACTAACGCTAAACTACCACAAATCACATATATTACCTCTTGGGCCCTGGGATATTCGACCTCAAGTCGCTCCTTTCACAACAATTACATCCTTAAAAATTCTAGGTATTTTATTTTCATCATCCATTATTGAAATGCAACAACAAAATTGGAAAATTGTCTCTCAGACAATTAAAATTACCGCTCAACAGCTTTATTATCGTGATCTCACTTTACATCAGAGAAGTTGGATAGTGCGCACATTTCTACTATCGAAATGTTGGTATCTGGCCCAGGTGCTTCCAATAACAATTACCTTTGCAAGGCAAATAACGAGTGCAATATGCTGGTTTTTATGGAAAGGAAGCACCTTTCGTGTGCCCCTGTCAACTCTGTGTCTCCAACCCACTGAAGGGGGGATAGGATTACTAAATATTCGTCTGAAGTGTATGGCCTTATTTTTAAGTCGCGGACGGAAGTTACAGCATACTCTGTCGTGTTTTTTCCGCTTCCTGGCTGCAGTTTTGGACGACAGCAGGTGATTTGCGAAATCCTCCTGATTTACGTGTTGTGCCACGATATCTCGAGTACCTTTGGACTTATATACAAGAATGGAGTTATCTAGATCCCGCTCAGTTTCTAGTAAACAAAAGTTTATCAAAGGCAATTTACACTACATTAGTACCAACTGTTCCTGTTGCTCCTCTACGTATTCAGCGTAGTGTACCAGAGAATACCAAGTTCACTCAACTTTGGAAGAATATAAATTCTCGGGTACTACCGGTGACGGTGCTCTCTGTGTGGTATACAGTAATCCATGACATAATAGCAACAAAAGAACGTTTATTTAAAATAAACAGAGTAAACAACGATGTGTGTCAGTATTGTCAACAAAAAGACTCCTTGCATCATCGTCTTAATACTTGTACAAGGAATCTATCCATACGAGAACAATTTGGGAAATATGTGAAGGATAATAATATATTTGGCAAAGACACTCTTCATCCTACAATGTTTCTATTACCTGACTTTAATCTTAAGCCACAGCAAAGACAAAATGCTGCACTGTGGTTGATAGGTAATACAGTAACTTTCCTTATTCAGAACCAAGAGAATATCTTTAAAACACATTATGTAGCTTATATTAATCAGGCTAGAAGGAACAGAATTCTCCATCGAAAATGGGACCTTTTGTTTGGGAATTATCTCGGGCAGTTAGATTAATTAAATTTGATAGTACAAACACTTTCAATAGGAAATATAAGCCTAATTTAAATATATGTCTTTATTTTAATTTGTCTTAATAAAATAAAGTTCCTTCTGAGTATAGAGTGGGTGGTTTCTCCCGGAGTGAATGATTTTCTCATTGGATGAATGAATATGTACTGTTTGCTTATTATAGGGTGAAGGAATTACTTAAATAGTGCAAGTCAGATTTTTATGTAATTTTATAATGGTTAATACGGATTTACAAGGTTATTTAAAGTATATACGGGGGAAAAAGTATGCATGGAATTTGTCACCAAAGCATACATTTTTCTATCAGTTTATTGATTCGATTGAAGTGTATATGTGAAATTGTGTCAGTACTGCATACTGGCTATAACAGATTATTTGTCCAGTTTGAAATGCATATGTGATTTGGTTCTAGTACTGCATACTGGTAATATCAGTTAAATTGTTTAGCCAAAAAGTGTAATGGAAATTTGCTCTCAGTACTGTATACTGATTATATCAGCTTATCTGTTCAGATTGAAATGTATATGTGTTTTGGCTTCAGTTTTGTATAATGGTAAAATCATTAATTTGCTTAGTTTGAAGTGTACATCCGAAATTATTTTCAGTACTGCATACTGATATATTAGCTTACTGTATAACTTGGAATGTGCATGTGCACCATTATTAGTATTGTATACTTTTATATTAGATTTATTGTTTAAAAAAAAGGTATCTGTCGTCTCGTCTTGTGTATTTATGCTCCAAGCATAAGCTAAATACTCGATCTCAGATCACCGGTACATTGAGTATACCTCATCATAACACTTCGGGATACTTTTCATGATTCACTGTTTCAATTTCTCGTCATACCAAAAAGGCTGTCAGACATTTACTAATTTCAAAACCTGCTTATCAGACTGCTTAGACTGTGAGCTGCTTTAAAAGATAATTTTTTTCTAATATAGGTTTTTTATTTTTAAATATAAATTTCATTTATTATTTAGCAATTACTTCGATTCACATTGCTGGAATTGTTTGATTCTTAGAATTATAATAATAATAATAATAATAATAATAATAATAATAATAATAATAATAATAATAATAATGTTTTATTTTCGCTGGCAGAGTTAAGGCCATAAGGCCTTCTCTTCCACTCAACCAGCCTTAATCAATACAATACATAAATTTAAATTACAAATATTTTCACTACACTTAAAGGTTCTCCAGCAATAATCTTCACTACATATTTATTTAAATTTAGATAAATCTATAAGGTAAAGTAGTAACTTAATTTATGAGCTAATTTAATTCAATGAATTATAATTAATTTAATATTTGAGATAGCTAGTAAAATGATGAAAATTAATTTAATATAAGCTTACTAGGACTATGTTACAGGGAGAATATATATATTTCTATTTCTATAATGAGAATATTAATGTAATTGCCATTAGAGGTTTTGTAAATCTATTTAGAGAAATTAAAGATAATAATAATAAGAATGGACAGATGTTAGTTTCATTATAAGTAACAAATATTAATCAGAAATTCATCTGTTAAGTAAGAATTTATGTAATTTTGACCTAAATGAAGCAATTGTCCAACAACCCCTTATATCACTCGGAAGCGAGTTCCAATTTCTAGCAACTGAAACTGTATAGGATGAAGAATATAAAGATGTCTTGTGGTAGGGTATAATGAGTAAATTGTTATAATGAGATCTTGTACTTAGCTGATGATATGCGGATAAATTTTGAAAACGAGAAGCCAAATATATTGGGGTAGCGGTGCGCAGAATTTGAAATAAGAGAACAAGAGAATGCAGGGCTCGTCGATCTCTTAGCCTTAGCCAAGACAGAGTTTGGAAAGACGGGGAAACATGATCATACTTACGAATATTACAAATATAACGGACGCACGCATTATGCACACGTTGTAGCCTGCTGCTCAAATTTGCATTTAGGTTACTTAATATAATATCGCAGTAGTCAAAGTGTGGCATCACGAGTGTTTGTACAAGGATTAATTTTAATTTATCAGGAAGAAAGTGCTTCAGTCGCTTTAATGAGTGAATAATGGAAAATATTTTTTTGGAAGTGTGATTCACTTGTTCATTCCATTCCAGGTGACAATCCATATAAATACCAAGGTTCTTCACAGTCGTACTGTATGGAATAGTAGTATTATTTACAATTATCGGTGGCAAATTTTGTTTGTCACACTTCGATCTTTGATGTTCTATTAAGATTGCCTGCGATTTACTTGCATTTAAATTAAGTCCGTGCGTTTTCGACCATATGCATATAGAATTCAAGTCATCATTAACTTTAGTTATGGCGTCATTTATGTAGTTAGGTCGAGTATGCAGATAGATTTGTATGTCGTCAGCATAAATATGGTGTCGGCAGGATGTTAGATTAGAAGAAATATCATTAATATAAATAGAAAATAGTAAAGGTCCTAGGACAGAGCCTTGTGGTACGCCAGTCTTCGTGGTACGCCAAGTGGAATAGCGATTATTAATAGACACGCACTGTTGGCGTTCACGAAGATAGGAGTCCATCCACGCTAACGCATTATCAGAAAAATGCAGTACTCTTAATTTTGCAATTAGTAAGTCAACGTCTACAGTGTCGAAGGCTTTGGAGTAGTCTAAAAGTGTTAGTATTGTGATCTGTCCTTTGTCTAAAGCTTCACGTATATCCTCAGTCACTTTAAGCAGTGCAGTCGATGTGCTGTGTCCCGTTCTGAAGCCTGATTGGTAAGGGTCAAGAATATTGTGAGTATTGAGGTAATCTGTCAGTTGTTTGTGCACAATTCTTTCCAAAGCTTTTGAGAGAACAGGAAGAATACTAATTGGTCTATAGTCATTAGGTGTTACAGGTAACTTAATTTTAGGAAGGGGACGAACAATAGCCTTTTTCCATATGTCTGGGTAATGTGAAGTCATTATGGATGCATTGAATATATGGGTTAGTGTCGGAAGAATTATGTCCATAATTTTGTTCAGAAGTTCTATATTTATATTGTCTACTCCTTGTGATTTTGACTTGATGCGCTTTAGTGCTGATTTTATGTCAGAAGGTGTTATGTAGGAAAAGAAGAACTTGTCTCGTGCTGGGGCGGGTGTAGAGATTAATTCATTAATAGTCTGTTGTTTCGTTGCGGCGTCAGGTGCGTGGGTAGTGGTGGATGTGAAGTAATTGTTTAAATCATCTAGACAAATAGTATTGTCAATTTGTGATTTAGATTGCCCCAGTCCCATTGACCTAACATTTCTCCACATATCGGATGCTCTAATATCAGGTTCAATGAGGCTGTAAGCATGTCTAAGCTTAGCATTTCTAATCGTCTGTGTGGTCATATTTCTTAGTCGCTTGTACCGCAAGAAATCTATGTCACTTTTTAGTCTCTTGAATTTCCGAAAAGCTTCGTCTCTGTCTCTCATCAATGATCGGATTTCTGTAGTCATCCAGGGAGCTGGAGGTCTCGTAATGCGTCTAGTTTTTATTGGGGCATGTTTGTCATATAATGTAATAACAAGGTTGTTAAAAGCTTGTACTTTTTCGTCTACTGTACGGAGAGTCCAAACATCACGCCATGGCAGTAATAACGCGTCAGAAATTAAAGAGGCGTCGTTGATATGTCGCAGATCCCTATACTGAATGCGTTTTGGTATTGCCTTAGGACACTGCAATGAATACTCTACAAATATAATATCATGTGCAGAAATCCCAGGCGCCGGTAGTTGTCCGTGCGTTATTATTTTGTGGGGATTTGTAGTTGCTATGATGTCTAGTAGTGTTTCTGCAGTCTCTGTGTGATGAGTGGCTTGGAGCGGTAGAATTGTCATATTGCAGGCCGCAAACATGTTTGAGAGCCGTACACTGGAAGGGGACGTTACTAGAAGATTGTTGTTACAGTCACCCATTACTACAACGTGTTCATAAAGCGGCAAAATGTCTAAAAGTGAATTTTCTACGTCAGTTAAATGATTTATCTTCGGTGGTATATAGACAACGCACAGAAGACACTTTTGTAGACTTGCAAAAATTTCAATAAATAAATATTCAGGCCGTGCACTGTACTCTGAGGGAGAATGAAGAATAACTTTAGGTCGAAGATCAGATCTAATGTAAGCTGCTACACCGCCGCCCCCTTTGCCTGTTCTGTCATTTCGACACAGTACATAACCATTAATATCTACAAGAGAAGAGGACAGTGTAGGTTTCAACCAGCTTTCGGAAATTAGAATTGCATGCATATCATTTGGAGCGAATATGGAATAGAATTCATTGAAATGACAAATAACGCTTTGAGTGTTGACGTGTGCTACCTTAAGGTTAGTGGGGTGGGAAGTGAAAGATTGTTTAAGGAGGTCAGCTGTAGTCGGTGTAGAAAGAGAAAGTGGAGGGTCGGTGACATTCCTAGACAGGCTTGGCTCTATTGTTAAAAGAGGGTGAGTTACAGCCAGAGGTGACTCGCTAGGGGTTGTTGGTAGGTTTACACTTGTCGGAATTTCAATGGTGCCAACTTACGAACTATTGAAACTAACAACTGTACTTACCACTTAGCGCAGCTATTCTATAGGTTAATTGGTTAGCTTACTTAAAACTAGCACAAGAGAAAAAACACTCAACACTCAATGTCTGCTGCGGATGTAATACGTCTCTTTCCATTATCGGTGCTCACCATAATTGCGCCATCAACAGTCCATACATTGCGCAATCCGAAACGTGTGATGCAGTCCTGTAAAAGTTTGTACCGTAACTGGGTTAGATCCTCTCTAAGCACAATACCGCTATTTTTAAGCTTCTTTTTATTCCGATACATTTCACTGCGTTTTCGATAACTAACAAACTTAACTATTATTGGCCTATGCTTATTTTCACTTTTACGTCCAACACGATGACTGCGATCGATGTCAGTGTCACTAAGTTCCACGCCGATCTTTACGGCGATGTCTCTGGCGATGCTGTCCGTGTTTTCGCCTTCAGTTTCTTCCACTCCAAAGATGCGAAGACTCTGCCTTCTCTGGTATTGCTCCAGATCGTCCGTCTTCCTCACTAAACTTGTTTTAATTTTGCTATTGTTATTATTATTACTATTATTATTATTATTATTATTATTATTATTATTATTAATTGTATTTATGTAATCTTTTATATTTGCTATTGTCCTTAATGCGGCTGAGTAGAAGAGAAGGCTTTATGGCCTTAACTCTGCCAGTAGAGACAAATCAAATAACTAAATAAATATATATAGCAATTAGCCATTTCTCTCGGGCCGTTACCGCAAGAGGGCGTTGCAAATAATGGGCAAAGTTTATTTCTCTACTTGAAACGGATGAGCCAGGCGTGGGGCATGTCAAATACACGGTGAAATACTCAGAAGTCTATTTCATATTGCATTCACCGTGAAAGTCCAAAAATATACACCGGTGTTTCGAAATTCACATTACAAAATCCTAGAGCTTGTAAAGGGAACTGAGTAGATAACGTTTTCAACAGTAACTCATGTCCGGAAATGTAACTTTTCCTTGCTACAAGCAAAACATGTTCAAATCAAGTGTTTAAATCCCTCACTTCTACTGGCTCAGAGAGGGGAATTTACGTAATTTCAGTTCAGATCAAAGTGTGTGTAATGTACAGTGTTAAACATAACAATAACAATATGTTCATTCTTCACATTAACAAATTTTATACCACGTAACATTAGGAAGCAGTTTTTTCCTTCTTCAAATGACATTTAGTCCGTTTTTGTAGCCATCCACTCAGTTGTCTATTGCATTGCATTGTCCACTACAACAGCGGCTCAATGTGATGACTACCAACTTCATTGCAAACATTGTACCTACGAATCATGTTCTTGTAGAGTCGCTCACAAAATTCTGCTGTGCATTGAATCTCCTGTGCAGCGACAAGAAGTCGTGCAAGCAGATCTTCCGCCGACACTCTTAAATACAACTCGTCGCGTGGACTAAAATCCGGTGATTGCGGAGGCCAACCACATGGGCAACTCACTTTGCACTTGCCGTTCGTGATCTTCTTGACCAAAGATTCGGCACGAGATCATAGACCGAAGTGGGAAATTTAAACACTTGATTTGAATTTGTTTTACTTCTAGCACGGAAACCGTATTTACTCAGTAACCTCTACAAGTCATAGGAGTTCTAATGGGAATTTCGAAACACATTGCGTAATATTTCTGTTTTAAATTGCAATAAGGGAAACATTTAATTATATAACTTACAATATAACACATCAGAAATCAAATCCTTTGCTCTTATTTCATGTCCAATATGTTCAGCTGGTTTGAATCAACACAACTACGTAGGAACAAATAACACCAAGTGTTGCGTAAAGAAAGGGTAAGTCAATGTTAAACACTCCACAAGCTGTAAATACAGCCTCCATACCAGTCACATTAGCGACCAACCTCTCCAGTTCAATCATTATGTCCTGTTCTAGAGCAGACCCTAGTATTACCTTCTTCACATGAATTACCGCTTTTCTAGATTCATCCGTTGTCAAATGACACAACACACACATTTCAGTAAGTACCATCAGATTTGTGAGAGTAAGCATTGCAGATCCAGATAGTAACATTTTTTTCGATTCATTGTAAGTTTCTCTTGAATCTAACTGCATGTAATATATCAAACCATACGAAGTGCATATAATATTCATAAACATCCACGGAATTGCAACGAGAAGAGTAATTCCACAAACTGAATTAATTAAACATCTTGAGTCATGTAATTTAATGAATATTAAGCTGAAGTCCTTAATTTTGTGTATCAGTTTTGCTTTCTTTAATACAACGTCGATGTCAAAAGCATTATCTTTATTGATTCCGGGGACTCCAATACGGTTAATATGACGTGTGAAGTTTCCTCGATTTGGCCGTAACTGAAATAAAGATTTTACAGCACAGTTGAGACGTTCATATCTTACTTTTAAACACAGTATTAAATTAAAGAACAAGATATGAGTAACAACACCAGTGTAACCGAATAAACCAAATATGGCTAATTCTTTTGAATGCTTGAAAGGATCATTTCCACAAGAAAGCAGTACAACAGGTAGCTCGATGCAGGTGATATGGAATGTAAGACTCAATATAATGTTTGTTCTGTTCTGTCTGTATATCAAACGCTTTTCCTCTTCGTTCAATAAAACATCATCCACTTCTGAGAGAGTCTCAAATATCTGGGACATGATAAGTCTCTTAGGAGTAACAAATACGATCAATGTAATCAAAACTGTTACACATCCCGGTAATATATGGAGACATGAAATAAATATTACTTTCTTTCCATATCCTGATGATAATTGACGTACCATCAAAATGTATGAGGTGACTGAAAACAAGATAAAGCAGAACATGGTCCAGCACCATCCAATATTTCCAATAAATCCTTGACAGATTCCATATTTTGCCAAATGTCGTATAGGAAATAAGGTTATTCCAACAATTCCACAAGCATAGATCAATGGCGTCATAGAGGAATATATAGAATTAATTTCATTCATTTTTGTTTCTTGGATTTATTTCACCAAATTCAGTTAGACTTAATGAAAATTTTACTCTGAATTCCTTTTAGAAATGACGACCTGAAGTACGAAATAACATATGAAACTATACGTTTGATAATTTAAATTTACAAAAGGAATAAGTAGATAGAGTTGATAGCTACATCCACTCAAAATAATTACTGATATGAATCTCTCGTAGTTTCAATTAGCAATATGATATCAACACATTCCTTATGTTTACAATTTCGTTAATGAAACTGATAAAGACTCGTCATAAACAAAGCATAAGATTTTATCATGCGTATTATGCATCTATTCATAACAATATGATTTATGCAGGGACATCATTTTATTTTTACTTCAATTTTCATTGTACCAGATTTTTTTAATGTACTTCACTCCCACCCCTTCTACTAATGAATTTCAACCGTCCTCCACACAGAACCAAGGCCGTATATAGTAAACAGTACTGAGTTAGTACGTATAGTATGTTACAGATATATGTTCGCGTTTTCCAGAGACGAATGAGCTTTCAATATTGAATCATATTTTCGCACAGGTACAGTAGTCCGTTTGCCTACGTCGCATCCCGGTTTCCCCTACCCGCTTCTTCTCGCCCCTCTGTAAAGTCTGGTGGCTGGGTTGTCTCAGCTCTTTTCTCAAAACAATATTTTCTGTTAGAAATTGAACGTCTACATAATATTACACAAGTGTTTACAATAACTTGAATAAAAGGGCCTCGTTAAGTAATTAATTGTCACGTGATTTACCCCCTTACTACGACTCTGCAACAAAATCACTTGGACGGACAGTAGATAGCATGTTTGAATAATTTTATCTTTTCGAATCGGGCAGAAGTGAAGATTGAATTTGCAATACGTAAGGTACTCTTTTAAAGATTAGGTACAGAATTATTTCAACATGAGTTACTAGTACGAAGGACGAAACTGGTAATTAGTCTATAGTGCGATAATACGCACAAAAGAACTGAAGCCTGTATCGAAATGAACGGCCACCATTTTAAAAAAGTATTTAAATATCCATATTATGATTATTTTTCAATGTAACTTCATCCTGTGTAGTGTACGCTAATGTACTGTAAACAGTATAATATACACTTAATAATGAATATGTCTGCATGGATAGGTCAGTTCGTGAGTAAAAACACTCATTGTTAGTACAGTAGACTTGTTGTATTTTGATTAAACAAAAACATAATGAAAATCATCAAACTCATAATCGTGATATTTCCTACTTTATGTAAATGGATGAACTATTTTTCTTCCCTGACTAGTAAAGTGATTTGTTTGTATATTACCACAGTATCATCGAACTCCAGTCGTGGAAGACAGTAGTAAACCGTGTTTCTGGTCCTCAACCGTTGATCCAAAGGTTTAGCCATTTTAATATTAGAAATATTGGTAAAATAAAATGATGTCCCCGTATAAGGCAAATACAATGTGTAAATTAGAATAGCAGTTGCTTGTGCTATGATCTGCTAATATCATATTTTGTTGAGTTTTCGTACATAGTTAATAATTTTGTAATGAATATTCGGCAGAGATAGCAAGAAGAAGGAAATTAATAAAACTGCGAATCAACTTAAAAAGTCATTCCATATTCCTATGCGATTGGTGCTCAGCAAATAAATTAGTATTAACTTGTGACAGAATTAACATAATTCAATTTAAATTCTGTCCAAATTCAACCTCGCAAATTTCAAGCGCAAGTCCCAACAAGAACCAAATTTCTTGGCATACAAACGAATAATGTGTTAAATTGGAAACGTCATATTAAAAAATTACCCCCATAATAAATTCAACATGCTTTGCTATTTGATTTATGCAAGAGATAGTAAATATCAGTACCTGAAAACAATATACTTTGCATACTGCTAGTCGGTAATGACTTTTGGAATAACATTATGGCGAAATTCTACAGATAGTAACAGTATATTCCTACTACAAAAAGAGTACAGTAACTGGAATAATAGTACATGCCGAAACTAGGGAATCGCGTAGGACCATTTTTAAAAAAACTACAGATAATGGCTATAGCTTTCAGTGTATTTTTTCATTAATAAACGTTTTCGTATGTAATCGTGAAAACTTTGTAACTAATGTAAGAGTTCATAGCATAATATACTTGTCAAAAAATGACTTTCATGCTCCATCGGCAAGTCTATCGTGCTAACAAAAAGGGAAAGTGTTATATGGCAGTAAAAATTTTTAATAGTGGCGCTATGGATATAAAAAAAATCACACTCAAAACATAACACTATTTAGACCACATTAAGTACTTAATTTCTCAAGCTTTCTATTCTGTAGGTGAATCTATGACATTCAACAACGTTTCGTGAATATTTTTGTCTTGTATTAAGTATTGATACTAACCCCCTTGTGAAAACTCTTCTGTATTTATTTAAACTAGACTGTGGCTATAATTAAGACTTTGTAGTACTATTAAGATTTTTTGTCATGTTCCATATTCTAGCTGTGAAGCGATGTACGAATAACATGGAATGTAAATAAATGCGACACAATACCATTGCTATTTATATGTAAATCTACCACCTCTCGAATAATTTTAAGACAGAGATCAGATAATCCTCTAGGATATCCAATTTTTCTTAGTTCTACTCATTACAAAAATATTACTGCTACTCTCAATTGAGAGATCACATTATTTATAAATTATGATTGTCCGTTAGTATGTACGATTTTAAGACATAATCCCATTGCCCATCCTTCTACGAGAAGTGTGCAGAAAAAGAGTCATATTAATAATAATAATAATACTGAACACTATTTGGTGTGCATGTAACTCTAACGCTGATTGTAAACACATGGACACAATAATTGTTTCTTCATAATTTAAAGGAATTCATAAAAAATTAAAAGTAAATTTTTCGGTTCACTTCTATGTTGATATAATGCCAGCACAATTAATAGTAACTGTACTACCTCAAATAGGACTAATGAAGAGGAGTACACCATAAATAGGTAGACGAAAATTATCACGATTAATTTGTATTTATTTACAGATCTAAACTTACTTACAAATGGCTTTTAAGGAATCTGCAGGTTCATTGCCGCCCTCACATAAGCCCGCCATCGGTCCCTATCCTGTGCATGATTAATCCAGTCTGTATCATCATATCCCACCTCCCTCAAATCCATTTAAATATTATTCTTCCATCTACGTCTCGGCCTCTCCAAAGGCCTTTTTCCATCCGGCCTCCCATCTAACACTCTATATGAATTTCTGGATTCGCCCATACGTGCTACACGCCTTGCCCATCTCAAACATCTTGATTTAATATTCCTAATCATACCAGATGAAGAATAAAGTGCGTGCTGTTCTGCGTTGTGTAATTTTCTCCATTCTTCTGTAACTTCTTTCCCTTTAGGCCCAAAAATTTTCCTATGTACCTTTCAAACACCCTTAATCTCTGTTCCTCTCTCAAAGTGACAGTCCAAGTTTTACAACCATACAGAACAACCGGTAGTATAACTGTTTTATAAATTCTAACTTTCAGATTTTTGACAGCAGACTATATGACGAAAGCTTCTCAATCGAATAATAACAGCCATTTCCCATATTCATTCCGTGTTTAATTTCCTCCCGAGTCTCATTTATATTTGTAACTGTTGCTCCAAGATGTTTGAATTTTCCACCTCTTCGAAGTCTAAACTCCAATTTTTATATTTTAATTTCGTAGAATATTCTGCTCCACGAGACATAATCATATACTTTGTCTTCTCGGGATTTACTTCCAAACCTATCCCTTTACTTGCTTCGAGTAAAATTCCCGTGTTTTCCCTAATCGTTTTTGGATTTTGTCCTAACATATTCACGTCGTCCGCATAGACAAGAAGCTGATATAACCCGTTCAGTTCCAAACCCTCTCTGTTATCCTGAACTTTTCTATTGTCATATTGTAGAGCGAAGTTAAAATGTAAA